>NC_088387.1:75077500-75391428 GCF_037993035.2 Macaca fascicularis | reverse complement strand
TTTCATCAGAGGGTGTATTAGTTGCACTTTGGAAACCTATTAAGAGTTGTAATTAGCAGCAGGGAGAGAACAAGAACTCTTCTGCAGGGCAAGTGATAAGAGCAGTAAGCATTGAGTGGACAGTGATCATCCAGCCAAGTCATGATCCCTTTCCGCCTCTTCCATCTCTTTTTTTTTTTTTTTTTTTTTTTTTGAGACGGAGTCTCGCTCTGTCGCCCAGGCTGGAGTGCAGTGGCGCGATCTCGGCTCACTGCAAGCTCCGCCTTCTGGGTTCACGCCATTCTCCTGCCTCAGCCTCCTGAGTAGCTGGGACTACAGGCGCCCGCCACCGCGCCCGGCTAATTTTTTTTATTTTTAGTAGAGACGGGGTTTCACTGTGGTCTCGATCTCCTGACCTTGTGATCCGCCCGCCTCGGCCTCCCAAAGTGCTGGGATTACAGGCGTGAGCCACCGCGCCCGGCCTCTTCCATCTCTTAAAAAGAGACTGTGCTCTCAGGCTCAGGGAATTCTACTTGACTGTACTGCTTTGCATCCAGATGGATTCCCTCTCTCTCCTGAGCCCTTTTGGGTACACGGCTGCTTTGGACAGTACCTGGTTTGCATTTCAATTTCTCCCTTCTGCCTTCCTCAAATCACTGGCCTCTGTTATCTGGCAAATTCCATTCCCCCCCTTGTCTGGATGCTACCCCCTGCCTTGGGCCAGTGCCTAGCAGCCCCTGGCCTGTGTGGAGGATTTAAATGATGGCTGCAGCAGCCTTGGTGCCTTGCATTTCAACCTTGGTTTCTTGGGTCTTGAGGTTGTGGCTGGGATGTGGCTGGTGGAACCCAACAAGGAGATTTACCTCCAACAGTAAGGAGGGGTTTCTGTGAGAGAAAATGAGCACCTGGGAACCCAGGCGGCTAGAGGTGACTGAATTGTTCCACACAAACTGGGTTCCCCTCAGGGCTGATATGGCCTGGAGAGACACCACTAGAGTCATCATGTGCCTCTAAGATTTTGCTAGGAAAGTCTCCAAGAAAAGGCTAGACTTTCATTGGGCTTGAAAAGTGGGCCACCCACACTGGGCACTCAGGTCTGCGTTTCTGCTCCAGGGTTCCCTCAGTCCAATTTTACACAGCAGTAACACCCTCTTCCACTCATGTTCTGTTTGGTTCTGCAGCTCCTATAGGGGAACATCCTGATAATGAAACCTTTGTATTTTCCATTGCTGTGACAAAAAGACCAGATTAAACATTTTATGACACTTTTGTTTTTGTTTTTTCTGTACGCTGCATGTGAAAATATCTATTACACAAATCAAGTACTCTGCTTTCCATTGCCAAGCATCTTTGGCACAGGAGCTGTAATAAGAAGTGTAATGAACATAAAACAGTTTTTAGAATCACTCATTTGGTAGCTGGTGTATGAAACTGACAAGGCCCCCTCTGCCAAAGCTGCAGAAGGTCAGGCATATCCTTCCCTTAGCTCATGTGGCTGCAGAGGAAGGACGTGTCTTTCTTTGGACTTCATCCCCAGGCAGCCCACACACTTTGATGCTCACCTGTCTGCCTTGGGGGACTGGAGTTGAATGACTGCTTGTTTTGTTCCTGGGATCTGTGGGCTTCTACAGTCGTCCCAGGCCTCCTTGCCTAATCGGACTCCCACCCATGCCATCTGAGTAGTTCCTCTTCTGGTCCCGTCACTATCATCTCCCTTTCTCTCTCTCGAGGCCTGTCCTTCTGTAGTGCATCTTTTTAATAACTGGGAAGAGTCTCCTCCGACCTTCCCTTTGGAGACCTTTTCTCCTCAGTCAATCCCTGCCCCATCCAGTCCCATCCCTTGTTCCCAGCGTCCTGTTCACCATCCCTTTCACTATGCCACTGATTTACCCAGACTGGCTAGGACATCTCTGTTTGCATTGCATTGCAATATGGACTGAGGTGAGCTTGCCTATGAAATCAGCTGTGAACTTATTTTTCGTTTATTGTGATTTTAAAGGGCAGGGAGGAGAAAATGAATACTGAGGGAAGGAAAGGAGACCTAACATTTATTGGGTCCTTGGAGTTCTTCAGATAGATGCCTCATACATGCTAACTTATGCATCCTCACAATGATCTTGGGAGGTATTATTTACTCCATTTTACAGAGAAGGAAATGGAGGCTAAATCACTTACACAGGCTGGGCACGGTGACTCACGCCTGTAATCCCAGCACTCTGGGAAGCCAAGGCGGGAGGATTGCTTGAGCCTAGGAGTTTGAGACCAGCCTGTCTCTACAAAAAGATAATAATTTTTCAATAATCACTGCACAAAGTTCCAACGGTAGTCGACAAAGCAGCCAGTTATAAATTTGTTCTTCATTTAGTGTAAAAATGAAACTTTTCTGAATGTTTCAGTCTTTAAAAAAAAAAATCATGAAGCATGCCATCCGATGAGCTGTGTGACCTGGGGCAAGTCAGTGAACCTCTCTGGGCTATAGTTTGAACATCTTTAATGTTAGGAGCCTGTCCTAGAAGGTTCTAGCTCCTACGAGCTTTTAACCCAGGCTTTAATTGCCCTTGTTCTCAAAAAGGACTTCTTCATGTCCCGTCCAAATCTTTAAAGAACCCAAGTCATGCTAACAAGAAATAAATGACTAACACTCCGGGAGCGCTAATAAGGAGCACATCAGGAATTCCCTTCCTTTTTCCTGCCAGGCAGCCGTTTCACAGCCGTGCTCCAGCTCTCCTAAATCAGGATCTCTGGGTGGACAGGAGGGTGAGAAACACAGTGCTAAAGGGGCCTGGGTTTCTATGTCACCACCTCTACCCACCCTCTGCCCCAGCCACTGTAGCCGGCATGCCTCCATCTAGCTGTCCTTCCCTACGCAGCCCGCATGCCCCCCATAGCTGGCTGCACTATGGGAAGGACTGATCCCCGCCAGACAAGCTGGACTTTCCTGGCCTCCCTTGCACCCTGGGAGATCCTTGTCCATGCGGGGGAAATAAGATTATATTTATTAAAAACAATATAATCTACAGCAGCCAGGTGCACACCTTGAAATTCCTGGGGCCATAACCTGGAAGGGCATTTCTTTAATCCCTGCAATTTACAGTTTTTACTCACCTGGCTTAGGTGGGGGAAAGAATCATACATACCTGTTCACACATTCATATGTATATGCACGTGTGTATACTGACTGTCTCCTTGGGATTTGCTAAGCCTTTCACAAGAAGCCTCAACAGCCCTAGGAAACTGTGCTCAGGACTCTGATTCCACTGGAGCTTGCCAGCATTCCAGGGCCACGTCAAGACTTTTGTAAATTGCTGAGAACTGAATTCTGACCCAGGAGCAAAGAGTGGACAAAGAATGGCACGGAGATGCCAAGGAAGCTGAGTTCAGGAGGGAAAGTGAAACCTGCCCCACTCACCATCTTTGTCTTTCTCTTCTCCCCAGCGTCTCAAACCCCAGCCCCTATACACACACTTGAAAAGAAGATTCAGCAACTGAATATGAGAGGAATTTCAAGGTGTGCACCTGGCTGCTGTAGATTATATTGTTTTTAATAAATATAATCTTATTTCCCCCACATGGACAAGGATCTCCCAGGGTGCAAGGGCTTTGGTACCTGTGAAACTATGGCCAGTAATTGATCTAGAGATTGACCACCAGAGGCAGTGTTATCATTTATGACAAGTTTCCTTTGGCACTCACCACATCTTACAGCTTCTTCTATTTTGTTCTTGTCCCAATCCTCTTCCGGCCTCCATCCAAGAAGCTCTGTACAATTCAACTAAATTTATAGGACACTACTCCAGTTAGCACTGTGCTTAGGAATACAGAGTCCTTCTGGTACCAGGTCTGTTCCAAGTTCTTGCGCTTCTCAGGGTCACAGACTTGACAAGAACACTTGACTATGTTCTTGCTCCAACTTACAGAAACTGGAATGATGCAAGAAAGATGATGACAAGCTCATACTCAAATAAAATACCTGGGTCTTTCATCAAAACAGTGGCAAAGAAGCACATTTTAAGTACATTTTAAGTTAAAATAAGATGTTGAAGGCTGGTGTGTTTCATTGTGTTAGTGATTATCCTGTTCTAACTACTTTTTTCTATTAACTGGCCAACAACAGTCCCAATTGCTTTTTGTTTTTGTTTTTGTTTTTAGACAGAGTTTCGCTCTTGTCACTCAGGCTGGAGTGCAATGGTGCGATCTCAGCTCGCTGCAACCTCCGCCTCCCAGGTTCAAGCAATTCTGCCTCAGCCTCCCCAGTAGCTGGGATTATAGGCATGCACCACTATGCCCGGCTAATTGTTGTATTTTTAATGGAGACCAGGTTTCACCATGTTGGCCAGGCTAGTCTCAAACTCCTGACCTCAGGTGATCCAACCACCTTCGGCCTCCCAAAGTGCTGGGATTACCGGCATGAGCCACTGTGCCCGGCCCCAGCTGCATTCAATGAGAGCATGTATGGGGCCTGAGCCAGGCTGATGGACATATGAGAGGACCAGGCTGGGGAAGGACTCGGGGCATGGACTTCTGTCTGGATACAGCACCAAGTGGGACAGGGTCGGGGGTCAGGGAGATTGGATTGGCCAGAGCACAGGAACTTGCAAAGAAATACACAACAGGACATAGGTAGGGTAGAGAAGAGGCAAAAATACATTAGTAGACACCAGTTAGTGTAGCACATGATTTCATATCCTGTATATAATTTAATCATAGCAACCATGTGAGAAGAGTACTATCTCTTGACTTTCAGTTGAGGATTAGGCCCCCAAAAGGCTGCTGATGCAACAGTACTTAACTTCAGATGGGGCTAGGGACAGTGGTTCCCCAGCCTCTGACAGGGTTCATCAGAGATTATTTATTTGCTTAATCTGAGCTACTTAGCAGTAAAGCCTAGATTCCATCCACCTTTTGTCTCCAGGCCTAGTGAATGCTCGTTTCATTTTACCTCGCCTACCTAGTTACTACCATATTAACTTGCTAAAAATATTCTATGAAATGAATTATATCTGCAAATAAGTGTAAATAATATATGTCTTGCTAAAGAATAATAAAATAAGCACTTGTGACCCCACCACCCAATTTAAGGCATAGAATATTACCACTGCCATCGAAACCCTTTAGAGGTGACCGCGATGCTGAAATGTCCGCTGATGACTCCTTTACCCTTTACAATGTTGCCGCATACGTCTGCTGTGTAATTTCCATTTGCCCCTCCAGATCCATCTCCGGGCTTCTCCGTACTGCCGTGTGTCCCGTGAGGCTGGCCCATCTGGACTGCACCAGGGAGCTCCCTTGATGCTTGGCTTCCTGGTGGGTTTGGCCAAAGTGAAACACTGACAGGAAGGCAGAGGATGAGAATGAGGCCAGGGTATCTGCTCCCCTGCTCCCTTTCTGCCGGGGCACCCACCGTGAATTGGTTGCGTTCATCTACCAAGGTCACTCTTGGCTCTGGCAGGTAGCCCTCTCTACCCTGCAGCCCCTTCCCTGCCCTTCCCGGCTACTTCAGGTCTAGTGATGGTAAAGCTTCCTGACTGCTCTGCCAGCCTTAGGGTGCTGAACCATTCCCTGTTGGTTTCCCAACCCTAGTGTTTCTTAATCATTTTTAAAAATCATGACTCCCCTAAATACCCTTTTCAGACTTTTTCCCCCAGTCATCTCCCTGCCATGAAATTTTAATACCACACATATACTGTTGATCTATTTATGTACTGTAGATATCTTTGTGTTTTATATATGACAAGAATACTATCTTTCGCTCACCAAGAAGCAATTTTCACCCGTCGAGGGTGATACTGACCTTATTAGGAATGTATACCCTAACCCAACTCATATTTTTGTAGTTCCCTCTAACACATTCTCTTTAGTCACCCATTTCGCATGTGCTATCTCTTTCTTGCCAAGACACTAACATATATATGTTATGCAACATATTGTTATAGTATATGTATTAGTTAAACGTATAATAATATAACAATATACTGTGTCCATAAATAATATTTTAGTTCAGTCAGGTTTTGATCTTTAAGTGAAGGAACACAGTATGTTTTTCTTTTTCTTGGCCTTTGTCAATATTTGTGAGATTCACCCATACTGATGCGTGCAGTTATTGTTCATTTTTACTGCCATATGGTATTGCACTGGATGAACATACACAAATTTACAAGTTTGTTTAGTGGTGGAGATGGATATTTGGGTTAGTTATTTTGAACACACGTCACAAAACACTCTTGTATGTATCTTTTGGTAAAGACCTAGATACACATATACATAATATACACATATATATACAGAGTCTCTAGGGTACAAACCTGGGAGTAAAATTGCTGTATTGTAGGGTTTGCCTATTTTTCTCCTTACTAGGAAATGCCAAATTGTTTTCCTGTAATGATACCAATGTATTTTCATACCAATAGGATTTGAGAGTTCTGGTTGCTCCACATGCTTTCCAGCATTTGTTATTGCTGGACTTTTTAAATGTCTGCCTGTCTGGTAGGTATGAAAAAGGTATTTCATTGTAGATTTGATTTTCATTTTGCTTATTACTGATAGGTTGAGCATCTTTCCCCTTCTTCCTTGCCCATTTGGTTTTCTTTTCTGTGAATGCCAGTTTGTGTCTTTTGTCCACTTTCCTATTGCAGTGTTTCATTTCTTCTTATTGATTCATCGGTTTCCTTCATGTATTCTAGATGCTAACCCTTTGCCAGTTAGATAAACTGCAAATATTTTTTCCCAGATTGTGGCATGTCTTTTCACTATTTTAATAATGAGTTGTGATGAATATACATTTAAAATTTTAATGGAGAAAATGTATTAACCATTTTCTTTCTGGTTTGTGTCTTTTGTGACTTATCAGAGACATTCTTTCCTATGCTGAATTCATAATGTTTTTCTGTAGTTTCTTTTAAAAGACATTTAAAATTGTACCCTTTACATTTAAGTTTCATTTTTTTGTATATAGCAGGGATTCATTTTTTTTTCATATTAATGGAAACCAAGTTTCCAGTGTCATTCATTGAATAGACTATCAGCCCCCTTGCCCATCTTTCTTTTTATTTCTTTCTTTTTTTTTTTTTTTTTTTTTTGAGTCTCACCCTGTTGCCCAGGCTGGAGTGCAGTGGCATGAACACGGCTCGCTGCAGCCTCAACCTCCCCAGGCTCAGGTGATCCTCTCACCTCAGCCTCCCAAGAAGCTGGAACTACTGGCGCCCACCGCCACGCCTACCTAATTTTTGTATTTTTTGTAGAGACCAGGTTTCACCATGTTTCCCAGGCTGGTCTTGAACTCCTGGGCTCAAGCGATCCACCCCCACCTCAGCCTCACAAAGTGCTGGGATTACAGGTGTGAGCCACCACGCCCAGCCCCGCTTGCCCATCTTGACTGCCTCCTCTGCCCCGTGTTTGTAAACATGTGGGTCTGTTTCTAGGCTCTCTTTTCTATTCCACTGGTGTATTATTATGTCCCTGCACCAATAACACAGTTCCCATTTCTTTTTTTTTTTTTTTTCTTTTTTGTTTTTGAGATGGAATCTCGCTCTGTCGCCCAGGCTGGAGTGCAGTGAAATGATCTCGGCTCACTGCAACCTCTGCCTCCTGTGTGCAAGCAATTCTCCTGCCTCAGCCCCCTGAGTAGCTGGGACCACAGGCGCCCGCCACCACGCCCAGCTAATTTTTTGTATTTTTAGTAGAGATGGGGTTTCACCGTGTTTGCCAGGATGGTCTTGATCTCCTGACCTCATGATCCACCTGTCTCGGCCTCCTAAAGTGCTGGGATTACAGGCATGAGCCACCGTACCTGGCCCACAGTTCCCATTTCTATAGCTTAGTAATAAGTCTTGATATCTGTCAGGATAAGTCCTTTTTTCTTCTTTAGAAGTATCTTGTATATTCTTTGCCCTTGACTCTTCCCTGTGAAGATTTTTAAATGGTTTATCAGATTCCAAAAAGAGCCTGAGCAGGCACTGTCAAGGGTAAACAGCAACGGCGGGGATGAGCATCTACGTGCAGTTCAGTAATGCCGGTGCAGCAGTGCTGGGGCAGAGTAGGGGCCAGACCATGCAAAGCCGTGTCAGAGATCACAGCCCGTCTGCAGTCCAGGGCAAGGCCACCCCATGTAGGTAGGGTCAGCCAATGTCAAAACGTGATGGGTGACTGTCTCTGCTTACTATTATCCCAGTTGCCCAAGGACATCACAAAGGTACTAAACCTTTATCATAAGCCTCCTTTGGGAGGTTTATTAAGGAAATGGAATTATTTATTCTGAAAGAGGAAAAAAGCTAGGAAGAACTTAATTGTTAAATATGACTCTAGGCTAAGAACATAAGTGAAGATGGAAAAGAGGCCAGAGTTGGGATTCAGACTCACCGGGATCAATGAGTATCACAAAGAGACAAACCTAGCTGAATCCATAGCTCCAGCCTGCTTTTTCCCAAAGGGAATTTAGATGGTTTCAGTACAAATCCATGTTCATTACTGGGGTTTATTTTAGTTGTTTGGTTTTGTTATTCATTTAAGATAATACTTATTGAGCTTTTACTCTGGGCTGGGCTTTCTTCTAAGCATTTAATATGTATTCACTTATTTCCATGCTCCCTGCCCACTCAAATCAACTCAGAGTATGTATCCAATAGATGATTGATCTGTTAGCATATTTCCCATCAGGAATAAATCACTGAGGAAAGATGAAGAATTCCCTTTATGTATAGACCTTTGACAACCACTCCTCAAACTGGGCTTTTGAACATTTTCCTTGCGGATCTTGTTTATTTGGCCTGAATGGAAAAAATGTAAAGCCAGGAGTCAGGTTATATCATTTAAAAACAAAAACCAGACAGGATCATGGTGACTACATCTTCTCTGAGGGGAGGCAGGCAGAAGGAAGGGGATGAGCAGGAAGATGAATATTCTAGAACAGATTGGGAGGAGTAGCCATTCTCTCCTCCACAGAGGTTTCTTGAATGAGGAAGACTTGGCCTCTTGCTGTGGGCCAGGAAGTTCATGGTATCAGATGCCAAGTGTTGGTATCAAGGAATTCCCAACAAGAAGGCAGCCGCCTCAAATCCTTTGTGGAACAAGGCAGGTTATAAATAGATCTATAAATTTTTTTAACCAGAAGGCAACAGGCTTAGCACAGCTATTCTTCCCTTTCGGTTCTCCTCCCTGCATCGCTTTGCCTATTAAATCCCTGCTACCAGGCAGAGCCATCTGTGTATCAGCCAATCCGCTGCCACAGCCTCGGGAGAGCCAGGATGGAAACTGGCTTCTATTACGATTTCAGGTTGTGACCTTGCTTGTGGGAAAAAGTAAATCTTCCTATCTTACCTCTGGCTAATTGGGCAGGAGGTAGAAGAGACAAGAATTTATTGTACAATTTGCCTCCTGCTGACTAGAACGCTAATGTAGCCCTTGCAGAGGCAGGCTCTGGTTTTAAGGACAGGCTGAGGAGAGAGAAGCTGTGGGTTGGGTCTCTGGTACAAGCAGCCAAGACCTGCTCGTGGGGCTTTTAACTGCAAGATTTTAGAAGAAGGGTTGTCTTCCTGGCCAAGTTATATGTGGCGTGTGTGTGTGTGTGTGTGTGTGTGTGTGTGTGTGTGTGTGATAAGAGAGAGAGAAGACATAGAGAAACAGAGAGGTTGATTTCATCTCTCCTAATAGATGATGACTTAGAAATTATTTAGCCTATTGAGTCTGCAACCTTGTTGTAGATCAGCACCCCCGGAGACATGTTAAAGCACAGGTTACTGGGTTCCACCGGCAGAGTTGCTGATTCAGTTGGTCTAAGGCAGGGCCTGATCATTTGCATTTCCCATGTGCTCTCTGGTGATACTAGTGCTGCCAGTCTGAGGATCACATTTTGAAAACCAGTGATTTAGTCTAACCTCCTGATTTCACAAATGAGGAAACTGAAGCCCAAAAGCCCAACGGTTAATGAAAATGCATGCTCAGGCACCCACAACTGGTTATTGGCTAAGGCCAGACTAGAACAGGGATTGCCGGACTCCTAATCTGGTGCTTTCTCCACCACATCAGGCTGGTACCTGGCCAGGATGCCAGGGAGTTGCTATTCTAATAATAAACATGTTATCCTTCATGGTTGAAGATTACCAGTCCCTGCATGGTTTCTTCTTCCTTTGCCTTCCCCAGTCCAACAGAGTCTGCCCTGCTGGCTCAGTACAGAAATAGCCTAGCCCAGCCCACTCACCCACCAACCAGTGGGGCTTAGAATCAGGTCATGCCCCACAGCCAGGTGCCTAAGCACCTGGTGTCTATGTTACTGTCCAAGGGTTATTGCTGGTAAATGAATTGGAGATCTGAGGCCTTTGCAGTGACTACTGGGTGTGCATATTGGCCCTGAGTTATATATAGCTCTTTCTACATTCTCCATGCTCTCCTGAGGCTTTGACCTTGATGCCGGACATTTCAGCTCATTATTCTGCCTAGCACCTAAATCCTCTGCTGAGGCTAGAGTTCCACTCTGAATGATGATCCCATGATGGGAGACTCTACTTCTGTTGGTCCTCATTCCTGAACTAGAGTGTTGGTCTATACCCAAATTTGGTTGCTGAGTCCTGCAGCCCACAGGTCAACCGCCCATGTGGTATCTGCCCACCCAGAGGCTTTCTGAGCTCCGACTGCCTCTCGAATTCCCTGGGCTGTGCTCTGCCTGCCAGATTAGAAACCTCAGGCTCAACCTGATATGAAATCAAAGCTGAGATTGACCTTGAGATGCTTGTCTACCTGTCACTGGCACTTCCAGGGCCAACTTCTGCACTGGATCAGTTCCCCAGCCCCACCTCACCCTGGCCACATGCCTTCATCTGCCAGTGAGATCCGGCACAAAGATGTCCTACAGAGGACAAGTGCTTCAAGTGATTTTCTTCCAGCATGGGGAAGGAGTACACTAACCTGTCTATAGTAATAGTTTGCAGGTCTCTTTTGATATGGGAGGTGGTCATCTGGAAGGAGGCAAAGGGATGGCTCAATTGTTCTGCATAAAGAATTGGTAGATACTGGAGGTAATGGAGAAAATACAACAGAGAATCTTGGAGGAGATGGGAGCAATTTGAGTGATGCAGGAGGCTGGAACATAGATGGGGAAAGCAGAAAAATTCCCTGTGTGGAACAGCCATAGGACTTTCGCCACTCAATTTTAATGTGTCCACTATAGGACAATATGACCTCCTTCTTGCTCCAAATCTTGATACATTTGTATAGCTTTTGTGGTGGTGGCAGGGGTTAGGGGGCAAAGTGAAAGAGCAGGGACATATATAGAAGTGTGGCCTGCTCCACTCACCTCTACTGAGACCTACGTGTAGCTAGCAGCATTGTAACTTGGTTCTAGGTTGCACTCTATTAGTTCTAGGTGGTGAACCTGGAGGAGTGAGCAGTGGCTGGAAATGGGGCTGGAAGAAGAAACAAGGAGAGCTTAATGCAACTGGCAACTGGCAGATGGGTGACTTGAGTAGAGGCATGAAACATACACCTAGTTTACTCTAGTATGTTTGCCAAACATACTAGAGACTTCAAAGGCAACTCTTAGATGATGGTATTGGATAATTCTGTAATTTATTGTCAGCACACACTAGCCATTTGAGAGAACTAGCCTGATGTGAGACACAGTCGATTTTCTTTCTTTTTTTTTTTTTTTTTTTTTTTTGAGACAGAGTCTTCCTCTGTTGCCCAGGCTGGAGTGCAGTGCTTACTGCAACCTCCGCCTCCCAGGTCCAAGCGATTCTCCTGCCTCAGCCTCCCGAGTAGCTGGGATTACAGGCACCCACCACCATGCCCAGGTAATTTTTGCATTTTTAGTAGTGATGGGGTTTCACCATGTTGGCCAGGCTGATCTCAAACTCTGACTTCAAGTGATCCGCCCGCCTCAGCCTCCCAAAGTGCTGGGATTACAGGCGTGAGCCACCACGCCCAGCTGGTAGATACTCTTTCATTTAGATTCCACTACCTTGGAATCTGTGCTTCCTTGGTCAGAAGTTTGGGGGAAATAATCGTTTGTCTTGTCTATGAAGAAACAAATCAGAAGTAGAAACAAAGTGATAGGGAGAGGGTTTAGATTTTGTAAAGGAACAAGTCAGTACTTTTCACATGCTAACAAAGTGTTTATTGCCCTAAAAAAATAATTTGCAATAAATCCATCAGTAGCTTACAGGAATTTTTTAAATTTTAAAATATGACACCCTCAATCCTTTTTTGCAATTTGGTTTGAGGACAGTTCTAAAGTTCTTCCTAACCCCTTTCTCTCCCATAACTTTCATCCCTTTATTTCTCCCAACCAGGCCTTCCATGATGTGGAAATGACACGGAAAGCCAGGTTGCCATTTTTTTTGTAAGGCTCCCCATAGTATCCTGGCCAAATTTTCTTTCTCCTCTCCAAATAAGCGTCGATCGTCGGACTGAAGTGGATGGTTGAGATGTTGCAGTGGGAATAAAAGGAGGTGATGAGAAGGTTCCCGCCTAAACCATTCCCCTTCCTTTGTTCCCAGCCCAACGGCTGCTGGACAGTGTCTCTCAGAGTACACCTTGGTCCTTTTCCTGAGAAAGCCAAACTTGGAAGTGACTAGCAGGTCTAATTGTGCCTCTATGGAATCCAAATTCTGGAAGGAGACAAAGAGAAGTCTGGAGGCCTCCGACTGGAGAGAGAGCCTGATGGATTAAATCCAAGCTTTGCACAGTCCCAAAAAGCTGTCAGGGTGCCTGGGCAGCGTGGAGCCGATCTGGACGATGCATTCCAGATGGCCCGCCTTCCTTCTTTGGGTTTGGGGCCAGTTGGAGCTCCCGGGCAGTTTCCCAAGGTAGCCCCCCAGAGAGCTCAGGGCAGCTGTCCAGATGGGAGGAACCAAAGTAAGGATCACTGTGGCAGGCTTGGAGTTGGAGGAAAGCCCCCACCCCCCAACTTTGTGTTGAACATCTGGATATCATTTTTCAGACTTTTAAAAACACTAACTCTACTCTGCTAAATACAGCCAATTCATTTCTTTAAAAAAAAAAAAAAAGCCCTTGGGGGACATTCTAGGCCAATAGGTTGCCCCAAAGTGGATCCAAATAATTTTGGGCTATATGATATAGTGGAGCTCAGAGAATCAGAGAAGGGCCTCCAAAACTAACAGGCATCTGATCATCACCCCACTCCCCACCTCCCCAGTTCACCAGCTGGCAATGATGCCACCCGCTACAGGGACTCCAGGGCAATGCCAGGGATCTGCAATATATTTTACTGTTTGGTTTTGTTTTATTTTAGCTTACGCAAAATGTACAAGTCAGATGTGGAAGATTGTCTCTTATATCCAAGGATTTCAGGCTAAGTTACAGCAAATAAGCATGAGACAGAGAGAAGGGACAGAGAGAGTATATGAGAGAGAGAGAGGGGAGAAGGAACAGACCCACTGAGTCACTTGAAAATTCCACGGTCTGTGAACCTGCTCTGGCCATGACAGAATTCTTTATTGTGAAGACAGGTCTATTAGCCTGCAGGTCCCTTGCAACCACGTGACTGAATGGTAACCTGAACTGAGTCAGCCAACCGCAGCCCCTTCTCCGAAGGACCTGAGGGGAGGCGAGAGGCAGGAGCCTCTACCCCAAGAGTACCCATGGTCAAAAGGGAAAGTTCTGCTCTTAGGAAATCCCAACTTATGAGGCATAGGTAGGTCCTAGTGCTGGCGAGCTTTTGGCTTACCAGAAAAGAATAGTCATGGAGCACCATGTGCTAGACAGTTCCAAGGGAAAGGAGTCTAAAAATATGGAGCGGACACAGTGAAGGAGTGAACAGAATAGGTTGGGGTTATTTGGAAGGAAAAAGGTTGCTGAAAGAGAAAACCATTTCCAATCCAATAGTCATACACAAAGGAAGCCCAGGTACAGATCTTGCCCAGCCATTCCAATTTCAATTCTGTGGCTGTTAGAATTGTACTTCAGTGAAGCTATGCAGACACATATCTAGAAAGTATGTGTCAGAAAATGAAAACCTGACACATCCAGTCAATTCTCCAAGTGTGCCTTGATTGAGGAATAGAAAAACTTTTGCCTAGTGTACATTGGCAGAAAATAATAACACCCAATACACAAATATCTACTGTAACTATATATCATTGTATGAAAACAAGCCATGAATAATCACATATATAAGTCTATAGACTGCAAACACGTGGTGATACATCCTTATGCAGCATATCCACACATTCCCAACCGCCCAATCTCACTGTGTCCTCAGGAGTCACAAGAGCATCGTTCTCCCTATCACTCAGAGACCTAATTCGACCCTGGTTCTCCTGGATGGTTCAGCATGCAGATCTACAGCCTTAAGGCTTAGACCTTTGCCTGTCTTGACAAGGGCTTTTCTGAGCTGCCAAACAATTCCCTGCAGTATGCCAAGGTATTATTAATTAATGTTGATCACGCTCATGGCAGCTCTGCTGTGAAATGCCAGCCCTGTTAATAGCTCAACGTCGGGCTCATGTCGACTTGGAGTTATAACTCTGTCCTAACCTTTATCTCCTTTTACGATAATAGAACACTGAAAGACTCTCAAATGCCATAAACGATACTCTTCTGAAACTCATCCACCTCGTGGTAGCAGAAGCACGCCATGAGCACCAACCACTCTTCCTGAAATTATGTTGTGACAGGCACACAAGGAAATGACAGGTATTTTTTACTTCCAGATATAAAGGAGAGTTTTTGGTATTCTATTCCAGACCAGGAAACTTACGTGGTGGAGAATTTTCCTGGACTGGATGTTTCTTGCTCACTTGAATTTTAAGAGAAACTTTCCCAAGGGGTCCAGACAAGTGCTGCTTTGCTCTAAGTCTCTGTATGCAGCAACATTGGTTGTTCTCATCGTACTGATACCTGGTAAGTGGCAGCATTGCCCTTCTGCACGATATTAGTACTTTCCCACTGTGGTTGGACTTCTCCCATTGCGACTCCTGCTTCTCCACGATGTGACCCAGGTTGAATGAAGGAGCATGGGGATCTCCCAATCAGAGACACCTGAGATTGGCCCCAACCACCTTGCCCAGAGAACAGAAGAAGCAGACGCATACGGTGTGGAGCGAGGCCCCACATCTCTGCCCAGTTCCAAATTCCATGGCCACCCAGTCTTCATTTCTTTTCCTGAAACTGCCTGTGAGCTCTAGGTAAGATGGAAACTCCAAACTTAGAAAGCAGATGCCTGGGGAGCTACTCTGTGCAGAAACTGGAGTCCCTGAGGCTCTGCCTCCTAGGGGTTTGGCCTGGATTTTCTAGGACAACTCACTGCACCGGGGAAAATGAGCTCATCCAGTCACTGATCAGACAGATGGCAGTGACTGATCAGGAGTGTCAAGGACAATTCCTCAGAAAATGGCTGCTCCTCTCTGTGGCTTTGGTGGCAGTGCCACACAGATGGGTCAGTCTACCTGGTAGCCTTCTCAAATCCACAGAATGTAAACACCAAAAGAAGCCACAGTCCCTGGGACCTGCATAGGAAATGTCTTAGCAGGCATCTGACCGGACTGGAGTCCACAGGGGAGAATCTGTCAAAACAAATCCTGTTTTGGAAATGCAGGGCTGTTCTGGTAGGATCCATCCCGGGACCTAAGAGCTGAGGAAAATTGGCTAAAAAGGGCAAGACTCACCCAAGAATCTGTGATGGAGGCACACCCATGCTGCCCCGATGGCTGGCTGGCACTGTAGATGAGTTCCAGATAGGTTACTGGTAAAGAAAACAGCACTTCTTCCTGCCTTGCATCGGCAACCTGTGCCTGGATTATGAGCTGCTGGAGCAAGGGTAGACTGGAAGGACACCAGGAGGTTTCTGCTGTCTAATAACATGCCTGGGGCTCAAGGAATTCTTCCATCCAGTCTCCTACTTCCAGGAGGCTTCCTCCCCTGGCTTCTCCCCCGGGTACCATGATGGGCCTTTCATTTGACATTGAGCAGCTATTTCCACACTGTCTCTGTCCATGCCTCCATCTGTGAGACTTTGTTGTATTCTTGGTTGACTCAGGTGATCACAAGCGCCTGTTACTGACGAAGTGGATTACCATGCAACAATGCTCTAGGAAGAAGGTGCATATGTTTGTTGTTACCAAGAATGTCTAACTTAACTTTAATCCGTAACAACTCGTGTGAGGGGAAATGGCACACCAGTTTTCCTTTTCAGAGAGTTTTCCTTATCATGGTTCATTTGTCCTTGTACCTCTTTGGACCATGTAGAGATTAGTCAAATTACCTGCATTTGACAAACGAGAACCATGCAGCCCCATAGTGACTTGTCTGAAGAAGCCCAGAGAATTGGTGACAAAGCTGACATCTGGTCTCCTGATTTCCATTCTGGGATTCTTTCTACTGATCTTTCTTATTTCATTTATTCAGTGTACCAACTCAAATGAAAACGTGCCTACTACATGGCATGGAAGAAACAGGCTTCTTGTCTTATCTCTCACAGTCCGCCCACGCAAACCATCTGTCCAGCCAAACCGAAATAGCACTGTGCTTCCAGCCTCTGCACCCTGGCTCCTGCCCTGTCGCTGGCTTGAACCACCCTCCCCCAACTCTCTGCTTAATGAAACTTAATCATCCTTTAATCCCAAGCTCAACTGTCCTGTCTTCTATATTGCCTTCCTGATTATTACAGCAGGAAGTAATTTCTCTTGCTCGAAATGCAGTTAATTAAAAAAAAAAAAAAATGGGCAACTTTGGTGCCATCGTACTCTGCCTTGGATTATAGTGTTTTGTTGGTGAATTTTATCTCCCCAAATAAACTGTGGGCCTGAAGAAGGCAGCAACTATATTTCACACATCTTAGTATTCTTCACAGTCTTGCGTATGATATAAGCTAAGTATTTATTGAATGAGTCAATGAAAGTGATTTTCAATGTTGAGAGCTGAATTCAGAACCCCAGAATCTGGTCTCCATGTTTCTTCTATCAAGTCATTCTGAAAGCAATGCAGTTTCTACTATGATTTGCCTCTTTGTGGGCCAATCACAGTTGAAAATAGACTGTTTCATATGGTGCAGTCTAACCCAATGCATATTGAACTGTTTGGACAGAATAAAATAGTTTAAATGGCTGAGCTTGAAAACTGAACTTCATGTGCTGTTGTTGGCTAGCATTAAATGAGTAGCCCCTCCCAAGAAGGCCTCCTTCTTTCATAAACTTGTATTAGTTCTCACCATGTGTAGTGTAAGAATAAAGTATAGTGGTCATTGGGGTGTCTCCATGGACCAAATGAAGAGGAGAATGAGGGAGTGACCTGGTATTGTGTCTTCCATCAGTCATCCATTCATTATTTCCATAAGCATTGACTAAGCGTTTTCGGTCACTGGCCTAGATGATGTGAATACAGAAATAACACAAATCTCTACCCTCACAGAGTCCCAATATACTGATCATCTGTGGCCACTGCAAACAATTTAAGTAAAATTCTCAAATTTACTGGATAATCGTTCTTACTCTTCTTTTTGTTTTAGCTGAAGAGCTGAACTAAAGGTGGAACTCCAGACACCATTCTGTAAATGAAACATATACTGAAAATGGAAACAGTATACTGAATCGATCTGTATACTGACATGTAATAAAACAGATAATATGCTTTCTAGGAGCCTCTCAGGAAGTTGTTTGGGGTGGCAATGGAACGCTGAAACTTCCAAGGGCCTGCTCAAGTAACAACAGACATTCCCTTCACCTACCTGCCTTCACAGAGGGCTGGGGGTGTTGGTTACTGCTATTGTCACATTCTGCTGAGCAGAAGGTACAAGTTTTAGTCAGAACTGAATTGTTCAAGCCAGTGGAGAAGAGGTCTATCCTATCCTCTTTTCTATGTGCTTATCAGGCTGTCTTTAAATAAATAATAAGCACATAAAGCACATATTTAAAGAATATGAGCTTGAAGCAATACTAAATTGGCCTACACAGACAGCTGTCTGTCTTGGTCTAGCTTTGCTTATCTATATCCATTTACTTCAAAGGGAATGAACCATTCCCTGGGCAGTAGCAGAAGCCACAGAGAAACTCAGGAGTCTGAACCCAGTCTGGCATCCTATGCATTAATATCCCATTGCTAATAGTAATTCATCCCATTTGTTTATTTATTAATGACAATTATATGCATTGCTCAAATAACTTCCTCATCCAAATTAAATATTAGCATATTAGGTCAACAACATCAGTCTTCTGAAGGTGATATCTCTCTGAAGTCCAAAAGGGATTCAACAAATCAAGCAAAGACCTGTAGCCTACTTCCTGCCAGGCATCGTCCTGGGTACTGTGACACTCAGTTCATTAAGAAGACTACTGTGTTAGACAAGCTAAGAAATGTCTTTGTGGAAGAACAAAAATCATCTTCAGTACATCATCTTTACAAAAGTATAGACATATCCTAAACAGCTCTGTCTCCCTTTAACAACTCATTGTGAGTACTTTATCCATGCGGTTATCTGAATCCCTTCAGCATGTATTCTCTTCATGTCTCTAGTACTGCTTGGCATGATGAATGTATAACTCAAAGAGTAGAGTAGAATTTCCTTCTGTATGTTCTAAAATTACTTCTTTCAACACGCAAGCGCTCCTTCTCCCCTTCAGTTTCAGTGCTGCAGAATCTGGTGAACCATTCCTGATTACACAGTATATAAACTTCATATTTTCATGAAATGTAATCAAGTTCCTATTCGGTCTTCCTTCCAAAATGCTTTATCCCCTGCAGTAAGCCATCAGTCCTTAAGTCATTTCTGAGGTCATCCTGAAAATTTTCTAGCTCTTCATGTTTTTATTGATGTGTGTGGTTGACAAAAGAGTAGGCAATAAACACACAAATGTAGACGGTGTGATTCTGTATATATTTAGGTTGATGTCTCCATGATTCCTTAATAATACATAGGTCAGTATGTCATACAATCATTTATCATTAATTCATGTTTCTGATCCAGACACGTTTTTGCTATATGAACTTTTTTACTGCAAAAACAAACAAACAAACAAACAAACAAAATAACCCTAATGTAACGGATACCTGTTTAGCACATTCCTTTAAAACTCCTTGTCTGCTGTTGCATTCTCTTCCCTGATTTTGGTTTTCTGTGTACACTTAAGCACTCATTTATGTACTTAAAACAAACAAGCAAAACAGAACAAAACATAATATATCCCTCCTTTCTTCCTGCAAGACACCAAACAAAAAACCTCCTTATTCCCTATATACCCCTTATTTTCTGTTTAACCTATTTCTACTCCCTCCCTAAACTCCGTTTTCTCTTCTGGCCTGTAGGGGTTCTTTCTAATCTTTCTTTTTCTTTTTTTTGGCATGGTGTATGTTAAAAGCATAACAAAAAGAAAAGACTGCTTATTCTCCAGCTAATGCATAGCTAATGCAATGAGGAGTGAATAGGTCTCTTAAGCCAAATAAATTTTTAGTAATCAACAGTATCTTCTATGCATGGAACTTAAAAATATAGTGTTTAGCTGGGCGTGGTGGCTCATGCCTGTAATCCCAGCACTTTGGGAGGCTGAGGCGGACGGATTACTTGAGGTCAGGAGTTTGAGACCAGCCTAGCCAACATGGTGAAACCCTGTCTCTACTAAAAATACAAAAATTAGCCTGGCATGGTGGTGGGCCCCTGTAATCCCAACTACTCGGGAGGCTGAGGCAGGAGAATCACTTGAACCCGGGAAACGGAGGTTGCAGTGAACCGAGATTGTGCCACCGCACTCCAGCCTGGGTGACAGAGAGAGACTCTGTCTCAAAAAACAAAACAAACAAACAAACAAAAACCTCTTGACATTTCATATTTTATGAATGCCAATTGTAAAAGCATATTTAGGTAACAATTAACTGCTTTAAAACTAGACTGTACAACATTGGATATGATTTAGGATGGTGCCTTGGGTGCAAGAAATATATATTAAATACTCGATTGGTCTTTATTCTGATGACTACGTGAAAAATATCCCACTGTCTTGTAGGTTGTACTTTTTAATGCAGATATCTGGTGGAAGTTCAGTAAGCCCTGTGAATGTTTTGGATGAATGGATGGCAATCATGTGGTGGCCTGGTGAAGAATGGGATGGAGTGTTAGGGTTTTCCCTTTTTAGGAGGTAATAGTCCTTTGGTACCATATAGATGGTCTGTGAGCTAGTGTTCTGTAGAATTCCTGCAAATATGGGAGCAATATACATTTAAATAAATTAATGAGTCCTAGAAATTAATGCTTTTTAATGTTTCACTGGCGTGTCCTCAAAAAGGTTTCATTCGCTGTTGTACCCATTCACTGGAGAAGCTTAAAAAAAGCACATGAAACTTGATAGTAACGGGACTCCAGGGGTCTTAAACCTTTTATTAAACTGGTCCACTCTAAGTACTTTTAGCCTAGTCTACAGAACCATCATTGACCTAGAACTCCCCAAAGAAAGCCTCTACTGAGTTTTCTTCCTGAATTTTCCAGTAGCAGGTTCAATGCCACACGGCTGCACCAAGATGTAGATGGGATCCTCACCTCTAGGTAATCAGGCCACTAAGTAAGTAGGTGGAATTATATTTCAGTGAATTTGAACTAAACATGAAATTCACAGGAATAATGTTGACCCAAGCATAAGGAAGAAGATTGTTAAATCTAATATTCTAAAATATATAATTTGTCAACAACTAAGAACCCATCCACATATCAGTCTGGAAAGATAAGTCACATACAGAATATTTTCTTTTTGTAACTTAAATATCTGCACTAGTTGACTAGACAATACTGTCAGTTCCTAATTTTAGAGGCCTTGGAATCATTTTTACAGTATAGGCATAAACTACATGTGAGGTTCAAAAAAGCTAGCTTTTTTGAGAACATAACTAAAAGTCCCTGTCAGAAGCTGCTTGTTGTTAATGAAAAGCCTGTTGGAATAGAATATAATAAAAACCAACTGTCCTTCTCAGCTGACTTAATTTTTGAAGAAAGCTGAAGAAACACTGACATGTGACCTGTGGTTTGAGAGATTCCCAAATAAACTCCTTCAATGTATTTAGATACAAACTTGACCCTGCGGAGATTTGCAATTTCTGTTTCATAGATATGATGGCTCATGGAAGGATTTATATACATTTTCCTCTGACTGGGACTCTGGAAGTCAGCATGTTTCCCTGTCCTCTAGCTGCATTAATCATCTCAGAGCAGCCCAAAAGGATTCTGTAAAGATTCCACAGAATTTACAATCCTACCAACCCCTTTTTGCAAAGCTCTTTGATACTATTCACAGACTTTGGGTTCAGAATGAGAAGGCATAGGACATATGGCTTCTTCCTGGAATGTTCATAGTTTTCCTTTTGCTGTTTAGGAATAGGAAACCTTTATTAATTTAAAGCAAATGTCCACAAGAAGCATATCATCCTCTAAGAAGTTTGGTAATACCTATCAAATTTTTAAATCAGGAGAGGATTCTTGGAAGATGGCAGAGGAGGAAACATCAAGGTAAATTTCCCCAGATCCCTTTACAAAAAGAGTAACTAAATAGCAAAGCCCAAAACTCTTGGAAATATATATGATAAAGCTAGGTGACAGAGTATCTCCATAAACTTCAAAACACTAGCAATAGGGGATGGCCACAAGACCTGCATGCTGTTAACACCCATGCAGGAAGAAGCAGAGGGAAGGAATAGTGTATCTAAAAGATCTGGGAGCAGGAAAGCTATGAATATGAAAGGTATTAATTGGAAGGCACAATGGGCCAGTGTAATAACAGCGGCTGAATCTGGAGGAATTTCACCCTTTTCAATAGTGGATGAGTGCACAGAATCCACAGTGAGAAGAACTGAAGGGGGTTGAAGTAATGTAACCCTTATGAACTCTTGAGACTGAAAAGCCAGAGCATCTTTCCAGGGCAGGGCCCCACATTGAGGAGTAACTTTTGAGAGTAGAACCAAAATTGTGGTTCTACTTTTGGAATAGAACCAAAAATTGGATTAGGATAATAGAGACAAAGGAGGATACATTTCTAATTAAGAAAGGGGAGAAGAACACAGCCAGATGTCTCAGAAAGCTGGCCACTGTGTTTTTGTACACCTCACAAAGGTTACAAAACAGGGACCTCTGTGAAGTTAGCTTTTCTAACTTCTGAGCCATGACTTTTTTTTTAAGAGATGGGATCTCACTATGTTGCCCAGGTTGGTCTCAAACTTCTGGATTCAAGTGATTTGATTTTCCTGCCTTGGACTCCCAAAGTGCTGGGATTACAGGTAAGACACTGCACCCATCCTGATCCATGTCTTTTAACTAAACATGCCCCTGATAAAAATTTAGGAAAACTAATTTTACATAGAAATGAACAACAGAAAAGGATCCAGGTTAAATCCCATACAAAAAAAGAGAATAAGGAACTTAATAAGGCAAGTCCTAAAGTATTAAATAAGATCAAAACTGTAACCTACCATTTCAAAATGAAATGAAAGACACTAGGAAAGTTATATAACACATGAAAGGATAACACAAATCAAAATTAGAAAAGTTCAGAAATGAGGAGTCAGAACTCAGGAAAGACTTAGAAGTAAAAGAAAAATTTATTTCAAAAATACTACTAAATAAGAAGGAACAAAAGAGCAAATAAATACAACAAATAATACTTTAAAATATATATAAGGTAAAAAGGAGGAAAATCTTTAAAATCCATATGAAATGAAGAAAGAAGTAAAAAGTTCCAAGAGAAAGTGACAAGTATCATGGTAGGCAAAGAAGACACAACATACAATAATAGGAGTCCCTGAAGAAGAAACTCAAAGCATGAGAACAGAACAAATATTTTTAAAAGGAATATTCAAGAAACTTTCTTGAAATTAAAAAGATATCTATCTATCATCTATCTATCTATCTAAAACTGTGTGTAGACAGAGCACACCATGTACGTGAGAATTGACTTAGAGTGATGAACCAAGATATATTCTAATAAAATTACTGAATATTTAAAAAAAGGAAAAAGTCGTTTGGTATATAGTTCTAAAAGACAGTGACTTGTAAGGGAAAGAAAATTAAGTTAGCATCAGATGTTTCAACAAGAACACTTATGTCTAAAAAAATGGAGTAACATATTTAAGATTCGTAAGAAAATATGATCTGAGGATTTTATATGTGGAAAAACTGACTTTCCGTTACAAATAATACAAACTGCTATCAATATGCAAGGATTCAGGAAATATTGTTCCTGTGAACCATTCTTGTGTATCTACTGGAAAACAAACTTCAGAATGACCAGAGACATATCAATATAAAGACTCCTGGTGAGCATTAAATATGTAACTACTTGTAGAATTAAGATTAAGGCCAGGTACGGTGGCTCACGCCTGTAATCCCAGCACTTTGGAGCCCGAAGCAGGCAGATCCCATGAGCCCAGGGGTTTGAGACCAGCCTAGGCAGCATGGCGAAACCCCATTTCTTAAAACAAAAAAAAGATTAAGTGAGCGATAAAAGAGATCAAGTATCATGTGTAATGGCTACATACTCTGACAATGTAGATACAGTAAAAGTTACTTTTAGAAAATAGAGGCAAATACAAAGAGCAAGTGGAAAAATGTATATCTTAATAACTAAAAAAATTTTATTATAATTTTATTAAAATAGAGACAGGGTCTCATTATGTTGCCCAGGCTGGTCTCAAACTCCTGGGTTCAAGCAGTCCTCTCAACTTGCCTTCCTATAGTTCTGGGATTATAGGCATGAGCCACCACACCTGGGCATAACTCTTAGTAATCATATTGGTTGAGGTACTGCAGCATTGTTGTTTTCAGCCTGTTGCATTTATAAACACAAATGGGACTAAATTTGAATTGGAATAGCAAAATAAATTCAAAAGGTATTTTATATTTTAAAAATATATAGATATTTTTGGGCCGGGCACGGTAGCTCACGCCTGTAATCCCAGCACTTTGAAAGGCCAAGGCAGGCAGATCACGAGGTCAGGAGATCGTGATCATTCTGGCTAATATGGTGAAACCCCGTCTCTACTAAAAATACAAAAAATTAGCCGGGTGTGGTGGCAAGCGCCTGTAGTCCCAGCTACTCACGAGGTTGAGGCAGGAAAATCGCTTGATCCCAGGAGGCGGAGCTTGCAATGAGATGAGATCACGCCACTGCACTCCAGCCTGTTGAAAGAGCGAGACTCCATCTCAAAAAAAAAAAAAAAAAAAAAAAAAAAAAAAAATATATATATATATATATATATATATATATATATATATATGGAGAGAGAGAGAGAGAGAAATTTTCTAGCTGTGACCACTGAAAAGGTTTACCAACTATAACTAACACGGTAATGATGAACATGTTTAGTGCCTGGATTTTGGTTTTGAAATACTATGTCCCATCAAAAGAAATCAGGGTTTGTTGGAGAAATGACAGATTCCAGGTCTGGGGTGTGAGATGTACAAGATGAGCCTAGAATATCTGGTCATGTCAGATAGCAAGGCAGCTATCAAAGGCTACTACTGTCAAATCAAAAGGATTCAAGTGCCAATGGGAGAGGCTCTCACTATCCAAAGATAGGTCAAATTGAGCTGCAATAAAGATAATGATCACAATGGCTTAAAACCCATAAAATATGTTGAATGCATGTGTGAATACATACATACATGAGATCAGGAAAACGAAAATGAAAGGTCACCTTTGTAGGATGATAGGAAAAATTCATTGTCTTGAAAACTGGTAAATAAAATCAAGCTTTTACTTTGCCTTTCCCATCTGAATTGTGCCACTGATTAAACAAATAATAGATTAAGGGAAGTATCTTTTTATAGAACTATTCCAACTAGTAAGTGAAAAAGAAATAACAGAATTGGAATATTCAATAGCCCACAATAAATTAATAGATCCAGACATTGAGCATCGATGTCTGCTAATGTCATGAAGAGAGACAACCAGATGTTGTGTGCCCTTAGATGTACCACCCATCACTGTCTTGCCAAAGGAATCAAACCTGAGTCTGGTTAAGCCTTCAAATCCAGCTGGCAGGTTGCAGGAAATATGTAAAAGACAAAAGAATGTGTTGAACTGCATCAGGAGTAAGCAACCAGCGCCATCCAGACTGCGGGAAACTCTAGGGAAAATGCTCTGGGTACTTCAACAGATAAATTGCATGGAAAAGAAAAGTTTGAAGAGGAAAACTGTAGGTTTAAGAGATGTTAAAGACATATCAAAGTTTTCAAAAATGGACGAAACTAAACTATAGTGTTTAGGGATGCCAATTGGGTGATAAACCACACACACACACACACAAAAATAGAACACACACAAAAATAGAAGGAAGTGATTTCTGTAGATGTCAGTATAGTAGTTGCTTATCGGGGAGGGAGACAGTCGTGTTCACAGCAGAGCACTTGGAGAACTTCTGGCCTCTTACGTGGCAGACAAAACTACTGTTTCTGGCTAGATGCGGTGGTTCACACCTGTAATCCCAGCACTTGGAAGGCTGAAGTGGGCAGATCACTTGAGGTCAGGAGTTTGAGACCAGCCTGGCCTGCATGGTGAAACCGTCTCTACTAAAAATACAAAAATTAGCTGGGTGTGGTGGTGGGCACCTGTAATCCCAGCTACCTGGGAGGCTGAGGCAGGAGAATCCCTTGGACCCAGGAGGCGGAGGTTGCAGTGAGCTGAGATTGCGCCACTGCACTCCAGTTGGCTGGGTGCCATGACTCATGCCTGTAATCCCAGCACTTTGGGAGGTGGAGGCAGGTGGATTACCTGAGGTCAGGAGTTCAAGACTAGCCTGGCCAATATGGTGAAACCCTGTCTCTACTAAAAATACAAAAATTAGCCAGGTGTGGTGGCGCATGCCTGTAATCCCAGCTACTTGGGAGGCTGAGGCACAAGAATTGCTTGAAACCTGGAGGCGGAGGTTGCAGTGAGCTGAGATGGTGCCAGTGTGCTCCAGCCTGGGTGACAGAGTGAGACTCTGTCTCAAAAATAAAATGAAATAAAATAAAATAAAACAAAGTAAAATAGAATAAAATAAATTGATGTTATCTTTCCCGGCAATGAGTTTTTTTAATCTCATGTTTTATTTGAAAACTTTGAGAGTAATTTAAGCAGCACCTCAGACTCTGCTTTATGAATTTATGCACTTGTTAGTGATTTTCTGTACTCCTCTGCTTTTCTCCATTGTTCACATTCTTCTACCTTGCTTTAGAGGTTTTCTTGATTCTTCCAGCATTTGGTTGGAGTATAAGGATCTACTTGAGTACGATCTCACAGTTTCCATTTTCAACATTTTTTTTCTGACCAGAACTACATTTTTTAATATTATACTCATTGCTCTGAAAGCTTGTGCATGACTTCCTTTTATTTCTCATTTAATTAAGAAAGAAGGAATACACTCTACTTTGAGAGGTAGGCCATGTGACTATTGGGAGAAGACTATTTGCATTTTTTTTTTTTGTAGAAATTTAAGATTACTTAGTTCCTTGAACAACATAAAAAAATCTAGATTTAGAAGGCCTTAAATTAGAGAGAGGCTTCCTTCCACCCCCAAGAATGGCAACTCCTTGGCTATATGGGAGAATTTCGAGGATAAGAGGAAAGAGAAGATTTGGGGTACCATTTTACTTTGTTTTCTAAGTTCTGAGAAAGCCTATTTGGCAAGAAATACAAATTGATCCAAAGCTTATTTTGACTGAATCAACAACATAGGCTCTCTAAATTACAAAAAAAAAAAAAGAAAAGAAATAATAACAAAACCAACAAAAAACACATTACTTTTCCTCCTGAAAATATTTAAAGAGAGAAGCAAGGAACAGTAGGAAAATGTTCTTAGAAGAACATGGCAATTATGTCTTCCACCCAGAAAAAGATACAAGAGATAATGTCAAATAAGTGCTTTCAGAGTCAAAAAACCTGGCAGCCTGGGACCTGCGTTTTCACTTCTGCTAGTATTTTCTCCCTTTCCAACTGCAACACAGTCTTGAAACTACAAAAATACTTTTCTTTTTCTTTTCTTTTTTTTTTTTTTGAGACAGAGTCTCACTCTGTCACCCGGGCTGGAATGCAGTGGTGCAGTCTTGGCTCACTGCAACCTCTGCCTCCCAGGTTCATGCCATTCTCTTGCCTCAGCCTGGGATTACAGACACACGCCATCACACCCGGCTAATTTTTGTATTTTTTGTAGAGACGGGGTTTTGCCATGTTGGCCAGGCTGGTCTCAAACTCCTGACCTCAGGTGACCTGCCCGCCTTGGCCTCCCAAAGTACTGGGATTACAGGTGTGAGCCACCACTCCCAGCCTACAAAAATACTTTTCACCAATCAAACCATAACAGCAACAACATAAACAACTGTATAAGATATGTTTTATTTTAAGTTTGTATTTTGCTTTGTATTGTCTGTTTTATTAGCAACTCCAAAAACACACATGGCCCCAGAGAATAAGAGGACCACAGACATGAGTTGCTTTTCAGACATCCGATAGCTGTCCTTGTGGTTGAAAGAAACTCCTTTCCAACTTTGAAGAAAATGTCCGGGGATTTGGGAGCAGGCACGTGATATTCTTCAAGGTGCCACCAGTTTTTCTCAATAAAACATCTCCAATGGGAAAATATGGAACCCAGAAAGGGCTGGTGTGGGAAAAATATGACAAGGATGGCCGGCAAAGTAAACCCGTGGTGAATTCAACCCTGAGGAAGCAGATTTCCTAGAGTGTGCAAGCTTTGCTTAGGCTTAGTTTTAATAAATAATAAAGAGACACAAATTAAACAAAATAAAGGTGATCTTGCCCCACATGGCTCCTTAGGATCTTTAGAACATGGTGATTCAGTTTAAACGTGGAGGCCCTACCCTGCTGGACTGACAGGAAATTGAACTGTCCGGGTCATGACTCCATTGTATGAAGTGCAGCTGTCCGGGTCACTCCCAGAACATCTTTCACACACCTGCTGCGGGCCCTGGTAGGAACCAGGCATCCTAAGAAGCACTAGGTCATCCGGAGGCCCCTCCCATCATTAGTTCACATGAGCATGACCCAGTCTGCATGGTATCCTTGGGGTTACCCCTCTGTTATTAAATATTTTCTAGAAAAAAAAAAAGAAGAAGAAGAAGACTCTGGCAAAGACCCAGCCTCCCTGAGGCACATACAGCAAGGGCGTACCGCCAAGAAGCAGGGTGACATCCTTGATGCTTCTGGATTCACAGATCTTTTTAGTTTAGGAAAACACAGCCCTCCTCAAACCCTATTCTTCTCAGCAGATTTATTCGGAATGAAAGCCTGGAAGTCCAGCCACAAGTCTCTCCTGAGACTGAGACACAGAGCCAGCCAGAATGAAAAAGGGAAAGGGGAAAATACAGAGAGAGAAATTAAATCAGTATTTCAAAGGTTTTCCTCTTAAGTGTTTTCTAAAATGAAATTCCTTTCATTTTAGTGTTTATTTTAGAGTTGAGGCAACTGAGACATGGGCATAATGACCAAAGGCACACAACTAGCTACGTACAGTGACACAACCAGTTACTGACAGCTACTAGTTACTGACAGATACTAACAGCCAACAATAGCTGGCTCTATTATATCATGGTGCCTCTTCATTTTTTCTAATTTCCAATCTCTGTTCTATTTTAAATCTGCCTTTGTTAATAGGCACTTAAGTCTCTGCACCTAGAGTCTTAGACATATTTGGAAACTTCTCTTAAGCATGTTGATCCATTGAGGGCTGAATTATCTGTGATCGAAAGAATTACTCCACCCTGGGGCATATCCAATAGGACGAAAGATTCAGAAATAAATTACATTGTGCTGAATTCTTCTTGGGTCTCAATATCTTCCCACATGAGAAATCAGTTTCCTGAGAGTCTCCAGGCTCCAAAAGGCCATTCTAAGGGATGAAGGCAAAGTCTCATGGGTCCAGCCACCCACCACAGACATCTTTAGGATGACTTTTGGGGACTTGATTGTTCTTGTTGCAATGATGCATTTGGCCTGAGAGTTTTGGGAAAGGCAGGTTCATGAGCTATTTTTGTGTAGTTAAATGTTTGGTCTTTCTCCGCACTAGCTGGCAAGGCCTTGTCCTCTTCCCACTGCCTCTGAGAGTCACTGCTTAGCTGTGTCTAAGCAAGGAGGGGAAGAGGGGGTGATATTGTGTCTAACTTCGAGAGTAATTATCACTGTGTCAGTGTGCAAATGACAAGTTCCAGTGGGTAGTGTAGGAGGTTTTCTAATTATTTTGTCTATTATAGGCATAGTCCAATCCTTCCTCTTCCTCTTTCTTTTAATAAAGGACTGAGAGAGAACAGGATGTACTGTTATGCTTTATAATTCAGGCAGACAATACAGGTATTGGCTAACTTGATTTGCCATGATCAGCTACTTTTTTTTTTTTTTAAGCCAATCTGGCAGAAAAGAGTTAGACTGTTGTGAGAGTTGCATCGGCCCTTCCATTGCTTTTCTGTCCAATCCATTCATCAGCAGCAGAATAGTCAAGGGACCACATTACTTTGCTGTAGCACAGAGAGGTCTGTGGTTGTGACTGGATTGACTGGGAACAAAGTTCTATCATTCCAATTCTGATTCTGGATTCTGAAGTCATTGCTAAGTTATTACCAGTCCCCATCTCCACAAATCACTTGGTGGACAATTAAAACTAAGTTAAACAAAGTTCAGCCTACTGAACACAATTTTTTCTTGCAGTCAGGGGCAGAGGCATAGTGGGAAGGGGGGCCAAAACTAGACCTAACAAAATAAGTGAAGAGCAAACAGCCACAGTGGAGGTTCTCATGGTGGCTCGGGTACTTCCTCATGCCCCACCTCTGCACCTGCCATCTCTGTGCAACCAGAGTCCCTCTGAATGCCACTGCCACAGCCACTCTCTTTTGTCACCCTTGGCTCCCTCCTCACAGATTCCCAGGACTCGCCAGAGTTATTGCCTTCTCAAATGATTTAAACCTCCTCTCTTGAGGCTTTCCTCCCTAAATTCTCCACCTCCCCTCAATTCCTCTCACTCCCTGGTACATTCCATATTGTTCTCTTTGTCTCTTTCTTTCTCTCTTTTTCACCACTCCCATATCCAGGTATGCTCGTGTGTGGAGAGACAACATTCTACTTAGGTTAGATGATCTCCTTTTCAAACATGTGGAGTGTATTTCCATGAATCTCAGACACTGAGTAGGTAGGATATTAGAGTTGCAAGAATGTTTGGACAGTAGCAACTTTAAATATTGCTTTTCTGTTTGTGGTTCTTTGAGACATATCCAAACAACTAATGGAAACAATTTTTTTTCTAAGTTTTAAGTAAGCTCTGGTTGCTTTGGTGTCAGCAGCCTCTACTGCTGCCTCTTGCCAGCTTTCCACTTGGTAGAAGATGCTTTCTAAAGATGCACTTTGTGAAGTCTCTGCAGAACCAGCATAGACCAAGCCAAATCATAATGAAAATTCTTGCTGTCTGCTCCTTCTGCCAGTGCAGTCCTGTGTTTCCACTTGTTGGAAATACATCTGCCTGTCAATGTTTGAGAACGCCAGCACCTTTTTGATGTTACAAACTCACAGTGCACCTCTTCCAGAATGCCAGCACTCATAATTTTTAAGCCTCAAATTTTCAAGAAATGGAAGCAACTGAATTTCACTGCATTTAAAAGTAGAAATGGTGCTATTACATTGAGCTAGAAATTTCTATCAGGTATGTATTGGCAGTAGCGTTATTTATGCTTTAAAAAATGAGTCCTTCTAAATTTACGTTTATGTTTCTAGAACGTTCTTTAGCTTCAAACAACTTTCTTTTGGTCCCAGAAATTCTGGCTGCTGTGATACAGAAATTTACAGAAGTTTAAATGGAAACAAAAAGTTTCAAAACTCAGCTGGACATAAATTATATTCATTACTGTGAGGAAAACACTTAGTTGTAACATCTCTTACAGGAAAGTTTTTGAATTTTTTAGATATGACTAATAAAGATTTATGAGGTACAACTTCACAAGGAGAAAAAGGATTTGAGTGAAAACTTTTTTTGGAGGTAAAATAGAAAATCACAAGTGTAACTACAGATGAACTCCTATAGAAATCATTTACTAACTTAACTGAGCAAATGAAATCCATTAAACTTTTGAAAATCGAACATGCATGATTGAGTTCTTTTTATTTACCTGCAGAGTTGTTTGTGGAATCTATTATTTTCAAAGCATGCTATTGTAACATGGGTTTCAATAACTTGGTTCTAGTAATATGGTAGAAAGAGCATTGAATTAAGAACCAGATAACCTGGGTTTTATTTTCACCCTGCTATTTACCAGGTTTGTGACTATGGTCATGTCTCTTCAATACTTTGGATCTCTGCCTTCTCATCTGTTCAACAGAGATAATAAATACCCTACCTCCTTGCCTCTTAGTGTTGTTGTGAGGATCAAATAAGGTCCTAGTTGTTAAATCACTTTGAAACTATAAAGTGCTATACAATATAACACATTCTGCTCATTATTACCTCAGAATTCCTCTCAGATTACATTGCCTCAAATGCATTATTTAGGAAAAGTACAAACTTGAATGCCATATGGAGTCCTTGTTGACACTGCAGATGTTGGTTAATTTTAGATTCTAAAAGAACAAAAGAACAGAAGCACTACCAAGCAAATTACCCTCTCTTTAGCTTTTTCTTCGAAATCTCATATTATACGAATACCAAACTAAAAATGGCAGGCTAAATATTATAGACAATTACATCATTTGAAGCATTGAAATTCTGTATATCCAAGCCCTTTTGCAGAACATGAGTTTATTCCCTCCAAAGCAGATTGCCAATGAATTTAATGCTATAAGATTAATTATGGTTACTCTTTTGAGGGCCAAGTAAAAGAATTTAAATCTCAAACTTTAACTGTAAATAATACAAAACCAAGGAACACATAAGACAAAAAGACATGCAATCCACTTTGGTAGCCATAGTCTCTCTTAAGCTAATGGGAAAGTGAACTAAGCTTAGCGAACCTTGGGCCCATCTGAAAATCTGCTTATATTTACAAGAGGGTATTTCTTTGCAGAAGAACAGGTGTGACAGACATCCACATATTCATGACAACTGCTTTGAGGGCTCCATCAGTTTGGGAAGACCTGTCCTTCTCACATGTACCATCTGTAAGACATCTTTTTGCATCTTGTCAAATCCAACTTCTGCTTACACATGCATAAGCAAGAGGTGTTTTTGTAAAATATATAGATGGCATCTGTCATTCTATCTTTTGTTTGCATGCCACCCACTCACAAAATATATGCTGGAACAAGCTGAGCATTTTGTTAAGTGTCTTGAAATTTTAAAAAAATTATGGAAGCAATGGAAAAAAATGATACTTCATATGAGAGCATATTCAGTAGATTACCTGAAATAGTTTAAAATGCTCTATTTGATATTCTGAGTCTGTGTTTTTTAATGACATTTTCCAGCGAATAATTCTGTCCCAAGACTGCTCACTAGGTCTTAAGGCCTTAAGATACTGACAAAATATCACTCTAACTAGAAATAATTTTCAAATACAGGCTATAAATGTTTCACCTATAAAAATGTTGTTCCTCTAAAAGAGGCAAAAATGACAAAAGATGTTTTAATCTACACTTTAGTAACTTAGTGGCCACTGTAGGATATATTTCAAAGTATGCTCTCATGTGGATTAGAAATATTGAAAGTAAATCCAAAGGGCAGGCTTTATGACACCGCTTATTTTGGATGCAGTCTAGACTCACTTTTTAAAGTGTTAACTATATTATCAATGTCCCTCTACCCTGCTCATATGATACCTCTTTCAGTACTAAAGACCTGGTAAGACAGGTGCTACCTGATTCCATGTTTCATAGTTCTCTCAAATTGGAATAACATTTTAACCCTCCAAATATTTGTCCCATGTGAAGAATTTTGGATCCATCCAGATGATTACAGGCCTGAACCAGAAACTGATTCAAACAACTTCATTCACTGCTGAATGTGAACTGCAACTGACCCCTAAAGTAAATTGGCTTAATTCCCTCAGATTACCATCTGTTCCCTTCTTTCTTTAACTTCACCAGTGGGCTGAGCTTAATCATAGACCTGAAGGAGTCCTTCGGGGAAGGGGAGGGAATTCTGGCCTGGATTGGTGTTCAGTCCTTGGGTAGGGCTGCAATAGTAGCATTATTCCTACCATGAAAAGCAGACTGTGGGAATTAACTAGATAAATCATTTGTCAAACCATGGGAACACCATGAGTTTAATTTGTCTAATTTTGCTTGAAGATATTACATCAACTAAAAATCCTCTGCCAGAGATTTAAAAACGTAATCCAAACTAACTTAATGAAAAAGGTGAATTTGGCCGGGCACAGTGGCTTGTGCCTGTAATCCTAGCACTTTGGGAGGCCAAGAAGCGGGGAATCACGAGCTCAGGAGCTCAAGACCAGCCAGGACCACATAGCAAGATGCCCATCTCAAAAAAAAAAATAAAATAAATAAATAAATAAATAAAAATTTAAAAAGGAAGAGAAGTTCAAAAAGGTTAATTTATTGGCTTATGTAACTGAACAATTTAGGGTATCTCATTCAGGTGAAGCTTGATCTAGGGCTCCAACAGTGTGACCCAGGACCTGATTTCTCTCTCTCCATTCTTAATTCAGCATCTTCAATATTGATTCCATCCTTGGGCAAGTTCACCCTTTGTACACCCAATATGGATGCAAGCTACTCCAGGGACTACTTGCACCTAGGCTCAGATCCAAGTTGACTTTTTCTTGTGAGTCCAGAATGGATTATTGTGGCCAGGGGAATAGGACATACTAGATGGTATAGGCCAAGGTCATATGCTTCACCCCTAAGGCAGGCAGGGAGGGATTAGAGGTGGGGACATCATGCCCCTTGTCAATCCCGTGGACTGAGAGTAAGCGAGGACCATAGTTCCCTGAAGACCATGAGAGTGTGGTCAGTAGAACTGATGTTCTCGACAGACGTTGGGACTATGTCACAAATAATTTCAGAAAATAGTATTTTTCACATAAGAAGGAATTCTGGATAGATAGAGTCCAAGTCTTACCAGCTAAGGAAAAAAAGAAAGGTAATAGCTAAAGCATAGACTGTACCATTTTAAAAATGGAAGATAGTTTCAACTAGAGTTAGGACTAGATACTCTTCAGAGAGTTTGGACAGTTCTACAACTTGTAGATTTTATGATTCCTGAAGTGCATTGGAGCTAAGAAAAACTTTCTGGATGGTTATTTGCTGTATCTTGTTAACCTCATGTTCTATTTTTACACACTTTCTCTTATGTTATAATTAAAGAAGAAAAAAAACAAAAACAGAAAAACCTCCATACACGTGAAACAGAACCAAAGAGAGATTCTATGTGGAAAGATAATTTTCTTTTCTTTTCTTTTTTTTTTTTTTTTTTTTTTTGAGACGGAGTCTCGCTCTCTCGCCCAGGCTGGAGTGCAGTGGCCGGATCTCAGCTCACTGCAAGCTCCGCCTCCCGGGTTCACGCCATTCTCCTGCCTCAGCCTCCCGAGTAGCTGGGACTATAGGCGCCCGCCACCTCGCCCGGCTAGTTTTTTGTATTTTTTAGTAGAGACGGGGTTTCACCGTGTTAGCCAGGATGGTCTCGATCTCCTGACCTCGTGATCCGCCCGTCTCGGCCTCCCAAAGTGCTGGGATTACAGGCGTGAGCCACCGCGCCCGGCCGATAATTTTATTTTCTAATAATGATAGTGGCCAGGTGTGGTGGCTCACACCTGTAATCCCAGCACTTTGGGAGGCCAAAGTGAGCGGATCACTTGAGCCCAGGAGTTCAAGACTAGCCTGCGCAACATGGTGAAACCCTGTCTCTACCAAAAATACAAAAATTTAGCCAGGTGTGGAGGCATCTGTCATTCTAGATATCTAAAGTCCCAGCTATTGGGAGGCTGAGGAGGGAGGGAATCTCCTGAGCAGTAAGCCATGATTGCACCATGGCACTCTAGCTGTGGTGACAGAGTGAGACCCTGTCTCAAAAAAATAGAAAATAAAAAATAAAAATCACAGTGATGTGTCTGGGCTAGCTTCTTAAGAGGTACATATTTTTTAAATGGCAGCTCACACTGCCACCTCACTCATACACATTTCTACATCTGTATATATTCTCACAAAGAACTCATGTAAGTTTAGGATCCTTCTATCTTCATCTTGTATATCTAGAATCTGATAAATAAGAAAAGGTCTTTTGAGAGTAGCGGGGGAGCTAATGTAAAGATAGAATACCTGCTCTACATGGCCCAGTTATAAAGCACATTTACAAGAGTCTACTCACTTCACCAAGCCCTAAAATCTATTTTCCAAAAGCAACTAAGGGAAAGTGAAACATTACTAAGGGAAATGAGACGGGACGCTAATGAAAAATGGTCAAAGGGTATTTGGCCCTGGGGCTAGGGTAGCACTAGAGCTGTTTGGGGCAGGGAATACCTTACAAGTTTTCAATTCCAAACCCATCAATCCTATTTGAGACTTCATTCCAGAGATGCTTCTATATGTTGAATTAAGAAAATGCAAGTTTTCTAGAGGATGCAATTCACTAGCTAGGGCATAATCAAATCAAATTTTATTCCCTCTGAGTTTTTTTTCTTTCCTTTTAAAGCATCATTCCAACTATTATTGGTTGCAGGAGAGGCAGATTAAATATTTTTAAATGTTCCTTATTAGAAAAAATATGGCTGGGTGTGGTGGCTTACGCCTGTAATCCCAGCACTTTGGGAGGCCAAGGCGGGTGGATCACTTGAGGCCAGGAGGTTGAGACCAGCTTGGCCAACGTGGCAAAACCCTGTCTCTGCTAAAAATTCAAAAATTAGCTGGGCATGGTAGTGGGTGCCTGTAATCGCAGCTACTCAGGAGGCTGAGGCACAAGAATCACTTTAACCTGGGAGAAGGAGGTTGCAGTGAGCTGAGATGGTGCCACTGCACTCCAGCCTGGGTGACAGAGCAAGACTCTTGTCTCAGAAACAAAACCAAACAAAACCAAAAGAAAACCCACAAAGAATGTACAGGTACTCTTTTTTTTTTTTTTTTTTTTTTTTTCCTGAGACAGAGTCTCACTCTGTCACCCAGGCTAGAGTGCAGTGACGCGATCTCGGCTCATTGCAACCTCGCCTCCCGGGTTCAAGCAATTCTTCTGCCTCAGCCTCCTGACAAGATGGGACTACAGGCACATGCCACCACCCTCGGCTATTTGTTGTATTTTTAGTAGAGATGGGGTTTCACCATATTGGCCAGGCTGATCTCGAACTCCTGACCTCACGATCCACCCACCTCAGCCTCCCAAAGTGCTGGGATTACAGGCGTCAGCCACCGCGCCAACCTGTACAGGCTACTCTTAATGAAATGAGAAAGTAAATTCTTGGAAAACTGAGGTTCTAATTTGGAGTCCCAACATCTTAGAACATTCCTTTGGAAGACGTTATCAGTTTATTAAACTTTCGGAGACTTCTGGGGATTTATCATAAGGATATATTTGCACAGAGATGTGCCAGGTTATTCACTGCAGAATTGTAAGAAATAGCAACAATTGGAAACAACCCAAGTGTTCGTCAAGAGGGGAACGATGAAATAAACTATGGTATATCCTGCAGGGTAACGCCACGCAGATGTTGAAAGAATGAGGAGGCTCTCTTAAAATATCCCCAAGGCACATTGTTGGAAAAGCAAGATACAGATCAGGGATACAATATGCCACCTCCTATGTAAGAAGACGGGAAGAGAAGAAATGTAAGAATTGCTTGTACTTGTATGAAGAAACACCGAAACGATATACAGACAAACCAATATAAATTGATAGCTTTACCTATGAGAGTGGGTTAAGGGGGAGAACAGAGTGAAAGGGCAGGGTAGGAGAGAGACTTTTTTTATTTTTCATGGTCAGCTCTTACAAAGAAGGAGAGAGACTTTCCACTTCACCTTTTTACAGTAGTCTCCCCTGATCTTTGGGGATGTGTTCCAAGATCCCCCGTAGATGCCCGAAACTGCAAATGATACTGAATCCTATATATATACTATGTTTTTTCCTATAAATGTATACCTATGATAAAGTATAATATATAAAATAGGCACAGTAAAAGATTTGAACGACTAATAATAAAACAGGACAATTACAATATGCTGTAATACAAGTTATGTGAATGGTCTTTTTCTCTCAAAATACCTTATTGTACTGCAGATTTAAGCAACCTCAGCCTACTATTTTGTTTTCTTTCTTCAAGAACTTTCACCTTTTTACTTAAAGGGAGGATTTTTCAGCTTCTCGTTTGACGTATCTGAATTTCCAGCTTCCCTACTCTTATGCTTTGAGGCCATTTTTGAGTAAAATACGGGTTCTTTAAAGAAAAACACTGCAATACAGCAACGGTCAATCTGATAAGCGAGATGCTACTAAGTGACTAATGGGTGGGTAAGGGGATGATTCACATCCTGGGTGGGACAGAATGGGATGATGGGAAATTTCATCAGGCTACTCAGAACGATGTGAAATGTAAAACTTCTGAATTGTTTATTCCTGGAATTTTCCATCGAATGTTTTCAGACCACGATTGACTAGAGGTAACAAATCACAGAAAGCAAAATGATGGATGGGGTTTTGATTTGTAAAATGTGAATGTATCAGCTGGTTAAATATAAATAAATATTAAAAAAGAAAACGCTTGAGAGAAGTCATTCAGGAGTCAGAGGGAAATTTCACAAAAGCTGTAGTTGCTTTTAAAACCACAACAAAAACACTGAATCCACCCTCTACAATGAAAGGCATCCTGTCGGTAGGGGTAAAGTTGGGGGCTGCAACAGAAACCCAGACCATACAGATTCCTGTTCTCTGACTGTCCCATTCGCTGAGCACCTGGCCTGTCTAGTATCTTCAGTGTGCTTAGCTATCTTTTCATAGCTTTCTTTCCTCTAAGAAATCAGAGATTCTGGAAGATGCTGCTGACAATGATTATACTTTATTCATTAATAAAGAGTTAAGTTAAAGCCTTACTAAGAATGTGGATTATTGCATATATTCACAAATGCCAAGAAAGTTCCCTAGTTATCTTCCCAAGAGGGTGAGACTCCTGGTTCACGTATCTGGACTGGGTTCCTTCTCGATGCCCTCATGGTCACCTGTGCATAGCTTTGGTATTGAGCTTAAAACATCCCACGGGAATCACTATATGAGGTAGTCTTTTCCACTAGACTGAATTTTTTGAGGGCAAGCTATGTGTCTTATTCATTGAGTTTTGTATTCTCAGATCTATCACAGTGCCTGCCACAAGATTGGCACTCTATAAACTAAGCTTTCATCCACCGAATTGCTTAGGCCAAAGTGCTAAGAGTCATATTGAATGTCTTTCCCTCACTCACCCCATTAAATCCATCAATAAGACTTTTCAGTTCTACCTGCAAAACATACCTTAAAACCCACTTCTCTTCACCATTTTCAGTGTTACCACCCACTGACATCTGTAGTCTGAACCAAAACAACTAATCTTCCTTCTGATCCTCACTCCCAAAGACCCCAGGATGCATTCTCCATATGCATCTGGAGCAATCTTTATTGTTGTTGTTGTTGTTTTAGAGACAGGGTCTTGCTCCATCACCCAGGGCAGAGTGCAGTGGTGTGATCACAGCTCACTGCAGCCTCAAACTCCTGGGCTCAAGGGATCCTCCCATCTAGGCCTCCCAAAGTGTTGGAATTACAGGCGTGAGCCACTGCATCTAGCCCAGAGCACTCTTTTAAAAAATAAGTCATATCACATATCTGCTTAAAACCCTTCAATGGTTTCCTGTTACAATTAGACTAAAGTTTAAACTATTCACCCTGACCTTCAAAGTTCTGCATGATCTGGCCCCACTTGCTTCTTTGATTTCAATTCCTACCACTACCCCTTGCTTCTGTCACGCCACAAAGATCTTTTAGTTTCTCAAATCTACTTTGCCTGCTCCTGGCTCAGGGTCTTTGCACTCTTCCCTTTGCCTGAAATGCCTTCCTCTTGATTTTCATGTAGTTACTTCCTTCTAGTCATCGATGCTCAAACACCATTTCCTTACCGAAGTCCACGATGACCACTCCAGTTACATTATTGTTCTATGCTATTTGTAGCATCTTTAACTATATAGATGAAAATCTTGGTTTGTGTTTATTGCCCCCACTATATTGTAAGTTTGATGAAGACTCGTGTTCATCTCTGCATGCCTGATGCCTAGAATAGGACTGGGTATATAATGCTTATAAAGTTTTTGTTGAGTAAATAAAGGCCTTTAAAATTAAACATGGATAGAATTTCATTTCATTTCATTTCTGTAGAGACCTTTTTATGTGACTAATTATAAAGGCAATAAAGAAGGCATGGTGGCTCATGCCTGCAATCCCAACACTTTTGGGAGGCTGAGGCGGGAGGATCACTTGAGTCCAGAGGTGGAGACCAGGTTGGACAACATGGGGAGACCCTGTCTCTATAAAAAATAACAAAATTAGCTGGGCATGATGGTATGTGCCTATAGTACCAACTACTTGGGAGGCTGAGGCAGGAGGATTGCTTAAGCCTGGCAGGCTGAGGCTGCAGTGACCTGTGACTGCACCACTGCACTCCAGCCTGGGTGACAGAGTGAGACCCTGTCTCAAAAAATAAAAAAAAGAAAGTAGGCTAAGAGAGTTAATTGAGGGACTAATTGGGAGAACGTGATTCTACAAAAATCAATAATTTATGCCATAAACCAATCGAGGGAGGCCCAGGCACTATGTTAGGTAGAAGGCATACAAAGATGACTGGACAGGTCAGGCGCAGTGGTTCACCCCTGTAATCCCAGCACTTTGGGAGGCCAAGGCAGGTGGACCACCTGATGTCAGGAGTTCGAGACCAGCCTGGCCAATATGGTGAAAGTCCGTCTCTACTAAAAATACTAAAAATTAGCCAGGCGTGGTGGTGGGTGCCTGTAATCTCAGCTATTCGGGAGGCTGAGGCAGGAGAATCACCTAAATCTCCACTGGGAAGTGGAGATTGCAGTGAACTGAGATTGTGCCATTGTACTCCAGCCTGGGCAACAAGAGCGAAATGCCATCTCAAAAAAAAAGTGGAAAAAAAAAAAAAAACAAAGATGATTGCACACTGGTTTTTTACTGAAGGCACTCAAAATCTATCAGGATATATAGTTCTGTAATTATAATATCTAATATCTGCATAGAGCAAATCATGTTCATATTTATAATTACTTTATTTGATCACCACAAGGGTCCCATGAGGTAAGGTATTACTATGGTTTTATTATAATTTTATATGTGAAATAACCAAGGCTCAGAGAGGTTACGTGATTTGTCTTGGATGACACAGCAAATAACTGATATTTTAAAAGTAAACCCAGATCTTCTGACTCAGGTCTCCTGTTCTACTTCATCACCGTGTCTATTTAGTGTGATAAATGTATGTGTAACCTGTTATAGGAGGTTAAGTGTGACTGAGAGGACTATTCTTATTGGAAAGGTCTGGAAAGACTTCACTGAGGAAAAGTCATTTAAATGGGGCTGTGAAGGACAGAGAGCAGTTTTTCAGGTAAAGAAGGAGTAACATTTTAAGCAAAGATTTGATGAAAAAGCACAGAAAGATGAAAATGAACAGCACATTCTATGTAGTAGGTAGCAGAGAGGTCCAATAGGGAGGGCTGGGGCAATTTTGTGCCATTTTGTATGCAGTTGGGTAGTCCATGAAAGCAGGGGACTGAAACAGTCAGATCTGGGCTTTCAAAAGAAAATTAGAGTGGCAGATTGGTAGATGAATTGGAGCATGAAGAAACAAGTTAGGAGATTTTGCGATCATGCAAGCAGGGTAAGTGTCTGAATGAGGATAGTGAAAATGGAAAATATTTACTAAAAAATGCATGTGTGAGTTAGAGTCACTTATTGACCTTGGGAGGTAGAAGACAGGGAAGAGAAGATTATTTTAGACAGCTTCTAGCATATGTGACTTTGATAAATGATGATTAGCTCAACCAAATCGGAGAGTACAGAAAAAGTGGTTTGAGAAAGAAATGGTAGGTGGGGGATGGAAGTTTTCTTGTGGCTAAGATAAAGCATTTACCATTAGCCATGTTTGGTTTGAGATGCTTGTTTGTAATAGGTAAGTAGATATGTCGAGCAGGTAGCTAAAAATACGGTTCTAGACTTCGCAAACAAGGTTGAAGCTGGAGATATGAATTTTAGAGTCATCAAAATACAAGTTGTATTCAAATTCCTACTGTAAACAGGCACAAGGAAACTTTTTGGGGTAATGCAAATGTTCTATTTCTTGATTATGGTAATAGTTACAGGGTTATGTATCTCTCAAAACAGATCAAACTGGTACACTTAGAATGCGTGTATTTTACTGAAACTTAAATCCCACTAAAATTAGTAGAAGTAAACTGCCTTGTACAATATAGTAAGCACTGAATTGTTAAAAAAATTGACAAACATTATACTATTTAAAGATGAAATTAATGACTTAAGTTAAATAGCTAAGTTTAAATTAATTATATAACTATTTAAGGGGAAATAGTTCTACACACATCAGTTAAAAACAAGTGATTGGCAGCAGAGAAAGTTGCCATGGTTTCAGTTGTTTCAGAAGGCACTGCAAGATGTGCCAGTTTATTGGCCATTGGGGGATCTCTCCATTCAAAGACCTATTCCCTCCCCAAACCACCTGCCTCCACCCTGAGCACACTCTCCCTCAGCCTATGCCTGCCAACCCAGTACCACTTGGGTTGACTTCCCCATTTGGTGTGGCTGAGACAACAAAGGTACTTGAAGAATACAATGTGACTCATCGCTGAACAAGAAATCTTTCCTTATTGATTGATTTTAGGCTTTTGGCCAATTTGGCCTCCTCATTTGGCATAATTCTCCCAGCATCACTTCTGAACTGTCCTTTCAGTGCTCAGCTTAAAATCTATTTTGTACAAGAAACCATTTTTACTTTGATAGAAAGAGGTAACAGAAATCTGTTACCTCTATTCAGCTACCAGTATGAACAAATCCACTATGAGTATACAATCATCAAACTTATATAATTATGTTGGTATCTTGGTTCCATCACTTACTAAGTCTTTGTGATCTTGAAGAAAATGAGGATAATGAAACCTACCTTGCAGGGTGGTATGAATTAAGTCAGATCGTATATGTGAAAATGCCAATGGCAGCATTGAGTAGGTGCTCAATACATGGCAAATTTCTTGTCAAACCTGACTATCCTTTCCTAAATATTTAGTCTCTAAGTTTCTTGAATGTGAAAGCACTCTTTCCCATGCTTTGTACTCTCACCCTAATACAGTGGGATATATTCTCAGGAGTCATTGTGGAATGATGTTTACAAAGCTAGCAGGTCAAGGATAAAATTGAAAAAGATTTATGCAATAAATAGGTGGATGAGGAGAGAGCGTTCTTAGGGGATGGAAAAAAAGGAATTTGATTCAGAGGCGGTGGCAAAGGTCTCTCTTTACATTTCCTCTTTCCATTCATTTACAATTTTATTTTGCCAAAAAGAGGGGACAGAAAGTCTCATCTTGATGAGTGTGAAGCTGCAGGATGATGTGCCAATACACCTGGTATTGGTTCATGCCAGCTGGGAAAGGAGCTTGGCTTCTCAGTGTTTTACTACTGTGGTTTCCTGGGCTGGGCAGCTGGGTGCCTAATAATGATAAAAACCATAATAATACTTCATAATTACGTACTGCCCTTTGCCAGAACTTGGATTTAATTACAATGACTATGACAGAACTGGCAACATCTTGCTCCCTGTTGGGGTGCAATACCCAAGGGCCTGGAAATACAAAGTGAAGTGGCAACTGCAGCCTTCTCCTGCAGGGCCTATCCTGGCAGTTCACCCAGAGTTTTCTGGGTTTGAAGCTCATCATCAGAAACAAAGAGTACTTTTAAATTGCTTGCATGTACTTGGCACTGTCAAGTAAAGTAGCGTTTATGAAGCAACTGCTGCCACACATGGGGCACAGGATCATGGAGTCCCAGGCCCGGAAGGGACCAAAACAGGTGATATCATTCATAATTCTGTCCCTTGCCTTCAGGCATCACCACTGCTACATTCAAGCAGGCATGTTCACTGACTTTTCATTCTCATTTGGGCTGGAGATACTTACGTGGTAGCCTGCTTCAGGTGTCAGGGGACTCACCAATTCATTTAATACTCATTTTGCAAGCACCTATTCTGAGCTAAGGCACTGTGGGGGTACAAAGATGTGTAAGATATGAACCCTGACCTCAAATAGCTTATCATCCAGTTGAGGGATTTGCATTCAGGTAGCTGTAATATAAAAATATAAAGATAGAGGAAAGTCCTGGCTGATGAAAGGGCATGGAATCAACACACTAAGTGAAACGATCAAGGCAGTCTCTTCTTGGAGAGTAAGAAGAAAGCAGAAGGAAGGGGGAATGGACATCAGTGAAGAGCTGAGCAACAACTTGGGAAGTTCTTAATCAGTTTCCCTGCTTTATTGTCTTCATAATATTTATCACTCCCTGAATTATCTCATGTTTTTACTAATTTTCTCTTGCCATTCGTCTTGTCCCACTCAGGAACTTTGTCAGTTTTGTTCACCACTATATCCTGAACATCTCTAACAATGCCTGGTGCATAGTAAGGTGCTCAGTTAAGTACTGGCCTAATAAATAAATGATGCAGGTGAGGCAGTGGCAGTAGAAATGAACAGGAGAAAGCATTTAGTAAATATTACCAACACAATAAAGTTAGAAGAGGTGGGGAGATGTTAGAGCAGTGAGGAAGTGGCATGAAAGGTTACTCCCAGGTTCCTGGCTTGGGCAAGTAAGTGGATGGTTGTTATCAAAAAAAGATAAGGAAAGGAGAAGGAGGAGCAGGTTTTGTGAACCTCAGAGGGTATATGAGGTCCCACCTGGAGACATCATGGCTTGCAAGTGCAGATGCCCGAGAGGCACTTATACCTGAAGATCTGGACGTCATTAAACATACATTCAGCTGTTGAGCCATCAGAATGGTCAGATCACCCAGTGGGCAGAGAAACGACTGCGTGCCCACTAAGTAGACGACTGAGGGTCAGATCCTTGGGCTTAAGAGTCAACAGAGCACAGATTCAGAAAAGCTAACTGAACAGAAAGACAATCTGAGGGTTTAGGGTGTTAGGAAAAGTGGGGTGAGGGGTGCATCAGGGAACAGAAAAAGGCTTCATGTAGTCCACAAAATCCACTGCAGGAGACCAAGCAGGATGACTAAAAATCGACCTTTGAACCCGGTCATACGGGTGTCACTGGTAGAAGCACTCTTCAGTGGATCAGTTGGGAGAATAACTTAGCCAGTACTTGAGGAATGAATTTAAATAAAGGATGAGAGTTAGACAGTCTCACAGGAAAGCTTTCTGGTTTATTAACTTGAGGTGCTGGAATATTATCAAGGTTATGTCTAACACTTATGAAGTGACCGGTAAGTTTGTGAACGACGACAGGGTTTCTAAAAGGCTAGTGGGGCCAGGCACGGTGGTTCTCGCCTGTCACCCCAGCACTTTGGCAGGCCGGGGTAGGAGGATCCCTGGAACCCAAGAATTCGAGATTAGCTTGGTCAACACAGGAAGACACCGTCTACCAAAAAAAGAAGTTAAAAAAAAAAAAAAGCCAGCGGGAACAGCCCTTGCAGGCGTGAACTATGCTTCTCTTCCTCTACCCTTTCAGCCATTTCCAGGGAGGGGGCCCTTCCATATAAAATGCAGACAAAACGAGGGAGACCGACACCCCTCCCTCCGATTTGTGAGTCATTTTTGTGGCAGCTGGGGGCGGGGATGGGAATATTTGAATTGCAGGAGGTGCCCGGTTTCCCGTGGATCTTGGAACTTGTTAACTGGGTGGCTCCATGCTGAAGGGCGCTACGGAGACTCATTCACATTTTCCTAACCGGCACTCACGCCCTCCATTCAGCACTTTCCTCTCCTTCTCCCTAAGACTTGAAACCAGGGACAAAGCTTTCCCCCAACTGCTACTTCAGGTTGACCTTCCACCCACAAGCCCACCGCTGGCCCTTCTCCGACCACGTGACATCCCCCCAACTCCCGAGACTCAACGCCGTCGACCCCTCCCTTCGGGCCGCAGCCCGCTTTACCCCGCCTCTCATGTCCACGTGACCGCCTCTCTCCCACCTGACTGGCTCCTCCTTTTCCCCGGCCGGACACGGCCGCCGTCGCAGCTGCCCGACTCCAAAATGGCAGCCGCGCACAGCGCGCACCCAAGCGGCCGGACCTCCCTGACTCCAGGGCCGCCCCACTCTCGCGCCCTGCCTCCCTCCTTCGGCCTTCACCTACCCGCCTCCGGATTGGCCGCTAGGAATCCCGCCCCTCTAAAGCCCCGCCTGCTATTGGTCACGGTAGGCTGCCCTTCAGAGAGGCGTGCCCCTCCCCGCCCCCCGCCCCCCGCCCCGGGAGGTATTTTCCATTCTGGTGGGGGTTGGGGGGAGGGGGGAGGGGAAACGGGTGAAGAGGGGGAGGCGGCAGGGAAGGGGGTGGGGGCCTGGCGGGGGCATCCGGCGGAGCTGGGGTCCCCGGGCTCCGTCCGGAGGAAGCGAGGCTGCGCTCGCTGGGCAGTCGGAGGGGACAGGACGCACCAGAGGGCAGGCGGACTCGCCCTGTCGGTGACTGCGCCGTCCGGGCCCGTCCTGCCTGATCGCAGGTGCCCTGGATGAGGCCGCCCCGCGCGCCCCGAACGGTGAGTGTCCCTGCGGTCGCGCCCGGCCCGCCGCCTGGACCCCGGCCCCCGCGCCGTTGTCCGCGGCCGCCTCTCGGTGCCCCAGTGCCCGCGCCTGGCTCATTCCGCCCCCGGCTGTCGGCCCCGCACCCCGGCGGAGGCAGCGCCGGCCTCGGGCTGGGATGGGCTGGCCGGGAAAAGGACGGCGAGCCCGGGCCGCGAGCCCGGTGCAGACCATGCCGCGCACAGTGGGAGCTTGCGCTTAGTAGGCTCTCGATGCATTTCTGTGGAATTGTTTTCCTGGTTGGAGGAACGTGGGGTACCTAAGGGGAAGGGAGTCGTCCGGGGCCAGTAGGAGGGCATTCGTGATCAGGGTCGTGGGGGGTCGCGGGGAGGCCACTGGAGACTGAAGCAGTTACGCAGGCTGAAGGGAAGGGAGCACCGACCAAGTCACCTGGGGCTCCAAGAGCCCGATCTGGGGGTCTTCAAGGTCGAGGAGAAAAGATCCTCTGGGGGATGAGGGAGGGAACCGAGGAGTATAGATGTGGGAAATGAATTGAGTGCCCCGGGAGGTTTAACTAACCTACGTGGGTAAGGGATGCGGAGGCGGGAGCTGGAAGACCCCTCTGCAACTACTTGGGCTCCTAAGAGTCTTTGATTTGGGGTTTGGGCATCCGAATAGGAGAAGCGGAGTGACTCTGTGGAGAGGGAATTGCATTTAAAGAAGGATGCTAAAAAACACTGTAAGTACATCTTGGTTTGGTTCTGAACTTTGAAAGGCTTGAGGGTTTGGAGTCACAAGGAAATTTTGACCGTTTCTTGTGGCATTCCAACTAAAGGGTGCCTGGCTGCTGGACTTTGTCAATTATCTTTTATTGAAAAATGTATGTGTATGTTTGATGATATTCTATCAGTTACAAGTTTTTCTGGAAATTCTCATAACTACACCTTGAAATTTTTGTAGCAACCTCTCTATCCATAGTGGTGGCTTACTTCTTCCCTATTTAACATTTAGAATGGATTGTGCTATTATGTACTACTGACTGTTATTCTAGAGGACTAATAAGTAATTCACATTCTTTTCCTTACTTTCGTTTCTCTACAAGATCATGCAAAATTGAACTACGGATTCTATAGAAGTTTTAAAATATTTTAACTTGTGTTGACTGGGAAGGAGGTGGTAAGCTAGCAACTCTATTAAGCAATACTAAAATCAGGTTGAGTTTCCTAACAATTGGTAATCTTAATGTCAGTTGTTGAGTTTAATTTTAATAATTTTTCATTTATATAGCACTCTTGAGAGTGGGTTGGGAACATAGAAAATGCACACCGGGTTTAGGCAGTGGTGGTCCCCAGAATGCACCTCTGTTGCAGTCCGTGGCGGTTCTTCATTTCACTGAGAAGAGATCTTTAATCTTACGAATATTTTCTTAATTTTATATATGTTAGTAATGTTTTACATTTGTAGAGTACGGTTTACAAAATGAAAGCTGATTAGTTCTTGAACATCTTCTGGAAAAATTTGTAGATCATATTTTGGCCCTTTTATCCATCAGAGAAAACATTTCTGCAGAAAGGTGTTAACATTTTCAGTTGGCACCTTCTAAGTTCTTGAATAACTAGTGGATAATTATATATATTTTCTCCCTATTGTCCTTGAATTTTACTATTCGTCCTCAGGGAGAATGTACTGGCATGCAAAACAGTAGCCTAAAATATTGAAACCTAACACCTTTTAACATTATAATAGCTTCTACATTATTCACCTTGATAATCATCTATGGCAAACCAGTGGTCAGGAAAGCTTTCCCCTATCACCTTTGTTTAGTTAGACTGGACTGTTTTCTCCTTTTGTGGAACTAAGGAAAAATAACACTTACTGGCTGTGAAGTTGTAGTAATAACTAAACAGAATAAGAATGGGAGGCTTGGAAAGAAGATGTATGTGTATGAGTCACATTTCTTCTAGAGCTGGAAGGGTAGACCATGGAGATGATGTTTTGCAGATTAGGAAACCAAGGCCCAGAGCAGTTGAAGGGATTAAATTGCTATTTAGTGGTGGGGCCAGGATTGGTGGGCAGGTCTATGGACTCCAGTACAGAGATTTTTCTACTGAACACTTTCACATTGTTTATTTCTAAAGCATTCTCGTGCCAACTATTAATGGTTTTTGGATTATTTGTAATATTGTTCCCTTCTAAGGATGAAGAAGTTTGAGTTGACTACTTTTATCCGTGACATTATGTAAAACTGGATGAGCTTTTATTTAAAAGTTTAAAACAATACGCTGCATTGTTAGTGTTAGTGCTGATAGTTCCCTGTCATTGGAAAGAGACAAACTGTCATTTAGATGAAAATATTCAATGAATGTCTTAGAGTAGTTCAGCATTCTGTAATTTTTATGCTAAAAATTAATTGCTTAAAAGATTTTCAAAATTCAAAAGGCTTTTATATTTTGAAAGTAAATTGTATGAAAATTATTATTTTCAATTAGTGTGGGGTTTTGTTAAAATGAGTTTAGTACCTTTAAAAAGAGAGTAGAATTACATGGTCATTATGAATACATCATTCCTATCATAGTTGTAATAGAGAAAGACAGGGTTTGTATCCCAGCCCCTTCACATATCTCAGGCAAGTGATTTAACCACTGTGTACCTGAGTTTACTCATTTGTAAGGGAGGGTGTTAAAAGTACCTACCTCACAGCATAGTGGTGAGGTTTAACCGTGCCTACCTACTACAGAGAAAGGGTACAGCAAATATTAGACATTATTCTCTGTGGTTCGTTAAGTGTAATTAGGTAGTTGTGTGCCCATTTATTTCCTTGCTGTACGCGCACTTACAAGTTACAAAAATTCCTGGAAAAATGCACGATCAAATCATAGTCTTCGGTAGGGGGGTGCTTGGTGCAAATGATGCTCTGATGTTTGGTATTGCTCTCCTTCTCTGCTTACCTTGGACCTTTAATTAGGTCTGCATATCAGATTAGAGTGAATGTGTTTCTGAATGTCGTTGGGAGATCCTTGTTGCAGTTTCATTATTCTAGAACAAAAATATTAATAATTGAATTGCAGGTATTCTAGTGAAAATACAGTACTAGAGTACTAGAGACCTGCTGGGTATGCTTAGGTGAGGAAGTCAGGAATTATAAGTCAGGAATTATTAATTATTGATCGCAGCTCTTCTCTGCCAGTGGAACCATGGGAAAATCATTGAACCCTGTTTTCTATTAAGCGAATATTTTGATGACTTCATTCATTAAGCTGAGATTTTAGTGATAAAATTTGTGTGACTCCAATTTTATAACATACGGTTCTTTTTAATTTGCTGTAACCCAGGTCCAACTAGTGTCATGACCATGTGTTTTAGCAAATGTTTTTGACGGTGATAGTTTGAGTCATAAGTTATCTCAGAATCTTTGTTAATGGTGTATCACCTAAAGAATGGTGAATTTCTCTTGGTGTTCAATGGTTCTGCCTTCTCAGGTTTTTCTGTTGCTTTTGTAACAGCCCTTCTTCCATCTGTAGTCCTTTTAACTTTGATTCTCATGCATCTTTGTGGTCTTTCCTTACAGCGTCTTTGCCTTCTGTCACAATATGTAACTTCTTATCTGTTTTGCAAGAGCTCTTTTTTAATGACTATGTTTTAACATTAATTTTCATTATTTTTTAAATGTATCTCACATAATGTCTTTTAATTGCTCTTATTTTTAGAGTTTCATTGAAGTGAGTCTATTTCACAGGTGAAGGATTAAAATTAGAAACAAGCTATAGCTCAAAAGCATTGTTACTGTACTAGTAATAGTCTTGCTACTGTTTTAGATCTCAGGCAGGCATGCTGTTGGTGGTACTTCAGTTGATAAATACCTGGGCCAACTCTTTAGTCCAAAGCGATGCTAGCAGGGCTAAGAAAGTCACATGTAGCCATCACAAGTTTCCACAGTTACTTATTTTTTTTCACTGATACAGAATTTTAGTGTGTGAAGGGTGACCAATTTCTAATAATCTTTTGGTTAACGCTTATAATAAGGATTATGAAGTTACCACAATTTATTGGACATTTATTGCATTCATGACATACTTTTAGGAATTTCATAGGTACTTTCTTCAAGTCTATTACATAATCTAATCATGTGAATAAATTAGTTAAATGTGGTTTTAGAAGGCATGTCATGTTAAAATATAACCAACCATTGCTCATTTTTTCATTAGGTTGGAGTTTTCTTTATACATTTAAAGATAATTATGCCATTGTGAATGGGCTGTTATTCATATTTAAAATTCATGGGTATGTGAACTGAGTAGGTGTAGACTGTACAAATTACTTTCTTAGCTTCAGTGCAGTTGTTAGAGAGTGAAAGAGGGAAAATATGAATTATTTGCCTTGTCCATCTTAACAAATTCTTCATCTGAGTTAGCCAGCTATCCTACTTTCAAGGGGAGGGGAGGGGGAGGGCTTTTGAATCTGGTTAGAGCAGAAGTAATCTTGAAAGGGTAATTAGGCTGGATTGTTGACTCATGTTAATATTGGATAAATTTGCATCTTAGTGACCTGAGAATTAGTTTTCTGCCTTTATATGTACGTGAAAAATTGTAGGGAATGATTTCAGAGAGACCATACTGTATTATGAAATATAATATAGCAAGAATATATTTTCACAGGTTCATATGCTGCTTAACACCAAAATTAAATTTAACTTACTTTGATGAACTTTCATACAGTAATCTTTTTATCAAAGCTGATAAGAGGAAGCAGTAATGAAGATAATTTTTTTAAAATTGTATTTGAAATGGGCTTGTGTGCTCTGGGATTGTCTTTAAATTGACTTCCTTATTTTATTTGAAGATGACTATAAACAGGAACAATGTCCAGTCTTCCTATTCTGAGCAGTATCCTTGAGTTAGAAGTATTTCAAGCAATTTAAAAGGATGGAAGCTTATTTAAATAATAGATATAGGGAAAATGGAATGATGAGAACTAGAATGGTGGAATGGAAATGATATGGGAACTGCAGGTTAGACCTGTGTATATGGTAGGTAGTTGGAGGAAGGGGAGTTAGGATCTAAGAATTGGAGGTTGGATAGAGAAAAGTGTTGAGGTGAACTGGATTTTGTAGGAATTTAACCGTAGTGTAAATCCTGAATCCCACAGGTTGGCACGCCTTTGTATCAGGATGTAATATTATTATGTACTGTATACAGTTTGCTTTTCGGCTGTGGTTCCTGGCTCAACACAGCTCCTGTAAGCCTCGTTATTTCCTAAGCACTAGAGCAATAAGAATATCTTTTGTTAAAGCAGTTGGCCTCTTATCCTTGGTTCCTGAAGCAGCTCTGAAACCGCTTCTGAGCAATAAAGGTGAAAGATAGTCTTTTGTTATTTACAACAAGCCCTTTCAAACACTCCTGAGCATATGTTAATGAGGCTATTTTTGGAAAGTCCCTAGGTAAACACTGGTTGGAGGTGTTGATCCTCCAGGGAAATCAGCCTTGGGCTCTGAGGGTTGGCACTTTCCACTCCACCTCCCAACCACTGGGGAGAAGAGAGGGCCAGACCTGTGGGGGCTTCCAGGAAGATGGACAAGAACCCATCCATGTGCTGGGAGGATGGCCCACTCCAACCCCATGGGGACAGAAGCTCCTGCACTCCAGACCTTGCCGTATTTATCACTACTTCTGGCTGTTTATTTGTATCCTTAAAATACCCTTTGTAATAACCAGCAAAAGTGTTGTAAAACACTATTACTTACTTTACAGTGTTTCCCTGAGTTCTGTGAACTGCTTTAGCAAATTAATCAAACTCAAGGAGAGGGTTGTAGGAAACCCAGTTTATAGCCGGTTGGTCAGAAAAGCACAGGTAAAATAATGGAGCTTGAGATTGGCATCAGAAGTGGAGCTCAGTCTTTTGGGACTGAGTCCTCAACCTGTGCAATCTCACGCTCTCTCTAGGTGTAGCTGGTGTCAGAATGGGTTTGAATTAGAGGACACCCAGTTGGTAGTCACTTTAGAATTGATTGCTTGCTTTTTGGTAGAGAGAAATCCCTACATATATGTTTTGAGGTCACAAAAGTCTTCTGTGTTGATTGTTGAAGGACAGTGTGAAGAAACTGAGTTTGTTTTTTCCTGCAGATTACCAGATAGGAAAGCATCTGAAATGTACTTAAAGCTAAAGGATAAACCCACTGAATGTTAAATATAATCTTTTAAGGAGAAGCTCAAGCACTTTCTTACAGTTAAAATATGCGTATGGCCAAAGGGGAGCTCATTTATCTAATTATTTAGTTTTTGACATTGGCTATTTACATGAGAACAGCAGTCCAACCCCATTATCCTTCAGGTGATCAGTACTAGGATGAGTTTTATTTCACATTTTTATAAATGATTTAAAAGACGGACTGGCAGTGACAGTTGCCAGATTTGCAGCTGACTCCATGTGCGTTCCAGGTAGTTAAAAGCCAAGCCAGCAAGGAGAAGCTACAGGGATATTCTCTGATGAGTTTTCATGTGGCACAGAACAAGATAATGCACTTAGGGGAAGATATTCCAAATTATATTTATAGGACCTGAATTGTGACCCAGGAAGGGGATCCAGAAGTTATCTAGATGACTTCCTTGAAGGTATTTATTGTGGTTGTTGCTGGGCCAGAAAGTCCAAGGATATGTTAAACATGTTGGGCATGGTTCTGAAAATAAAAATGATGTTATATAAAAATAATAAAGGGGTTATCGTATTTTGACTGTTTATTATGTTCCAGGCTAAGTGATTTATTATGACCGTTCTTTCATTTAATTCTCTTAGTTCAGAAAGGTGGGTGGCATTATCCCATTTTATAGAAGAGCAGGTTTGACACGGGAAGGTTAAGTGACTTTCACAAGTCAGCGCATGTGTGGTAGAGTTGGGACTAATGTGCTAGTCTTTTGGTTGTTAATCCTAGACATTTCCCAGGATATTAGGAGGCAGCACTTAAAACTTGTAATAATTTAATTTAGGGTTTGTGAAGTGCTCTTTTACTGTTTGCTACGGTTGGCTTTGGATGTCATTTTACCACAAGGATGGTATCTAAATACTTTGAGAGGATTTAGAGACATTCCTTAAATTCTTGATTTTTAAGGAAAGCTAGGAATGTCTTGGTGTACAGTTTTAGTCACCTCTGGTGACCCCTGACATTTCTCCCTTTGACTTTATAAAATACTGAATGGTTATATTAATAAAAGGAACATTAATTAACAAGGAAAATATTGTTTAATAGAAAAGTCACCAGAATAGGAGTCCAGAGACCTGGATTGTTCTAGTGGTATAAAGTAGTGATGTGAAAAACATTAGGATGGCATGGAAATAAGCATAACATTCTTTTTGCACTGGAGGTAGAGGAAAGCTTGAACTGTGTCTTGAGAGATCAGCCAGTCTGAAGAGGGGTTGTGGAGTTGCAGGCAGAGGGAATAGCAGTATATTAGATGAGTCACTGAACTTGTTTGAACTGCAGTTTCCTCAAAACTGAGATAAAATATAAGAAAGTACCAAGGGCAGCCTTTGATTTTGGAATCTCAAAAAGTAAGATTGTAAGGATCAAGTGAGTAAGTGTATGTAAAAATGCTTTACAGATTTTAAATGCTGTACAAATGAGGATAGAGGAATACTGATGTTCCTTTTGCAGAGTGGACAAAGAGGATGCAGTGAAAATTTAGGTGGCAGGACTAGCACAGAAGGCAGAGGAGAAGTGGGGAAGGGAGGTGTTAAAGATGAGAGGGAAAGGACAAATGTGGAGAAAGTTGAATTATAGTTCTATTTGTGCCTGTCAGTCAAAAGGTAGGTATTACATCTATAACGGAAGAATTTCAACAACAATTTACTGTAAAGTGGAAGCTCAGGAGATAGTTGAAACTTTTTAATCACTTTTCATTTAGTCTATATTGGCCATGTTAATAAGGCTATGAAAATAAGCTAATTGAGAATTAGTGTGTTGTCTGATTGTTTCTTCACTCATTACTTCTGTATAGGTTTAGCTAATGATTGTAAATAGTATAAGAGCGCTCATAAAAATGAAATAAGCTGGACTGAAGTACTATTCATTGTAGATTATTGGACATGAAAGGACATAGAGTATTTAAGGAGGAAGATGCTATTTGATTTTTCTAAATTAGTGCAAAAGAAAATTAGGAAATCAGACTAGGACCGAGGCAGGAGGGGAACAAATTGTGAAGGGTTTTGTATGTAGCCATACTAGGAGTGTGGATTTTTATTTAGTTTTATAGATGGGAAGTGACACGAACAGTTTCGTGTTTTAGAAAATTGATCATAGCAGTAATAAAGAGAATATTCTGGAGGAGAAAAGATTGGACACATTACCAGATAATTACTGAGCAAATACAAATGCTCCTCAACTTACAGTGGGGTTAGTCCTGATAAACCCATCCTAAGTTGAAAATATCACTAGGTCAGAAATGCATTTAATATGCCTAACCTACCAAACACCATAGCTTAGCCTATCCTACCTTAAACGTGCTCAGAGCACTTACATTAGTCTACAGTTGGGCAAAATAATCTAACACAAAGCCTATTTTATAATAAAGTGTTGAATATCTTATATAATTTAATGAATACTGTACTGAAAATGGAAAACAGAATGGTTGTGAGTTGAACCAAATTGTAAGTGAGGGACTGTCTGTAATACACATGGGCAAGGTGAGTGAATGAAGCAATTCTCTTTGGCTTGTGGTAGATGGATGACAGTCAAGGACGACATTTAAGGCTCTGCTGTAGTTCAGGATGGTCTGAATTAAGGAATTTGTAGTGGGGTTGGAAACAAGAACACTGCTGATTTCAGAGATATTTAAAAGTTTGAGTCCTCCAGATTTTGTTAATGTTAGAAGGTGATAGAAGTTGTTTATGAGTATAAGGTTCCTGCCTTGGCAATAGAATAATATATGCAAGTTTGGGAGAGAGAGAATACTGAGTTTAATTTCAGGTAAGTGATAATGCTTTTTAGGTAAGTAGTGATACTAATTCCAATGTCAGTTGGAAATACGGGTCTGGATCAGGAGCGTGGTCAGGTTTATAGATACGATTTTGAAGGCATATACTTTGTAGTTGAAAATAGATGAGTAATGCCCAGAATATCTAAATGATAATGTGTTCAGAACAAAAACTAACTGCCATTACTGGTACTTAGTTCAAGAGTGTAGACATTTCATAATATTTACCTGTTACCCATTGCCACCCCAAACTCTGCTACCTAGCCTTACAAAAAATACAGAAAAATATTTGCTGCCAGAAAGCCAGAAATATTTGTGTGTCCTTGAAACACTGTGCCAATTGGGATCTTGCTTCCTGCCTTCAGTATCCTGGCTAGCCATCCAGAACAATACAGGATTCTTAGACAAATGCACAAATGCACTTCCTTATCCCTCAACTAGAATTTCTTTTTGGAATCCCTGTTTGCTTCTTTGGGCTGTGAAGTGGTCTGAACAGATACTGAATCCTGAAGTCTTTTTTTTTTTTTTGAGACGGAGTCTTGCTCTGTCGCCAGGCAGGAATGCAGTGGCACCATCTCAGCTCACTGCAACCTCCACCTCCCGGGTTCAAGCGATTCTCCTGCCTCAGCCTCCCAAGTAGTGGGGACTACAGGCATGCACCACCACGCCCAGCTAATTTTTGTATTTTTAATAAAGACGGGGTTTCACCATGTTGGCCAGATGGTCTCAATCTCTTGACCTTCCGATCCGCCCACCTTGGCCTCCCAAAGTGCGGGCATTACAGGCTTTCACTTTTTTGTGTGTCTATTTCAGAGCATCCCCAAGCAACTAGCACCTTGCCTCTTTCCCTCTTTGCCTGTTTACCTCTCCAGCCCCTTAGAGCAACTTAAAGAGGGAAAAATAAAAACAGCTTGAGAGAAGAGGCTGTAATCTTTTCAGTTCTCCCCCAAAGGTTCTACTTTCTAAGCAAGAGATGGGGTTAATTTGTCATTAAGATGAGATGTCCAATTTCAGTAAAATAAGTCTGTTAGGAGGAAGATCTTCAAGTGCTGAAGGGAATTTGGCAAGAATCTGACTTAGGTGGTGTTTAGCACTTAGTGGAAAAGATGAGTTTTGGATTCTGTTTTAAAGGAGGTAGAAAGACAAGGCTGTGCAGAGAAAAGTAGGAATAACACTATTAAGAGATGGGGAAAACAGTATCAAGAAAGTAATAGAACATTAAGGGTGGGGCAGCAGGGGGAAGCGAAGGACCTGGTGAACAAGAGTTCTTATCTAAAATGCACATTTTGAGTTAGGATTAATGAGAAATTCGGGTGGTTAGATGGTTGAAGACTAAAATTTGGAATTGCAACTCCCTAAAGCACTAAGTAGAAAATTGAACGAGAACAGAGGATACTGTAACATAATTTAAATAGCAATTTAGGGGTAGTGACCACTGTTACAGTTTATGATGTTTGTAGCACTGATTACTTAATTTACATACTATTTTTAAATCCCTTGTATATTTTTGTTTTCTCCTTACATTCTATAACAGCAGTTCTTAAACTTTCCTGGACATGAGAATTACCTGGGGCTCTTTTTTAAAATACAGATTTCTAGTCTCCCACCCCCATGCTTGAATTCTGATTCATTAAAAGTTAAGGCAAGGGTTCAAGTGATTCTGATATATATGGTCCTCAAACCAAAGTGTAGGAGATACTGTTCTAGAGGGTGGGCAAAGAGTAAGAAGATAGAATTTCAGTTTTTGATTGTTGTTTTCCTTTAATTGTGTATTTTTTTTTAATTGTTTTAGATAGAGTCTTGCTCTGTTGCCCAGGCTGGAGTGCAGTGGTGCAATATTGGCTCACTGCAACCTCCACCTCCTGAGTTCAAGCAATTCTTCTGCCTCAGCCTCCTGAGTAGCTGGGATTACAGGTGTGTGCCACCACTCCCAGCTAATTTTTATATTTTTAGTAGAGATGGGGTTTCCCCGTGTTGCTCAGACTGGTCTTGACCTGCTGACCTTGTGATCCACCCGCCTCAGCCTCCCAAAGTGCTGTGATTACAGGTGTGAGCCACCGTACCTGGCCTCCTTTAATTTTTTTAAAAAGTGGAAGTATAATTTACATATAGTGAAATACACAGATATTAAGTGTATGTACAGTTCCATACACTAAGTATCTTTAATAACCTTAAGTTAAACATCTACTTGTGAAAAAAAAAAAAACTCTAAGCAAACTAAATATAGAAGAGAACTTCTTCAGTCTGATAAAGGGCATCTATTAAAAACCTATAGCTAACATCATGTTCAGTGGTGAAAGACTGAGTTCTTTCTACACTAAAAAAGAAAATTTAAGGATGTAAATAGGGATATATACCAGGTTCAGGATACACCTAAGTTCAACATTAGTTTGGACAATTAATACCTCTTTGTAATTTATGATTTCTGTCACCCAGAAAGAGCCCCTGTGCTCCTTTCCCATTGAGTCCTTCCTGTTTCTCCTTTTCCGTGACTGCAGTCACTGTTCTGATTTATTTCACTGAAGATTAACTTTGTTCTAGAATTCTATATAAATGGAGTCATACAGTATGTACTCTTTTGAGTCTGGCTTCTTTTTATCAGCATGTTTTTGAGGTTCATCCATGTTACATGTAATAATTGTTCCTTTTAGTTGTAGAGTAGTATTCCATTGTATGAATATTATTATTGTGGAAAAAATTGTTTCTAGTTTTCAACTGTTGTGAATAAAGCTACCATGAACATTCTTGTGTAAGTCTTTTTGTGACACATTTTCTTTTCTCTTGGGTCAATACATGAAGTGGAACTGCTGGGTTTTAAAGTAGGTCTGTGTTTAGCATTATGAGAAACTTGCAGAACAATTCAATTTCTGAGATAGTTTTACCATTTTACATTCCCACTAGCAATCCGTGACAGTTCTGTTTCTTATTATCATCAATATTTGATTTAGTCATCTTACTGGGTTATCTCATTGTGGTTTGAATTTGCATTTTCCCTGTGACTCCTGATGTCATGCAGTTTGTCATGTGCTTATAGGCTATTTTGCTTATCATCCTTAGTGATATGTCTGTTCAAGACACTAGCCAGTTACCAATTTTATGTCATTTTACTGTTAAGTGTTAGGATTTGTATACTAATTGGATACAACTTCTTTGTCACGTAAATGTATTACAGATTTTTCTCCTAGTTTGTGGCTTGACTGTTGATCGTCTTGGTGGCATCTTTCGATTAACAAAAGTTTTATATTTAGTCATCTGTTTTATCAATATTTCCTCTTATGTTAGTGTTTTCTGGGTCCTGTCTAAGAATCTTTGCCACCCCCACAGTTGTGAAGATATTATCCTGTGTTTTCTTCCAGATGCTTTATGGTAGTAATTTTTGTGTATTGAGGCTGAGTTATCGATTAAGATTAGATTTTTGCCTCCATATGGATAGCTAATTGTTCCAACACAGTATACTTTCCTTTCCCCATTAATTGCTTTGGCACCTTGTTAAAGCTCAGTTAATGGAGTAAGTGTGGATCTGTCTCTAAACTCTATTCTGTTCATCTATTTGTCTTTCTGCCATTATCACACTGTCCTGATTTACCGTAGCATTAAGTCTTGAAATAAGGTAATAGAACTTCTCCAGTTTAGTTCTTTTTCAAGATTGTTTAGACTTTTTCTTTTTTTTAGGTGGAAATTGTACCTTTCAACATACATTTTGTAATCAGCTTATCAATATCTACAAAAAAGCCTTTTGGAATTTTTATTAGGGTTGCATTTGAATGTATGAATTGGAGAGAATTACCATCTTAACATTAACATAATATAGCTCTATTTAGATCTTCTTTTTTAGTGTGGAAAGAACTCTTTTACCATTGTATATGTTAGCTATACATTTTTCATAGATGTCCTTTATCAGATTGAAGAAGTTCTTTTTGCTTAGAGGTTTTTTCCCCCCATAAGTGGATGTTTAGCTTTCTTAAAAAATGATTCTGCATCTATTGAGATGCTTATTGGTATTTCTTCTTTATTCTATTAAGATGGTGAATTACATTGATTAGTATTTGATTATTAAACCAACCTTGCATTCTTGAGATAAACTTGGTTGAGATGTATTGTTGTTTTTTGTTTTTGTTTTTGTTTTTTGTTTTGTTTCCTCTGGATTCAATGAGGGATTATTCTTGGTCTGTAGTTTGTTTGTTTTTTAAGGCCTTTATCTTGTTTGGTATCAGAGTTATGCTGACTTTATAAAATGAATTAGGAGGCTTTTTCTCTTATCTTGTGGAAGAATTTGGGTAAAATTGATGTTCTTTCTTAAATGTTTGATGGAATTTATCAATGAAGCCATCTGGACCTGTAGTTTTCTTTGTGGAAAGTTCTTAATTAAGGAATTTAATTTATAAAATAATGAATATAGGCCTAGCATGGTGACTCACACCTGTAATCCCAGCATTTGGGGAGGCTGAGGTGGGAAGATCACTTGAGCCCAGAAGTTTGAGACCAGATTAGGCGACATAGGCAGACCCTATCTCTACCAAAAATTTAAAAATTAGCCAGGCGTGGTGGTGCACACCTGTAGTTCCAGCTACTCAGGAGGTTGAGGCAGGAAGATCCTTTGAACCTGGGAGATGGAGGCTGCAGTGAGCTGTGATCACGCCACTGCACTCCAGGGTGGGTGACACAATGAGTCTCTGGGTCTAAAACAAATATAAGACTACCCAGATTTTCTTTTTCTTTTTTATGTCTGTTTTGGTAATTTGTGTTTTGGAGAATCTGTTGGATTTATCAGCATGAAAATAAATTATAAATTTTATGAAACAGTATTTCCTTTTTATGTCAGTAGGATCTTTTCCTTCTTTCATTCTTGAGATTGGATGCCTTTTCTCCTTTTTTCCCCTTGATTAATCTAACTTGAGAAAAGAATATCAATTTCATAAATCCTTTCCAAGAACCAACTTTTGACATTGCTTTTTCTCTGTGGTTTATCTGTTTTCCGTTTCATGATTTGAGCTCTTTAATTCCTTCCCTCCTCCTTACTTTGGGTTTAATTTGCTCTTTTTTCCCTAGTTTTAAGTGAAAGCTTAGATCATTGATTTTCAAAACTCCTTTTAAAAAACAATTATTAACATTTAAAGCTGTAAGTTTCCCTGTAAGCATTCTTTAGCTGCATCCCACAGATATTGATGATTTAATTATTATTCCATTCAAAATATTTTTAAATTCCTCTTGTAATTTATTTGACCCATGGGTTGTTTGAAAAAATGTTTCCAAATAATTTTCAAATATTTGGTATTTTTCAGGTATCCTTTTGTTACTGTGTTTTCATTTAATGCCATGGTGATCAGAGAACATACATACTCTTAATAACTTCAACCAATATAAACTTTTTGATTGTTTTATGGCCCAACATATGGTTTGTCTTGGTGAATGTTCAATGGGTACTTGAAAAGAATATTTATTTTCCTGTTACTAGGTGGGGTGTTCTATAAATGCCAGTTAGGTTAGTCTGATTTTCTTATATCTTACATCTTTATTGATTTTCTGTCTATGGTTCTGTCAACTATTGTGAGAGGAGGGTTGAAGTTTCCAACTGCAGTTTTGGATTTGTCTGTTTCTTCTTTCAGTTAGTTCTATTAGGTTTTGTTTCCTATTTCAGGCATAGCTTACAGCACTGTTGAGTGCATGCACATTTAAGATTAAGTCTTATTGATGAATTGACCCCTCTGTCATCATGAAATGGTCCTCTTTATCCCAGGTAGTTTCCGTCGTTCTGAAGTCTCCGTCTGATACAAACTTTTCTTTTGATTAGTATTTACATGATATATCTTTTTCATCGTTTTACTTTTAACCTATTTATATCATTATATTTAGAGTGGATTTCTTGTAGGGAGTATGTAGTTGGGTCTCACTTTTTTTATCTAGTCTGATAATCTCTCCTTTAATTGATGTGTTTAGACCAGGGTTGGCAAACTATGGCTGGCAGGTTAAATCTGGCCTGCCACCTGTTTATGTAAATAAAATTTTATTGGAACATAGCCACGCCCCCATGCCAACCAATGGCTTAGACCATTTGCACTTAATGTAATTTTGATACAGTTGAATGAAAATGTGCCATCTTACTATTTGTTTTCTGTTGGTCCGTGTTGTTTCTTTTTTCCTTGATTTTCTACCTGTTTTTGGATGGATTATTTTTTATGATTGTATTTTATCTTTCCTGTTGGTTTGTAACTTATATCTCTTTAAATTTTTTTATTGGCAGCCTTAATTAGTTAATCATGATTTGCCTTCAACTAATATTTTACCACTTAGTGTGTAGTTCAAGAATCGTCATAGTTACTTCCAGTTCTTCTTTTCCATATTTTGTGCTTTGTTGACATGCATTTTGAGTTTAAGTGTTCTTTTTGCTTTGTCAGGCAGTCACCTTTTCAAGCAATTAAAAGTGACAAAAATACCGTAATCCCAGCACTCTGGGAGGCTGAGGTGGGCGGATTGCTTGAACCCAGGAGTTTAAGACCAGCCTGAGCAACACAGTATCTACAAAAAATAACAAAAATTAGCTGGACATGGTGGCTCATACCTGTAATTCCAGCTACTCTGGAAGCTTAGGTGGGAGGATTGCTTGAGCTCTGGGCTGTTGAGGCTGCAGTGAGCCTAGATCATGCCACTGTGCTTTGAGCCTGGGTGACAGAGAATGAGACCTGTCAAGAAGAAAAAAATATGTCTTTTTTTTTTTTTTTTTTTTTTTGAGACGGAGTCTTGCTCTGTCGCCCAGGCTGGAGTGCAGTGGCCGGATCTCAGCTCACTGCAAGCTCTGCCTCCCGGGTTCACGCCATTCTCCTGCCTCAGCCTCCCGAGTAGCTGGGACTACAGGCGCCCGCCACCGCGCCCGGCTAGTTTTTTGTATTTTTTTTTTTAGTAGAGACGGGGTTTCACCATTTTAGCCAGGATGGTCTCGATCTCCTGACCTCATGATCCGCCCGTCTCGGCCTCCCAAAGTGCTGGAATTACAGGCTTGAGCCACCGTGCCCGGCCAAATATGTCTTTAATATTTACTTCATTTAATCATTTTTTTTTAGATCTTTATATCTTTGTATCCATCCAAGTTTGTATCTAGTATATTCCCTTTGCTTAAAAAAACTTGCTGTTACATTTCCTGTAGTACAACATTCCTCTCGTTTTGTTTTCAGTTTTGAAAGTTGTTGGTGTGGATATAGAATTCTAGGTTTTTAGGATCCCCCACTACCATCTTAAAGATGTTCCACTGTCTTCTTGTTTGCATAGTTTCTGACAAGAAGTTTGTTGTAATTCTTGTATTTGTTTCTCTGTTTATAATATTTTTTTTCCTTTGGCTGCTTTTAAGATTTTGTATCACTGATTGACAGCAACTTTATTATGTTGTACCTTGGTGTGGCTTTTTGGAAGTTTATTGAGCTTCAGGGATCTGTGGATGTATTGTATTCATCAAATTTGTAAAATTTTTAGCCATCTATATTGAAATTTTTTTCTTCTCAGGAGTCTTTCTCTTACAGATTCTAATCCCACATATGTTCAACCACTTAATATTAACTTGCAGGTCCATTTTTTCTTCCAATCTGTGTCTTTTTCCTTTAGTTTGGAATTTTTCTGTTGCCCTGTGTTCAAGGTAACTGATTTTTTTGTTAAGAGTTTCTTTGTCTGATTTGATGTTATGCCTGTCCAGTTAGTTTTTCATATCAGATATCCCCTTTTTTTTTTTTTTTTTTTTTTTTAGTTCTAGAAGTCCCATGTGGTTCCTCTTACATATATATGGTTTCCACTTCTCTATGAGGTATTTCCTTTTTTCTTCATTGTGTTGATGTTTTTCTTTATGTCTTTAAATTCTTTTCTAATAGCTGTTATAAGGTCTTTTATTCAAATGTCCTTTACCTACCCCAGCCATTTCTTGGTCCTTATTATAGGTTATTATTTCTTTTTCATAGGTCTGGTAATTTGTTATGGATTTCATGATGTTGAATGTCTTGATTTTTTTTTTTTTTGGAGTACGGTGTTTCTTGATTGTTGAGTTTTGTCCTGGCAGGCAGTTTATTTATAGATCAACTTTTAAAAATTTTTATTTAATTAACTAATACATTTAATTAAGACAGGGTCTCACTTTTTCATCCTGGCTGGAGTGCAGTGGTGCAAACATGGCTTCGTACAGCTTTGAATTCCTGGGCTCAAGAGATCCTCCTGCCATAGCCTGCTGTGTAGCTGGAACCATAGGTGCACACTACCACACCCAGCTAATATTTTGACTTTTTTGTACAGACAGGGCCTCTCTGTGTTGCTCAGGCTAGTCTTGAACTTCTATCAAGCAGTCCTTCTGCCCCAGCCTCCCCAAATGCTGGGATTACAGGCATGGGCTACTGCGCTTGGCCAATTTTATGGATCAACTTGAACTTTCAAGTTTTGTTTTCAGGGTTTTTTGTTTGGGGAAGTTTTGTTTGTTTTTGGACAGATGTGGAATAGCTTTTAGTTTAGTGCCCGTTTGGGCCCACCACTGATGTGTGCACTTTTTTGTGTCTCCTTTAATTTCCCCATGTATTCATCAAGGTTTATTCATCCCAGCTGGTTATTGATCCTGGCCCTGTGTGAACTCTAAATTGTTGGAGAGTGTCCCAGTATTTGTTATTTTCTTGCACGTTTTTCTTTGTGTAGCCTCATGGAGTTACACACCACATGTATACAGATTGGTGTTTGGCCAGAAACTCAAGAAGACCCCTTTTGCATATTTTTGGAGCACTTTCTCTGTGTAACTTCTTCCTTTGTGGTTTGATGCTCTGCAAATTCTAGCTGCCTCAGACTCTACAAATTCTGAGCTCTGTCACCTCAACTTAGTGAGACTACTGACTCTATTTGGCTTCCTCTCCCTGTGTTTTGGTTCTAGGCAGAAAACTGGAGCAATCATAGGGCTCCCCTTACTTGTTTTCCTTCTTTAGGGGATCATGTTTTCGTATTTCTTCTTATCTTGTGTGAAAACTATTGTTTGATATTTTGTCTCGTTTTCTACTTGTTTATAACAGCAGGACAATTCTGGACTTTGCTTCTGGCTCATGACTAGAAGTAAGAAGTCTTCTGCCTTCATTTTTTAAGGATATTCATGCCAGATATACAATTTTGGGTTAACAGTTTTTTTTTCTTTCAATATTTTAAGGTCATCATTTCATAATCTTCCAGCTTATATTATTTCTGATGAGAAGTTAGTGGTATTTCTTAGCATTGCTCACTTGATGCAGTATGTGTTTTTTTCTCTTCCCACTGCTCTAAAGATTTCTCTTTTTATCTTTAGTTTTACGCAATTTTGTAAATTTTAGGGTTAGGTTACCTCTAATATAGAGGCATGCCTTTTCTGAGTCTGTGTTGAGAGCATGAGGAATTCAACAAGGCCTTTTCACTCGAGCTGCTAGAAATTTTAATGTCTTCCAGACCTGTGCTTACAAGCTCAGGTAGTTGTTTGGTTCACACTCTTTAGTTGCTCTTGCCTAGATGTTATTCTTTCACTGGTCTGATGGAGTATTGCCTGCACATGTGCAGCTTAGTCTCTAGGCAAAGACTCAGGAGATCTCTCTAAAGATTTCTGAAGCTTTGTCTCCACAGCTCCCTTCTTCTAGTTTTGCTGCTCAAATTCCAGCAACCTCAGTAGCCTCAAACTTCAAGCTGTATTTCCTCAACTCTGAGATTCATGTGTTTTTTTGTGTTTCCCCTCTATGGGGTATAAGCAGAAAGCCAGGGCATTTGTGAGTCTTTGAGTCTTTGTTTCTCTTTTCTCAGGAATCACAGCCCTGTGCTACCTATTGTCCGACATCTGAAAATAATATTTCATGTATATTGCCGAGTTTTATAGTTGTTTACAGAAGATCTAGCCCAATACAGTTTCCATCATAATTGAAAGTGGAAATATAGGAGTTTACTTCTTCTTTTTAAAAACTTTACAGTTTTTGGTATATTATACTTTTTAGGCTATGGCCTTATTTTTAAAAATCATATCAGCTCATATTTTAATTTTCAAGTGATACAGAGAGTTACAGAAGAAATTTTTTTAAAAAGGAGGAAAAACTCTATCTCCAAACCCAAAGTTTACCAGTTATCTGTACATCATTTTGGGCATCTTTTATTGCACATCTACTCATAAAAGGATAATTATTTTATTTTTAAAATGCCATTCATACTATTTCTGATATAAAGCATTTAAGTTTAACAGAGCTAAATTTGTTAAATAAAAGCAATACGGGAAAAACTGCTCAACCACAGATAAATATTTACTACCAGAGATAATACTTTCTAAAAGATTTTTCTCTAGGCTTAAGGAATAAGATTACAGAAAAAGCCAAAGAGCTTAGAGTTATGATACTAATAATTGTGTGCTCCAATAGGTCTGTCACACAGAAAAGAATAAAGTATTGGCAAATGTCTGTTGCTGGTAGGAACATGCAGTAATACAGCTTTCTAAATGGCAGTTTGGCAATATTCAGAATCCTTAAAATGTTCATACCCTTTGCCCAAGTTTAATTTTTAGGAATTTATTATAAGGAAATAAGAGATGCACACAATAATGTATGTTACTTATTCATTACAGTGGTATTTATAATGTTAAAAAAATTAGAAGCCTCAAATGATTAGGTTATGCTCTAGTTGTGTAACCAAATACCATAAAACTATTACAAATCATGTTCTTTAAAATTTTTTAGTGTACTGTACTGATTGTAATAAAAATAACTGACAGGAGATGAAAAATTAAGAGCTTTTGGATTTTGATGGTTATAAGAAGCTGTTCACAATATAGTGAATGATAAAAGCAGGGTGATATATGTCCAATCCTTTTTTCCGTTTTTGCAGATACTTTAGCTTGAGCTTTATTGAGCTTTATAATTAGATTTAATGAAAGGAACACTTATTCTTACACTGTACATGTAATATGTATCCTGAACTTTTTCCAAACTAAGGCAGTCTCTCATGTTTCATAATTTAAAATTATGAGTTTCTATCAAACAGTTCTTTATGCAATTGAACAAATTTAATATCGCTATCTTTCCTTTTTTCTTATTTCTAGAGTTGGTTTTAAAGAAGTTTTGATCTTGCTTTCTCAGCCAATGTTCCTGCCCACTTCCTTGCAGGTGTGAATGTCCTTATGTTAAAGAAAGAATGGACGTCATAGTCTTTCGTTTTCTCAATAAAATATTATGTTTGCTGTCTGTATCCCTGGCGTCTTAAGCATATGGACCTGGTGCTGTTAAGGAACTCACTGTAGTGACTCAACTCCACATATTTTGCTATATATAGAACATGTTGGAAATCCATAGCAGAAAGTTAGTAATTAAAAGTCAAAGCATTATTGTGGTTAATGAACAAAGAAATAAGTGCGTCCTTCAGGGAAGCATCATTCATACCAGACCTCAAATAATGACCTTAACCTAAGGTCATTAATAGACTCTGGAGTCTATTCCTCGGCAGTCACAGATCTAGAAACTCAGTTTGGTCAGGGAACTGATTCCATTCTAAGTAGATTTATGGAAAACTGGTAAAGAAAGCAAAACTAATTTTAAACATTTATATTGAGAAACAGTATCAAGCCATGATAGTCTGATGGCCCACCTTTTCATTGTAGGGTTATATCTGCTGAAAGGATGTGAGTGATTGGGTTCACTGATCAGAGCATGTTGTTCTGAAGTCTTATTATTTAACCTGAGCCTCAATGTTCTCATCATTAAAATGGTGATAAAAACTTGCACCTCACAGGATCATTGTGAGAACTAAAGATAATCGAAGTAAAATGATTAGTACAATTCCTTGCACATCCTTGCTGTTCAGATAGTTTTCCTGTACATCTGAATTTGAGGTCTTGAACTTAAAGGTTCACTTGATCTTTTCTTGATTCCTGCAGACATTGCTGGGAACTGTACTGCTCTTGGTGTTGTAGGATACTAACATTACTTCATTTACAAGAATATTTTTGTTCTGAGTGGTAAAACTTAATCTAGTAACAAACTACGATGAGTTTTTGCACAGACTATGTCTTACCATGAGATCTGGCTATTTTACTACTTTGTGTCTATGGTAAGAATCTCTTTTAAAGAATTCAGCAGTATTTGCTTTTCCAATTTGGCATTTCTAAAACAGCTTGATATTTATAAAACCAGAAGTAAAATCCAGGTAGCAAATTTAATAAGCGGTTTTTACTAATAGCTGACAAATTTGTAAGATTAGTATTCTGTGGTTAGTGTTTCTAATTCATTGTATTTGTAGATTGTGGTATTGTAAGGGATCTGGTCCATTTCCCTGTTTTTCAGATGAGTTTACAGAGAACCAGAGTGAAACTAAGCCAGACAGCTGATGCATCATAGGGGGTCCCTGGGACTGTGAGGTGCCAGTGCAGCTGGGCCCAGAACAGTGAGGCCCTTAATATAAGTGTGTGTACTCTGAAGGACGCAGGGAGAGGAGCCAACTCCTCCTTTTGGGTGTCAGCATCCTTTCTTTCACACGGTTCTGAGAAAGCAGTATTGAATTAAGCAGCGAGCTTGCTGTCCCAAGGTGCAGACATCCTGAGTGAGTCTGTTCTAGGAGGAACCCCTGCCTGCCCCTGCTTTCTTGATTAGCCAAATCCAAATCAGAGGTGAATGAACAGATGTCTTTTTTGTGTCAGGTGTCATGTCTACTACCTAGACACTGTAGAGCAGTTGAGACTTATCTAAGAGCATTTTAATGGTAGAGCTGAGACTCCTTTGTATCACAGTGCCTCTCTACTTTAAATTAATTTATTTTCTCTTCCATGGAAGAGATTTATATGGGAGTCTTGTTAAAGAATGTTTTGACATCTATTTAGATGTTATTCCCTAACTGTACTCCATAGTACTTTATTATGCACAGTTCTGGTGTCTAATTATCTCAGATCTGCATTGTCTCCTTAGCCAAGTCCCTGAGGCCCTGTATCATTTTGATCTCGCTTTTGTATGACCCTTAGGGCATGGGATATTTTAAGCATCCAATAATTAACTTGATTAATAGGTAAATATTTGTTATCAGTTTTTTAATTGCACCAAATTTTACATTTTAGCATAATGGAAAACCTATGAAGAGCTAGATTTGCTACTTAAAGTTCATATCCTCAGAAGGTTTAAGATAGAGAAGTTATCTACTGCTGTTGTCATTTAAGAGGAGCCTAGTGCTTCCACATAAGACTTATATTTAATATGTTAAGAATTAAAATTAGGAAGAGTGAGACAGGTCATTTATTTAAATAGTTTTTAGTCATCTGGTTAGTCTACTAACTTTTATGGCATCATCCCAAAATATATGTAGTTACAAATAATGAATAGCTGTCTTCTAATGAATTATAATCCTCTGTGTGTTTTGTTGTACTGATTTGCTGTGGGTTTATCTTGGAGGAAAAAGAAATACTTCATGACTTCTTAGGATGGTTTTACAGAGGGGTACAACTGTGACCAGTCTTAGTACTTGATCCCAGTCAGCATTCAGAGTGCTGTTTTGGTGTCAGAGGGAATTAGGTGAAAAAAATGTGGATAGATTGGTATAAATCTGTAACTGCTATTAGAAAAAACAAGGCACATTCCATATTAATAATGGACAGTATTGTCATTTCTGTTTCAAGGACCCAATGAATATCGAGTATGAATATATAACCTTTATTTAAACTTCTATTTGATTTGTATATACTCTTTACTTTGTCTTAAATTCTCTTTTTTACATGGTGATACTAAATATTTGTGGTTAGTTGATATTAAGTATTAATAGCCTCTATGGGTGGTTGAAGATACGCTTGTTTCTCAGTCTAGAGTTTATACCCATGTCATATCTTTGTAAGTAATTTTTTAAAGTCTCCTTCCAGCTGTCTTCATTCTCCTGTTTCACTGATGCACATATACTCAAAAGATTTAAGACATTTTATATACATTTGCCAGTCAGGGGGGAAAAATCTGTCAACCACATCTCCAGAGTCTGCTTTTTCAATTAGTCTGTAATTCACATTTACCTTGAGGTGTATGTAGGCTAGTAGGTTAGATTAGTGGGTATATTCAAGCTTGCTTCTTTTATTCATTATAATGTCTTTGAAATTCAACCAGGTTGTTGCATGTATCAGTGGTTGATTCCATTTTGTTGCTCAATAGTATTCCTTTGTATAGCTGCACTAACAGTTTGTTTATCCATTCACCTGTTGAAGGACATATGGGTTATTTCCAATTTGGAGCGATTATGAATAAACATTTATATATGGGTTTTTTTTGTGAACACAGTTTTCATTTCTCTAGGATAAATACCAAGGGTTGGGATTGCTGGGTCATATGGCATATGTACGTTTAACTTTATCAAAAGTTGCCAAACTTGTTTTCGAGAATAGCTGAAAACACCCCAACTCACAATGTTATGAGAGTTCTAGTTGCTTTGCATCCTTGCCAGCATTTTGTGTTGCCACCACTTTTTATCTTATTTGTTCTTATGTCATTCTGGCTTTAATTTGGATTTCTCTAATGTCTAATAACGTTGAATATTTTTATGTACTCAGTTGCATTCCATCTGTTCTTTTCAGTGAACTCTGTTCAAGTCTTTTGCCCATTTTTTAATGGCTATAGTTATATGCTTTCTTACTGTTGAATTTTGAGAGTTCCTTACATATTCAGGATACAAATCTTGTGTCAGATATGTCATTTGCTAATATTTTCTCCCAGTCTATACTTTGCTTTTCATTCTCTTCACACTGTCTTTCATGGAACAAAAGTTTTTAATTTGATGAAGTCCAGTTCATAATTTTTTTTCTTTTATGGATGGTTCTTTCGGTGTCCTGTCTAAAAATACTTTGCTTCACTCCGTGTCACAATTATTTTATCTCATGTTCTAAAAGTTCTATAGGTTTGCATTTTACAGAACATTAGATCTGTGATCCATTTTGAGTTATTGTATAAGGTGTGAAGTTTAAGGTTCATGTATTTTGGTTTATGGGTGTCTAATGGTTACAGCACCTATTGTTTAGGGAAAGACTGCCCTTTCTCCATTGAGTCATCTTGCACTGTTGTCAGAAATCAGTTGGTCACATTTGTGTGGGTCTCTTTCTCAGCTCTATTCTGTTGCGTGTATCTGTCCTTTCCCTATACTACAGAATGTTTTAATTACTGTTGGTTTTTATTATGTTTTTAAACCAGGAAGTATGATTCTTTCAGTTTTATTCCTCTTCAAAATTATTTGGCTATTCTAGTTCCTTTGCCTTTGGTTTCAGAATCAGTTTGTTTGTATTGAAAAATATCCTGGGGAGGGGTTGATTAGAATTGTGTTAAATCTGTAGATCAGATGGGAACAATTGACATCTTTACTGTGTTGAGTCTTGCAGCCCTTGAATGTGGTATCTCTCTCTGCTTATTTACATCTTTTCTTATTTCTTTCATAGTGTTATTAGTTTTAGCAAACAAGCTCTTGTACATGTTTTGTTAGATTTGATATTTCAGTATTTCAGAGCTATTATGAATGGGTTTTAAAATTTTTAGTGTCTGACTGTTCTTTGGTAATATATAAATATGATAGACTTTTGTGTGTTGACCTGTATCCTGTGACCTTGTCATCTTACTCTTTAGTTCTAAGAGGTTTGCTTGGTAGATTCTTTGAGATTTCTATGTAAATAAATATGTCTGCAAATGGCGATAGTTTTATTTCTTTCTAATCTGTATGCTTTTTTTTCCCCCTACTTCCTTTCACTGGCTAGAACGTCAAATACAATGTTGAATAGAAGTGACAAGAGTAAATATCATTGATTCCAATTATAGAGGGGAAAGCTTTTTTCCCAATTATAGAGTGAAAGCATTCAGGCTTTCACCATTAAGCATGACGTTAGCTGTAGGCACGTCCTTTTACCTGATTTGGGTTTGTTTTGCTCTTTTTTTCTTCTAGCTTCTGAAGGTGGACAGTTAGATTACTGATTTGATAAGTTTCTTTTTTGTTAATATAAGCATTTAATGCTATACATTTTCCTCTGAGCATTGCTTAACTACATCATGCAAATGATGTATTTTTATTTCCTTTTCAGTTCGAGATATTTTCTAACTGCATTTGAGACTTCCTTTTTGACTTGTGGATTATTTATAAGTACATCACTTAATTTCTAAATTTTTGGAGATTATTTCTGTTATTTATTTGTAGATTAAGTTCATTATGGTCAAAGAACATATTTTATGTTGCTTCAGTTCTTTCAAATTTGTTAAGATTTGTTTTATGGCCTAGGATATGATCTGTCTTGGTGAACATTTTGCATGTACTTGAAAAGTAAGTGTATTTTGTTTGCTCTTGCTGGGTAGAATGTTCTGTAGGTATCAATTAGATACAGTTGGTTGATGGTGTTCTGCCTTCTGGTTGATATTTTTGTCTATTAGATTTTTGTTGCATAGTTTTTGGAGAGGAGGGTGTTGAAATCTACAACTGTAATTGTAGATTTGTCTATTTCTCCTTCCATTTCTGTCTGTTTTTGCTTCATATATTTTGAAGTTCTGTTGTTAGGTGCATACACGTTTAGGATTATATTTTCTTGGTGAATTGGCCTTTTCGTTATTATGTTGTGGCTGTTTTTATTCCTGGTAATTTTCTTTGCTTTGAAATGTACCTATTTGATAATGATATAGCCAGGTCAGGTTTCTTTTTATTAATAGTTCTGTGGTATGTCTTTTTTCATCCTTTTTATTTCTAACCTACTTATCATATTTGAAATAAATTTCTTGTAGGTGGCATACAGTTGGGTCATCCTTTTCAAAAAAATCTAATAATTTTGTCTTTTATTGGTATTTTAGGTTATTTACATTTAATATGATTACTGATATGTTTAGATTTAGCTCTGCTGTTTTATTATTTGCTTTCTGTTTGTTCTCTTTATTGTTCCTCTTTTCCCCCTTCCTGCTGTCTTTTGAGTTATTTAAACAGTTTTTAGTATTCTATTTTAATTTTATTGTGGGTTTTTAAAAATTATTACATCTCATTATAGTGTGTTTGTAGTTGCTCTAAGATTATAACATATATATTTAAGTTTGTATAGTCTATTTAGAATAAGTATTTTTCCATCTAAGTGGGTTGTAGAAATCTTAACACCATATATATTTCTCTGCCTTCTTCCTTGTTTGTTGTATTGTCTTTTGTATTACATCTACATACATATAAAACCCCATCAGATAATTATATAGTCTCTGCTTTCAACCTGATGGTTACTGTGTGTGTTTTTTTTTTTTTTTTTTTTAAATCTCAGCATCCGCTGGATGGTTACCATTTCTCTAATCTTCCTTAATTATAGATAATACATTTTTCCCTTGATATCTTTTCTCTTCTATCCTTTAGTAACTCTTTCAGAGTGGGTCTGCTGGCAATGAATTCTCATAATTTTACCTTTATCCAAACGTGTCCTCATTTTGCTTACTTCCCTGGAGTCTAAGTTGACAGTTATTTCCTTTCAACTCTTTAAAAATGTGCTATTTCCTTTTGAACTGCGTTGTTTCTGGTTAGAAATTTATAGGCAGTCAAGTTATAAAATGTATAATGTATATAAGTGGTGCATCACTTTTTTATTGTATATATTTAATGTATATAATTTATAGGCAGTCACATAAAATGTATAATGTATGTAAGTAATGCATCACTTTTTTTTTTCTTGCTACTGTCAAAATTTTTTGTTTTTATTTTTTACCAGTTTGACTGTCTGGGCATGGGTTTCTTTGGGTTAATCCTTTTTTTTTTTTTTTTTTTTTTTTTTTTGGAGGCGGAGTCTTGCTCTGTCACCCAGGCTGGAGTGCAGTGGCGCAATCTCAGCTCACTGCAACCTCTACCTCTCCGGTTCAAGCAATTTTTCTGCCTCAGCCTCCTGAGTAGTTGGGATTACAGGCGCACGCCACCATGCTCAGCTAATTTTTTGTATTTTTAGTAGAGACAGGATTTCACCATACTGGCCAGACTGATCTCAAACTCCTGACCTTGTGATCCGTCCGCCTCGGCCTCCCAAAGTGCTGGGATTACAAGGCATGAACCACTGCGCCCGGCCCTCTTTGGGTTTGTTCTACTTGGTTTCTCTGTGCTTCTAGAATCTGATATACATTGTATCTTTTACCAAGTTTGTTAAAGGTTTCAGCCATTATTTCCTCAGATATTTTTCTCCATTGCTCTCTTTCACTCTCTTTTCAGGATACCAATGACATGAATACCAGACCTTTTGATATCCCAAAAGTCCTTATGGCTCTGTTCACTGTTTTTCACTTGTTGTTCAGACTAGATCGTTTCTACCAGTCTATCTTCAAGTTCACTGACTTTCCTGTGTCATCTCCATTTTGCTTATTAAGCCCATCCAGTGATTAATTTCAGTTACGGTATTTTTCAGTTCTAAATTTTTTTTTTTGAGACGGAGTTTCACTCTTGTTGCCCAGGCTGGAGTACAATGGCACGATCTCGGCTCACCATAACCTCTGCCTCCTGGGTTCAAGCTATTCTCCTGCCTTAGCCTACGGAGTAGCTGGGGTTACAGGCATACACCACCACGCCCAGCTAATTTTATGTTTTTATTAGAGACAGGGTTTCTCCATGTTGGTCAGGCTGGTCTCAAACTCCCGACCTCAGGTGATCTGCCTGCCTCAGCCTCCCGAAGTGCTGGGATTACAGGCATGAGCCACCGCGCCCAGCCTAAAATTTTCATTCTATTCTATTTCATGGCTTCTGTTTATTTGCTGAGACCTATTTGTTTCAAGAGTGTTTTCCCTTGTTGGAGCATTTTTATCATAGCTGCTTTAAAGTGTTTGTCAGATAATTCAAACACTGTATCATCTCAGTGTTGGTGTCTGTTTATTGTCCCATGCAAGTTGATATTTTCTGGGTCTTTCATATTCCAAGTAATTTTAGATTGCATCCTGGGCATTTTCAATATTACATTATAAGACTCTGGATCTTACTTAAATTCCATGGAGAATTTGCTATTTGTGTTTTAGCAGTCAGTTGACTCTGTTAGGTTCAACCTTCAAGTTGCAGCCAGCTTTCTGTGGGTGGTGATTTCAATGACAGTTTGTTTTCAGAGCCTGTCCTGCTTTGCTGTTTGGGTCTGTCCTGTATGCAGTATCACTTTGATATTGTTCCAGTTTGAGATAGGTGGTAATCTCTCTCTTAGTTCAGTTCTCATAGTTTTTGGTTTGCTGTTTAGGTTGAGATCCATGCCATGTTCAACTCTGGGATGAAGCCTGGAGTTTATAATCAACTTTATGGATTCACTTTTCTGTGAGTTCCTCCCTCTCAGCAATTTCCTTTATGCTGTCTGCTCCCAACCTCTTTTCAGTCCTTGAGAGGAAAAGCTGGGTCTTTTTCTACTCTGCTCACTTCCTGTGATTGCACCCACATCCAGGGCTAAGTGGTAGGAGTACAGAGAGGAAAAAAAAAGTCGATGGAAAGAGGTTGCCCACTCTCTTGAAAACGACAGCTTCTGGGATTGTGGAGAAATGTTTCCCTCCCTCAGATTTTTAGATACCTGTGGGCGCCCAACTATTAACTACCAGGATCCTTTTCCCAGCTTCTTAAGCCTGAACTGGAGGGCTTCTCCTGGATCTCTGCATTGATTTCCACTTCCAGGTTTTCCCCAAGTCCAGGTGGCAGGATACAAGAGGAGAAAGAAGTAAACTTAACGCTGGTTCCATGTTACCATTGAATTTTGATATTTTGCCATCTACCTCCCACGATTTACTTTTCAGAGTCTTTAAATAGCTGCTCCAAGCATTCCGGGGTTTTGTAGCTATATTCAGTAGGAGAGACAGGATGGAGTGTTTTTACTCTATCTTGGTTTGCATTGAAGCAATGTGTACTGTTAACTATGACATTCATTTATTCAGCCAACACACATAGCTATCATTTGAGTGCTTACTATGTATTGGGCACTTATTACATATATTATTTGTTTAATTCTCCAATAATTTTCCTCATTTTAGACATGAGGAAATTTAAGGGTAAAACTGTTAACCTATGTCCATAGATGTTAAATACAAGCAGGGATTTGTATTTCTTCCTTTTCAAGATAGAGTCTTGCTCTGTCGCCTAGGCTGGAGTGCAGTGCTGCTGTCTCAGTCACTGTGACCTCCACCTCCTGGGTTCAAACCATTCTCCTGCCTCAGCCTCCCGAATAGCTGGTACTACAAGTATGTGCCACCATGCCCAGCTAATTTTGTATTTTTAGTAGAGATGGAGCTTCTCCATGTTGGCCAGACTGGTCTTGAACTCCTGACCTCAAAGTGATTTGCCCAACTCGGCCTCCCAGAGTGCTGGGATTATAGGCATGAGCCACCACACTGGCCAGGGATTTGTATTTCTGACCCCCAAAGCTTTGCCATTTGCCTCTATGCCAGTGGTTCTCAAAGTGTGGTACCAGGGCCAGCATCATCAGAATCAACCTGGGAACTTGTTAGACACACAAAATTTCTGGCTCTACCTCAGATCTACTGAATCAGAAATTCTGGGAGTGGGACCCAGTAATTAGTTTTGACAAGCCGTCTGTTATCCTGATACATACTAAATTTGAGAACCATTTCTCTATGCTGTATAACTTCACAAGCACTATGTGTGGTTTAGTTTCTTAGCAAAACCTTAATAAAAGAAACTGATTTTTCACTATTGTTTGAGACATATGCTAGTATGCTAAAATCTAATTTTTTACTAACATCACTGACATATAGCTTGAAATTCACACTTTTCTATGTTACTCAAGACAACAGTAGTTAAAATATAAATACTTTGACTTAAAAAATTTAAATGTATGCATATAATAGGGGCTCCAAAAGTAGTCATGTGTTGCTTAACAACAGGGATACGTTCTGGGAAATATATCGTCAAGCGATTTCATTGTTCGAACGTCATAGACGAGACTTACACAACCCTAGATGTTATAGCATACTATACACCTAGGCCATCTACCGTAGCCTGTTGCTCCTGGCCTGCAAACCTGTGTAGCACGTTACTGTACTGAATACTCTAGACAGTTATAACACAATGGCAAGTATTTATTTATCTAAACATCTGTACATAGAAAGGATACAGTAAAAATACAGTATAAAATATTTTAAAATGGCACACCTGTATAGGGCACTTATTTTGCATGGAGCTTGCAGGACTGGAAGTTGCTCTGGGTGAGTCAGTGAGTGAGTGGTGTGTGAATGTGAAGGCCCTGAACATTACTGTATTGTAGACCTTATAAATACTGTACGCTTAGTCTACACTAAATTTACTTAAAAATCTCTTTCTTCAATAACAAAATGACCTTTAGCTTCCTGTAACTGTTTTACTTTGTAGACTTTTTAATTCTTTATGACTTTCTGCCTGTTTCGTAGTAGTACTTATTTTAAAACACAAACATACAGCTGTACAAAAATGTTTTTTCTTTATATCCTTATTCTATAAGCTTTTTAATGTTTTTTTAAATTTTTGGCTTTTTTGTTAAAGACTAAGATACAAACGCACATTTGTCCTGAGCATACACCTGGTTAGGATCATCTAGACATCACTAGAATAGGAGTTTTTCAGCTCTGTTATGATCTTAAGGGATCACCATCATATATGCCGTCTCTCATTGACACAAACGTTGTTATGCAGCACATGACTGTATATGTAAAGAAATCAATCTTAGATACGGTTTTCTGCCAACAAATCACTTCACGTCTGGTAACTACTATGCTATGTAATGCCCTGTATTTTAAATTTCAGGATATTAATATTGTTTGTCCTAGATTTCAGGGTAACTTTTGAGATTGGCTCAGATTAAGATTAGGTTGGCTGGGCATGGTGGCTCATGTCTGTAATCCCAGCACCTTGGGAGGCTGAGGTGGGTGGATTGCTTGAGGCCAGGAGTTTGAGACCAGCCTGGCCAACATGGTGAAACCCCATCTCTACTAAAAATACAAAATTAGCCAGGCATGTTGGTGGGTGCCTGTAATCCTAGCCACTCTGGAGGCTGAGGCAGGAGAATCACTTGAACTCAGGAGGCGGAGGTTGCAGTGAGCCAAGATTGTGCCACTGCACTGCAGCCTGGGTGACAGAGTGAGACTCTGTCTCCAAAAGATTAAATGGCCCATATTTGGAGAATGGGTCCTATTTCATAGAATTTTTTCCCACAAAATATTAAATGTATAACTACATTTAATTTGCATATTCCTATAAGACATTTTATATACACTTACCAAGTGATGGGAAAAAATCTGTCAACCACATTTCCAAAGTCTGCTTTTTTAATTAGTCCATAATTCTCATTTACCTTGAAGTATATGTAGGCTAGTATATTGGATTAGCAGGTATATTCAGATGTGAAGGTTAATTATGGACCATTGTCTCTTTTGTGATAAATTTTGGGGTCAGAAACCCTTGTGTTTAAATCTGAGCTTTCCTTTTACTAATAAGGTTGTTGGGGGTTTGGAGCAGAGCAGATGTTATTAATTCTCCATTGTAGAAATAGGCTTTATAGCCATTCTTTTTGTATTCAATTTTAAGTTCATTACTCCAAGGTGTCTGCATTAGCAAGATGCATACTATCTGCTGGATACTTTTCAAGGAGTATCAGTACTAAGGTAGAAAGGGCTGCTCTAGACTGAATGTTTGTATTCCCCCCAAAATTCATATGTTGAAACCTAATCCCCAGTGCAATTGTATAAGGAGGTGGAGCCTTTGATAGGTGATTAAGTTATGAGGGTGGTACCCCCATGAATGGGATTCGTGCCTTTATAGGGAGCCGAAAAGATGAGAGTTCTCCTTCCACTGTGTGAGGTTACAGTGAGAAGATAACCATCTCTGAACCAGGAAGCAGGTCCTCACCAGACACCAAATCTGCCAGTGCTATGATGATCTTATACTTTCAGCTTCCAGAACTATGAGAAATACCTTTCTTTTGTGTATAAGCCACCTTGTTTATGATGTTTTCGCTATGACAGCCAGAAAATATTAATACTAAGACAAGGACCCTGCCCTCAAGGAGTTTACTGTCTATGGAAATAAACAGGAAAGGACTTATGCCAAAAATGTGATTGCTATGATACAGATATGTACTGTGGATGTGCTGTTGGTGGTACATATACCACAGATACCAGCAAAATACTGCATCCAGTCAGTTCTGCTATAATGAGATGTATACATTCTTAAAAATCACCAAGTGTAGGGAAAAATAAGATTGGGGCACAACATATAAAAGTTTCATCAGTAACACATTTTTAAAAGAAGTAGGAACCTAATAAAAATGATAGCACCGTTTTAATGGTTTTACATGTTAAAATGGTTAAGAGAAACATAAAAACTACAATAAATATGGCACTTTACCTTTAAAAAGACCTGAAGTTTGCTTTTGAATATAGTCATGGGAAAAGATGCCTCTTGTGAGTTACTATGAAATGGTGGAAGGACAGTTGCCTGAAATCTGAGGGAAAGTTAACACCAGATGTGGATGGCTGTGGCTGGTAACATAAGAGATGTACTGAGGTAGCTGGGAGATGTTTGAGGTATATGTTTTATGTGTTCCTATGTTCAGGCTGTGGCTGGATGCAGTTTTATTTCATCTGTCTAGTGTTAAATGGCACATAAGCAAATGGGATTCATGTGCTCATGTTGTGCCCTAGTGTAACCAGCACATTGAAACAAATTGTAGATTTCAAAACAAACATTACAGTAGAACTAACTGCATCAGGGCTTTTATTCCATTCCGAGAGCTGGCTTACCAGCACACCACTGGGAAGAGCTGTCCGTCAGCCTGGAGGAGTCTTGGATGCCTTTACAGGGAAGATGATGAGTGAACTGAGATTTGCTGAATGAGTGTAGTAATATTTTTGCCAGGTATAGTATAAGTAGAGGGAGGGCATTCCAGGCAGAGGGAACAGCAGCTTGTGGAATAGCATGCAGAAGGAAGCCTCGTGTCTCCAGAAAACTCCTATGTAGTTTGAACTTGGAAAGAAAAAGAAACACTGTTAATGAAATTTAGCGGTTAGGCAGGAGCCAAATTCATCATGGCCCAATGTACCACTTGAAAGAATTTACATCTTATCCTTCAAGGGGGAGAGACCACTGAAGAATTTTGAACAGAAACCATGTCCCAGTGCTGATTTATGTGGCTCTCCTGGAGACAGCATGGAAGATAGTTTGAAGCAGGGCCAGCTGGACTCAGAATCTGGAGGTAAGGAAGAACAAATGTGTGTCTTTAATAGGCTTGGCCCCTTTGAGAATATTGTAAAAGCTATAGATGCTCACTGGCAACTGTGTCCTTTCTTTGTTCCTAGAAATCATTATCACTGTAATTTCATCTCTTGGTATTAAGGGCCAGGGCCATGAGAGTTAGCCTTTTATATGGTGATGAGTCAGGTGAATTTATAACCAGCTTTCACAATAGCTAGTTTCACTGTTAGCTTTATTCTTACAATGTTTAAAAATCGTGTGGTGAATCATAATTGGAGGATTTTAACATCTTAATGTGTATCCATTGGCAAATAATTACATGGGTCAAAGGCCTCTTTATGTACTAGATTCCTATTTTTGCCCAAATTATTTTTATTTTATTTATTTATTTTTTGAGGCAGAGTCTCGCTCTGTTGCCCAGGCTGGAGTGCAGTGGCATGATGTCGGCTCACTGCCACCTCTGCCTCCTGGGTTCAAGTGATTCTCCTGCCTCAGCCTCCTGAGTAGCTGAGATTACAGGCGCGTGCCACCATGCCCAGCTAAGTTTTGTATTTTTAGTAGAGACGGGGTTTCACCATGTTGGCCATGTTGGGTTTGAACTCCTGGCCTCAGGTGATCCACCTGGCTCAGCCTCCCAAAATGCTGGTATTACAGGCGTCAACTACCATGCCCAGTCCCAGATTATTTTATAATAAAGAATGACTAGCTGGGTGTGTTGGCTCATGCCTGTAATTCCAACACTTTGGGAAACTCAGGTGGGGGGGATCGCATGAGTTCAGGAGGTCGAGGCTGCAGTGATCCTGGATTGCACCAGCCTAGGTGACAGAGTGAAACTGAGACCCTGTCTCAAAAAGAAAAAAAAAAGAAATAACCATTGTAAAGGATGAATAAATAATAAGCAAGTAAAATTCAAGGTTAAAAAAAGCTGTAACATTCTTTCAAGCAAAAGTTACAATTAGTACAATTAGATACAAATGACTTGAATAACACATCTAAATGAAATAAGCCATATATCCCACTCTTTAAAAAATCAGTATTTTCCCAGAGTGCTCCTTGGCAAGTGTTTTGGTGCCTGTTACAGAGTAAGGTGCTGAGAAAACTCATAATCTGGTTGAAGATACTAATGACACACTAAAAGTAATTGAAGGCAGGAATATCAGGTTAAAACATAAAAACCATGTCCTACAGTTTTCTAGTTGATAAACTATCACATACTCTATTTAGGATGTAATCAGTATGCAGTAACTATTTATTAAAAGACTAAATGTAGTACTTAAGGGAGAGTTAGGAAGAAATAATGGAAACATTGTGGGACTTTGGAATTTTCTGATCTTTGAAACTTTGGAGAGTATAATTAATGGATTATGGATTCACAGAGGCCATATACCCTTTCCGTAATTTGTCTCTGGTACTTCTGTAGAGCAATAGTTGGTGCTGTTTTTTTTTTATTAGAAAACTGATATAGAAAATTATATTATTTTAAAATTATATGTATTATTAAACTAATAATATATTAAACTATATAATTAAACGAATATAGAAAAGTATATTATTAGAAAAATAATATACAATCATTGTAGAAAATAAAAGAATGCTACTTGTATAAATAAAAATTAAAGCTCTTAATAACTTTTAAAAGCACTGATTTTTCTTTGTAACTCTTTGATAGGGGCCAGATCATCAAATACCAAGTTTCTGCTACTAGTAAGATGCTGTTCAGCTATCACTTACTAACCTATGACAGCCATTTGTGAAAGGAAACCTACATACAGGTGTAGGCATATAATAAAAAGGAATTTTATTATTGATAGACGGTTACAGTTATACCATAATTCGTTGGCCTTAGTTCACTCTAATAGGCAGATATTTGAATCTTTACTTAATCTAGACATTACCAAAGTGTGCATTTATCCATATTCTTCTCCCTTAACTCTTAGAGTCATACATAATCTTTTCTTCATGTCATATAATATTTCTTCTAGTCCTCAGTATTTACTAAAATAATAGTCTACCCTTCTCTTATAGAAATAAGATTTTTTTTTATGAACCCCTGTCCTCATCATACGTAATCCATACTGCTTTGTCTTCCAGCTGAGCCGTTTGGTTCTTCTAGCATATGCAGAGAAATTAAGTCTTAGTCATTTAATAAGACCACATCCAGGAATAAAATCGCCTTTTAAACATGGCATGGAAGACCCTTGAGAGTCTCTCTCTTCCCCACTTTTCAGGTTGCTTTGTCTTTTACTTGACACCATCCGCCCCGTGATCAGCCATCTGAATCACTTTCCGTCTTTTGGAGAGCCAGGCCCTTTCCTGAGTCCATGTCTTTGAGACTGCCTGAAATGCCATTGGCACGTAGCTATTCAGTCATTAAAACCTAGCTCATGATCACCTTTTCTGTGAAGCCTTTCCTGACCCCCTGCACTGGTTAGGATTAGTTGTACGGTAGCAAGTAACAGAAACTCCAAAATAAGGATGGCCTAAAAATGAGAATTTTTTTCCTATAAAAGTTCAGAGTTTGCAGTGTAGGGCTAAATTGACAGCTCTGCTCCACGAGGTAATTTTCAGCTCATGGCTTTGGAAGCTCTCAGATTTGACCCTTGTCCTCATGGTTCAAAATTGAGGTATCTTTGTTTTAAGCAGCAGTATGGAAGAAAACAGAGACAAAGGGCATACGCCAGCTGTTTCTTTAAAAAGCTTCCCTAAAGCCTCCCACACCATGTATCTGGTTGCGTCTCATTGGCCAGAACTTAGTCCATGGCCACAGGGAAGGTTATATTATTATGGAAGAAAAGAGAACAGGTATGGGGACAATTGGCAGTCTGCCACATTACTCCAACTAGACGTAGTTGCTTTGTGCTTTGTGTTCCCAGAGCATTCTAATCATTTCACATTTAGGCTATGTTGTCATCTGCCTTCTCTGCTGGATTCTGGACTTATCAGAGACTGTGTTTTTCATCTTTTCATCTCTAGCACTTTACATAAAGTTTAGCACATAGTCCATGCTCATACTTGTTGAATGAATGGATAAAGACATTTGGGAAGAGTACAGCAAAAATATCAGACATAAGCAGATGGCAGTATTTAAATACCCATGTGTACAAAGGTAATTGCTTATGTAGACATTGATGTCTTTTCTTATACTTAATTTTTTTCCTATTTTCTCTATTATGTGAAAAGAATAGACACAGTCAATAGTAGAGGGCATGCCTCAAAATTGACCACATAGAACATAGAGTTATTTAAAAGATAATATGATTCTCTGTGTTATACTTTTTTTATTATTGTAGTAAAATATACATAACAAAATTTGCCATTTTAACAATTTCTCTCTCCCCCCCACCCTTCCCTTCTCTCCCCTTCTCTAGCTCTCTTTCCCTCTCTCTCCCTCCCTCTTTTGAGACACAGTCTCTCTCTCTGGCTCAGGCTGAAGTGCAGTGGTGCCATCATTGCTCACTGCAGCCTCAACTTCCTGGGCCCAATTTGTCCTCCTGCCTTGACTTCCCAAGTAGCTGGGATTGTAGGTGTGTGCCACCATGCCCAGCTAATTTTTAACTTTTTTTGTAAAAATAAGGCTTCACTATATTACCCGAACTGGCCTTGAACTCCTGGGCCCAAGTGATCCTCCTGCCTTGGCCTCCCAAAATGCTGGGATGACAGGTGTGAGTCACCACACCTGGCTCATTTTAACCATTTTTAAGGGTATAATTCAGTGGCATTAAGCACATTCACGTTCTTGTGCAACCATCATCACCATCTATCGGCAGAACTTTTTCATCTTCCCCAACTGAGACTCTCTACTCATTAAAAACTAACCTCATTTCCTCCTCTCCCCAGCCCCTGGAAACTACCATTCTACTTTCTGTCTCTATGAATTTACTACTCTAGGAACCTCATGAGAAGAATCATCAGTATTTGCCCTTTTGTGACTGGTTTATTCCACTTAGCACAATGTCTTCAAGGTTCATCCATGTTGTAGCATGTGTTAGAATATCCTCCCTATTTAAGGCTGAATAATATTCCATTACGTATGTACCACATTTGGTTTGTCCATGCATATGTTGATGGATGCTTGGGTTGTTGTGCTACCCCCAAACACCTATTACCCACAAACACAAGCCACATACAGGTTGATATCCCTTATCTGAAATGCTTGGGACCAGAAGTGTTTTGGATTTCAGATTTTTTAAAAAATATTTGCATTATGCTTACCAGTTGAGCATCCCTAATGTGGATATTTGAAATGTTCCAATGAACATTTCCTTTGAGCATTATGTAGGCACCCAAAAAGTTTCAGAGTTTGGGGCATTTTGAATTTCGGATTTTTGGATTTAGGGATGCTCAACTTGTACTCACATAGCTTCTTAAAAGGAAATTTAAGAAAAGTACGCTCACCTATATTGAGAACTTATTTTTCTAGCAAGTAATTTATCGCCTCTCCTAATCTTAGCTTCTGAAATGTAAACTAAGAAAGTTATGAAGAATGTTATCTAGGTGTCAAATCTTAAAATTAGATCCAAGAGTGGAATTAGAGAAATACAGTGGCCTTTCACAATAAAAGACTAAATTTTAAGAGTCTCTTAATTATTTGGTGAGAGACACAGGACAATACAATCTGTGAATTTCTATTCTTTTGAACTATGAAGATTTTATCATGACTGGAGTGAGAAGAAATATAGCTGTAACTTGATGGTTTTGCTTTTATAAAATTCATCTGGTAGTGAAGAGAAAAAGATTATTAATGGGTAGAGTAAGAAAAATTAACTCCATTCTTACTGCGTGACTTTTATTATCAGATAGCAATCTGATAACTGATTATTATCAGTTTGGTGACAATAATTATTTTTGGATGCTTGATTGCTAGTACTTTGCCTGATGCCTAGAAAATTCTGATTTGGGATCTGTATCCTAATGGGCACATAGCCCAAATTAGCAGTCAAATTCTTCTATTAAAATTATCTGATAAAGATTTCAAATAATTCATGCATTTACATGGAATACATACCCAGTGGTTTAAACAGAATTTCATAGACGCTTTCCCATTGAAGCTGATTGTTTGGCAAAATGGTGAGTCATGCTTTACTGGCCAACTCACACACCAGCTGTTGGTATAATCAGTTACCTGAGCCAAGATCAAAGCAACAGAATAGAATATAGTACCTTGGCTCTGATACTTTCTGTCTTTTCTAAAAGAAAAAAAAAAATTGGGATGTAAATTTCCATCCCTCTCCTATGTGCTTTGGGTTTTAAGAAGCAATATAAGACCATTTTTTATCTTTAGAATCTTACAGTTGTAGAGATAAAATTGATATGCTTGAAATGATCTGAAAAGATGAGAACAAATTGTGGTGTTAACTGTAAACCCTTTTAGAGAAATCAACAGGGAGACATTTGAACTTGATGTAGATGTTAAAAATAGAATTGAATGGTAGAGGGCCAACTAAGGGAGATATTTCAGAGTAAGGAGAAATTAGTTTGGATAAAGCAGGGCCTGATTATGGGTGGTAATGAGTGAATGCGAGGCGCAAGATGCTCCAACTGTTGAATGTTCCTAAAAGAAATGGAATCTGGCAGTATTATGAGTCCAGGAAGACCGAGAGAGACTAAGGTGTTGTAGAAATCTAGGAATGGGACAGAAGAAATCTGGACAAAGTTTCTGGCGGTGAAAGTAGACAGAAAAGGTACATTGGAGGGACATCTTGAAAAAAGAAACTGTTGAACTAGGTAACATTGAATATGGTGGTATTAAGTGGAGGAAGAGTAAGATACTCTAAGATTTTCCCAAGAAATCAAGTACAAACCTGGTAAATGACATTTCAAGTACAAACCTGGGGAGACATATTGTTAATTTTGGATATAGTTAATTTGAGGTGCAGTGGAGAATAGCCAGATTGGAACAGACTTTTAGGCTGTTAGTGGACTGAAGAGTGTGTTGAATGTATGGACTAGAAGTGTGTTTCCCATACACATCCAGTTGTATTTGAGGAGGTGAAAATTGGTCCTAGAGAATACTTGTTTATAACTGTAAAGGCAGGAACATATGTTCTCATAGCTTCTATGTATATGTTAAAAAATCTTTAAGTCAAATAAAATTTTTTCCCTATTAGCATCATTTCACTTGAAGGAACTAGGATGGTTAAATAGATGAAGTTCATCAATCACATCCAGGAAACTGAAGTTTTTTCCCCATACAGTGAAATAAGAAAGGTAGTAAGCTGCATCTTGCTAGCAGTAAGAAAGATGCAGAACCAGGATAAGAACTCAGTTCTTTAAGGAGCAACATCTTAGAATAAACGTATCCTTGGTATGACATTATATTCTTCATTATTGTAAATTATTGAATTATTTAACACGTTTAATTTTACAACATTTGAGGTAATGTACCAGTAGAAAGTGGATGCTTCATGTTTTTCTTTGGTGGAATATTTAGTTGGGTTGACTGTGCCAAATTTTATTTGTGGCTTTCTCTCTCAGAATGACTCTTTTTGTAAATAGCAAAACATATATAACCATATAGAGTCAAAGAGAAAAAAAAACTTGGCAGAAGACTATATCCATTGTTATTGGATTGTAAATTGTCCTAAGAAGTAATATCTTACAGGAATGATAATTAGAAAGGTAATATAATTAGAAATAATAGTCTTATGTAGGGGTGGACTATTATTGGGGTTTCACTGTCCTGAGGTGGTCGTTAGTAACACTTTGTGAGTGCCTCCAAGTACAAGTACAGTACTGCTTTCTGCTTTCTTTGTTGTCTCTCTTGTGTATGCTGCTTTTTGGTTATTCTCCTTTTCTGTAGTAAAATGTAACCCATATATAAAAGAATGAATATATTATAAAGGGGCAGTTTAATGAGTAATTATAAAGCATATTTGCTACCCAGATTAAGAAATAGAATATTGCCAGTGAACCAGAAGCCTGCTGTGTGCCCTTTCCCAGTCAAACTCCATCTGTCCCCACTGCATCCCATCCCCCAAAAGTAACTATATTCTCTTGTGAACATCATTTTTTCTTTCTCTTTAAACTTTTACCATCTATGTGTGTATCCCTAAATGGTATAGTTTAGTTTTGCCTCTTTTGTACACATGTCTACACACACAGGTATACATGTCAGTATTCATGTGTATATTTTTATTTCTCTAATCCATTGTGCATATACTATTCCATTGTATCAATATACTATAATATATGTATTCTGCTCTACTTTATAACACTGAAAAACACAGCTGTGACCAGTTGAAATAATGCCCAGGAGGATCACCTCTCTCAGAGAACGAAGGTATTAACGTATTCAAATGGATACCTTTATTTGTAGAATACTTCTTAATATCATGTGATATACTAGAATTCTAGGGAACATGAGTTATGAAATACTGGATAAGACCTTTTGTTATTACATTCTGTCACTGAGGAATTTCAGTGCCTGCTATTCCTACAGTCATGTCTAAGGAGAACATTCACTGAGGGCGTAAACCAAGGTAGCTGTGCTTTAGATCGTGAAAGACCTTACCTTACCTGGCAATAGGTGATTGGACTGGCATGGGTATCCAAATTAAAGTCACCAGTGATTGGTCGGACACTGCCCAACCAGGTGGACTAGCACAGAAAGTTGTCTCCAAATGGGAATGAGCTTAACCAATCAGGTTCTGACAGGCCTTACAATTGGCTATATTTGGTTAAAGAACTATTGCTTTTGCTTTTAATTTTCTGTCTGAATGTACTCCAGATAAACAAGGTAGAGTGCTGGTTACTGTAAGGATACACATGATGCGTATCATAAAACTCACAAAAAGAAATAGAGATAGGCAGTTAAGTATTGGAAGCAGAATTTGAAAAATCAAGAGAAAGAGATAGGAGGGGCCTGTGATAGACCAAGAATTAGCAAAAGGTATGAGAAAGTGGCACCTATGAGGTAGAAGAATGCGGAGTCTAGAAGCAGAGATACAGCTGGTGGCTGGAGGCAAATCACATATCTAAAGCTGATACCCAGGGAGTTGCTGGGTGCCAGTAAGAACCAAAGTTCTAGGATGAAGATCTGCCATTGCCTACTGCTCCTCTTGCTGCCTCCTAGGGCAGACCTGGAACCACACCCATTCTCAGTCCCAGTATCCTTGAGGCCCAGACCCACTTGTGTTACTGATTTTGTTCTTGGACTTCTGACTATCAAATCCATACTTATTAATCAGGATCCTTCCTCAGCCATACACATCTACATTTGTCTACCCTTAGTGTGTCAGAACCTTGCAACCAGAAGAGACTCATAAATGAGTTGAAATTCATTAGTTGTATTACTTACCACTAATTCCCAATACTGTTTGAGAAAGTCACACTGGCTTGAGTGGAGACCTGTATTTGTGATTCTTTTCTCCATTGATTGTGTTCTCTGCCCCTCTAACCCACCATTTATTTGTGTCTTTATTTCCTCACTGTTGCTTCATCTTTAAAAAGTTTTAAAAATATTTCATCATCCATTTCTTCTGCATTTTGCATGTATCTTTGAGTTTATAATATGAAATTAGATTGATCTTTTTCAAGATCGACTTCCTTTTTATTTATTTGAAATGGAGTCTTGCTCTGCCACCCAGGCTGGAGTGCAGTGGCATGATCTCAGCTCACTGCAACCTCTGCCTCCCAGGTTCAAGCAATTCTTTTACTCCAGTGTCCGAGTAGCTGGGATTACAGGTGTGCGCCACCATGCTGAGCTAATTTTTGTATTTTTACAAATCCCAAAGTGCCGGGATTACAGGCGTGAGCCACCGCACCTGGCCCCAAGATCTATTTCCTTTTTAAATAGCATTTTAAAAATATTGGATTTAATATTTTCAAAGTACAAAAAAGAAAAAAAAATGAAATTACAGTAAATAGAATTATCCAGAGATAACCACAGTGTTATTTCCTAACTATATATTTTTTAAAAATATTTGTGGTATATATGTGTGTTAAGGTCTATTTAATTGTACTGTTTTATAACCATTTTTATTTAATATCATGAACATTTCCAGAATATTAAATGCTCCAGAAACATGGTTTTTTATGTCTATTATTCCAGCATGTAAAGGCACCAGAATTTATTTAACCAGTCCTCTGTTCACTGAGCAATATGATTATTGCCAATTTTTTCCTAATATAACTAATGCTATGATGAATATTTCCTGCATATAAATCTGTATCCTTATCTGATTATGTTCTTGGAATAAATTTCTAATTGTGAAGCCTTGGATAGAAAGATGTGCATAGTTTTAAAGCTTTGGTACATAATATACAGTTTCCTTTTTGAAATGTCATGTGGATCTATGCTCTCACATTAGTGTGTGACAGTGCTACTTTCTCAATACCCATGCTAGATAGTACCATTAAAATGTAAAAGAAATAAAAGCAGACTTTGCCAGTTTGGTTAGTGATAAATCTTGTATCACATTTTAATTTGGATGTCTTTGACAAATTCCAAGAATGACCTTTTTTCCATATATTTACTGGCCAAGTATACATCTGATTTGTGATTATTCTGGAGATATCCTTTGCTGTTTTTTAATTGAGTTGTTGTGTTTTACCATTTTCTTTGTCTTGTTTTCTTTTTTAAATAGAGACAGGTCTTGCTTTGTTGCCCAGGCCGGACTTTGAAGTCCTGGGCTCAAGCAAGCATCCTCTCCACACCCCCACCGCCACTCCCACCTTCTTAGTAGCTGGTCTATAGGCGCACGCCACTGCGTCTGGCATATCTTTTTCTTATAAATTACATATATTAATTTTCAGCATATGACAACATACTGTCATATGTCATCTCCATATGTCATGTTGAAAATGTTTTATTCAGCTTATCACTTTACCTTTGTTTATGACATTTTTGGTATACAGAAGTCTTAAATTTTATGTCATTTAGTCTTTTGATCATTGCCTTTTGGTTTATTGCTTCAGCATTTTGCTTAAATAGGCCGTCTTATCTCTTATTTGAGAAATCATAAGTTTTTCTATGTTTACTACTTTTTTTTTTTTTTTTGAGACAGAGTCTCACTCTGTCACCCAGGCTGGAGTGCAGTGGTGTGATCTCTGCTCACTGCATCCTCTGCCTCCCAGGTTTAAGTGATTCTCCTGCCTCAGCCTCCCAAGTAGCTCGCATTACAGGTGCACGTCACTACACCTGGCTAATTTTTGTATTTTTAGTAGAGACACGGGGTTTCACCATGATGGCCAGGCTAGTCTCGAACTCTTGACCTTGTGATCTGCCCACCTCGGCCTCCCAAAGTGCTGGGATTACAGGCATGAGCTGCCGCGCCCAGCCTGTTTACTACGTTTTAATGGTAGGTTTATGTTTTTATAATCCGTTGAAATTCTTACCCATTCATCTTATGGGAACATTTGAGATTACTCAATTTTAGGCCCCAAAGTATAGTTTTTTAGTTTCAGAAAACTTGACTGTTCACTTTTTATAAGTTATTCGTCTACTTCCTCCCTCCCTCCACTATATATATATCTGCCCATCACTGTATAAAATTTGTATTTATTTTATATATATAGACACACACATATATATATATCTATTTTATATATATGTGTGTGTGTGTGTATGTATAATCAACATGTTACAGGAAAGGGGTCCTGATACAGACCCCAAGAGAAGGTTCTTGGATCTCGCGCAAAGAAGAATTCAGGGTGGGTCCATAGAGTAAAGTGAAAGCAAGTTTATTAGGAAAGTAAAGGAATAAAAGAATGGCTATTCCATAGAGTGGCCCTGTGAGCTGCTGATTGCCCATTTTTATGGTTATTTCTTAATGATACACTAAACAAGGGGTGGATTATTCATGCCTCCACTTTTTAGACCATATAGGGTAGCTTCCTGACTTTACCATGGCATTTGTAAACTGTCATGGCGCTGATGGGAGTGTAACAGTGAGGATAACCAGAGGTCACTCTTGTGGCCTTCTTGGTTTTCGGGGGTTTTGGCTGGCTTCTGTAATGCAGTCTGTTATCAGCAAGGTCTTTATGACCTATATTTTGTGCTGACCTCCTATCTCATCCTGTGACTTAGAATGCCTTCACTGTCTAGGAATACAGCCCAGTAGGTCTCAGCCTCATTTTACCCAACCCCTACTCAAGATGGTTCATATGCTTCTGGCAAACATACGTATACTCGAATATTTAGTATAATGATGATTGATTAAAAGTCATACAAGGAACTGGGGGGCATCTCCAAATATATCAGAAATTTAAGCAAAGACCTTCCATTTGTATTTTCTGTTGGTAATAGGAGAAAAAGGAGAAACACAATGAGTTGTATTTTTCTCAATTTTCTGCATAAAGGAAGCATATCAGTTTTTTAAAGAGAAACCTTGGCAGTAAAGTCAAAGAGGAAATTTTTGTGTAGGTGTTTATATCAGGGGTGATGTCTTTGATACTTTTTTTTTTTTTTTTTTTGAGAAGGAGTCTCACTCTGTTGCCCAGGCTAGAGTGCAGTGGTGCAATCTCGGCTCACTGCAACCTCCTCCTTCCGGGATCAAGCGATTCTCCTCCCTCAGCCTCCGAGTAGCTGGGATTACAGGCGTGCGCCACCACACCCGGCTAACTTTTGTATTTATAGTAGAGATGGGGTTTCACCATGTTGGTCAGGCTGGTCATGAACTCCTGACCTCAAGTGGTCCAGCCACCTCTGCCTCCCAGAGTTCTGGGATTACAGGCATGAGCCACTGCACCCAGCCCTTTGATACCATTTTTATAGAACCTGGAATAATACAAGACCACTTATTTGATAAACTCTTAAGAAGTTGAGAGCATAACATTAAGTTGTAATTCTGGTATAGTATTTGTGTAGGGAGCCAAAATAATACAAACCACATATATATATATATTTCTGGTGAAGTAATTTGATAATGGATAGAACATAGAAAATCAGTGTGGGTGGTGAGATAGTCCCAAACTAGCTATTTCAAAATAATAATCAAGATTTTTTTTTTTTTTTTTTTTTTGAGAGGGAGTTTTGCTCTTGTTGCCCAAGCTGGAGTGCAATGGTGCAAGCTTGGCTTACTGCAACCTCCGCCTCCCAGGTTCAAGCGATTCTCCTGCCTCAGCCTCCCGAGTAGCTGGGATTACAGGCGTGCACCCCCATGCCCACTAATTTTTTGTATTTTTAGTAGAAATGGGGTTTTACCATGTTAGTCAGGCTGGTCTTGAACTCATGACCTCAGGTGATCCACCCACCTCGGCCTCCCAAAGTGCAGGGATTACGTGCATGAGCCGCCATCCCCTGCCGTAATCAAGATTTTTGACCTGATTTTATTTTACGTGTACTTGTGATTTCTATTTAGTACTTGGGAAATAGTTGTGGAATGGTTCATCCATACTAGATCTAAGTATTTCCCCTGGAAAGTTTTACATTTTATTGTGAAAATTAGAAAATCTATATAACAAGATGTAGAATCATCCCATTTAAGTGGATTTCCAGGATTGACCTGCAAGCAATAAGAAAGGGTTTTTACCCACTACACTTCAAACAATTATGATGCGAACTGTTTAAGTTAATAGTAAGTGTTAATTCATTTCACATCTCAGAGAATGTCTAACAATTTTGGGGATATTAATGAAGCACTACATCCTTATCAAAGAATATTGAGTATTCTGCTTTAAACTACTCAGTTTATCTTTGAGACTGTTTAAACCTCCTTTTCTTTATCTGCAAAAGAAGTCTCAATCTTAAGCCATGTTTATGGGAAATGACTATACCTTAAACTGTATAGGAAGTTATTTTAGGGGGAGACAGGAAAGGGAAAGTTTGTATTGGAAGAACAGCATTTCTTTGATTACATATTTTTGTATCTGACACTGCATTTACATTGTTTAAATTGAACATAAATTTGTACCTGATCAAAAACATGTCCAGCTGTGGAGTATGAGACTATTTAAATAACTCAGTATTATACATTAGGATTTTAATTTAATTGGAGAGTAGTATGATCAAAATTAGTTGTAACTGTTATGCTATGTTAGACCTTAAATAACTTGATTCCATTTGTGGAGTACTCTGCTTATTTTAAAAATTCTGATATTAAAAGAAAAATCACAGATCTTTGAGGTTAATTGAGTTGCGTGTAGAGGAAGGACTACCTGGGCTGGCTAGAGACAGAGCGTTGTTTATCCTCTTTAACATTTCCCGTGAAAGACTCTTCACAAATCTCTTTTGGTTGTTTGTTTACATTTTTAATCATTTGAAAGTTAATTTTTTCCTGAGAGTTTCTTTGTCTTTGGTCTTTAGAAGGATCAAAGAGTGGTCAGTCAGAATTCCTCTTTTTAAAGAGAGAGTCTCTGTATATGTAAAAACAACCATTTGATCACCTTCATTCTCCAGATGGCATAATTCCAGCTATATTATCTTAATATTCCTAAATTATAGTACCCTTCACTGTTGTTTTGCTGTACTTTTTCTTCCCAGTTTTTAAAGGGTGGAGGAAGTAGCCAGACACAGAGCACTGTGATTTTTTTTTTTTTTTTTTTTTTTTTTGATGCTTGAAATCCTGGGATCAATATTATGAAGGATGCTCCAGAAGGGAGTGAGAGTGGAGAAAGGTAGACTCTTTAGGCATCTGATTCATCCATGCAAATGATGAAGACTGAACCTGTTAGGGGGCAGTGGAGATAGAGAGGAGGGATAGGCCTGATATGGCTGTGAAGTAGACTATAGACCCACATTCTTATTATTCACCACTCCCCAGAGTAAGTACAAAGACAGTGGTAACTCTAGGATATCTAGCATGTTTTCTCTCTTGCCATTTGAATCTTCTCCTTTGGAGTATAGCAATATTCCATCAGGGCCAGGCGCGGTGGTTCACGCCTGTAATCCCAGCACTTTGGGAGGCCAAGGCGAGCGGATCACGAGTTCAGGAGATCGAGACCATCCTGGCTAACACGGTGAAACCCCGTCTCTACTAAAAATACAAAACTAGCTGGGCGTGGTGGCGGGTGCCTGTAGTCCCAGCTATTCGGGAGGCTGAGGCAGGAGAATGGCGTGAACCCGGGAGGCAGAGCTTGCAGTGAGCCGAGATCACGCCACTGCACTCCAGCCTGGGTGACAGAGCGAGATGCTGTCTCCAAAAAAAAAAAAGAAAGAAAGAAATATCCCATCAGCCCGTCTCCTTTACATTTTTTTGTTGCATCTCTTTTAATTTTGGTCTCTACATGTTTGTTGTTAGTATGGCATATAGTTATGTAATTGATTGTTGTGTGTTGATCTTATATCCTGTGACCCTACTAAACTGCAAAATTTACTTTTCTTTCTTAAGATTCCTTAGGGTTTTCTGTGTAGACAATTGTGTCATCAGAAAATGGAGTTTTATTTTCTCTTCCAATTTGCATGACTTTATTCCTTTTTCTTGCCTTATTGAGCTGGCTGTTGCATGTCTTTTGATCTCTTGTTCTGGCCATCAGTGATTACACATCAAGGTTGCTAGACAGAATTGTTTCTTCTGCCTGGAACACTTTGCATAGGCTGGCGTTTTCCTTCAGCAAGGATTTTAATTACTGTTTCAAAGTCTTTAACAGCTTTTGATTTTTAATTTCTTCTTGAGTCAGTTTTGGTAATTTATGTTTTTCTAAAAATCTAGTCATTTCTTCTTAGTTTTTAAATTTATTTGCTTAGTGGTCTTGGTCTCTTACTTTTTTTTTTTTTTTTGAGACAGGGTTTTGCTCTGTTGGCCAGGCTGGAGTGCAGTGGTACAGACACAACTCACTGCAGCCTTGACCTCCTGGGCTCAAGTGATCCTCCCACCTCAGCCTCCAGAGTAACTGGGACCACACGTACACACCACCACACCTGGCTAACTTTTGTATATAGAGGTAGGGTTTTGCCTTGTTGCCCAGGCTGGTCTCAAACTCCTGGGCTCAAGCGATCTGCCTGCCTTGGCCTCCCAAAGTGCTAAGAATTACAGGCATGAGCCACTGTGCCCAACTGGTCTTTTATCTTTTAAATCTTTATGTCTCCATGTGTTCCCTTTTTTATTCTTGCATAATGTGTCCATGTAGTCTGTGGCCCTGGACTGTTACACTTTTTAAGTTTTCTTTGGTCTTCTCTTGCTGTGGTCATTGTACTTACATGTAGTGCTCCTCTATTACCACATCCCCAGCCCTTCTAATTTGCAGTTTCTAAGTATGCACTTGGTATCTAGCAAATAAAGTTTGCTTAAATCGAAGGTGAATTTAGAGTAAATAGACATAGAGAAAGAGCTTTAAATATTCACATCTGAGAGCTTGAACTTTATCATCATGTTGACCACATGTGGTACTCAGCAAATGTTAAAATGAATATTTTAAAAATCTTTTCAGCTTCTCAGCTTTTGATAGGTTATGTTTAATTTTAGTTGTTAATAAACTAAAGATTTCTTGATTGTCCTACTTCTAAAAACTAAATTTGTATGTTACATGCTAATTGGTAAAACCAAAACTAAACTGTATTACTTGAAGTTTCTAGTTGATTTTGTTCAACATGCTTCTCTTTACATTTGTTTTCTTACATGATTAAAAGTTATCCTTATTTGCCTTTACTTCTCCTGATACCCTTCTCAAATATCCTTCTAAAGACTAATTTTAAGATGTTTCCATTATTGTCTTTTCTCTTTTTTTTTTTTTTTTTGAGACATAGTCTCACTCTGTCACCCAGGCTGTTGTGCAGTGGTGCGATCTTGGCTCACTGCAGCCTCAGCCTCCCAGGTTCCAGCAATCTTCCCACCTCAGCCTCCTGAGTCGCTGGGACCACAGATGCGTGCCACCTGGCCTGGCTAATTTTAGAAAATTTTTTGTAGAAACAAGGTCTCTCTGTGTTGCTCAGGCTGATCTTAAACTCCTGGGCTCAAGTGATCCTCCTGCCTCGGCCTCCAAAAGTGTTGGGATTGTAAGCATGAGCCACTGTGTCTGGACAAATTTTCCTTTTTTTTATGGTGTCAGGGAAGGTAGATCCAAAAAGGGGTGCACGTTGTCCTGATTGGTTTCTTTCTTTTTTTTTCTTTCTTGGATTCATTACAAGTTGTCAAATTATTTTCCATTAGTTTTTTTTTAGAGCTAAAAGTTGGCATAGGAGACAGTAGTATCTTTAAGTTTGTTAAAGATTAGTAAATGTATTCTAAACAGTTTTAGATAAAAAGTAAAAAAGTTGTTATTATCAAAACATTATTTTATTTTAGTAGTCCTTAGAGTCTTTGTATTTCTTGTGATACTTGATTTAAACTGCTGGGGTTATAAAATGGTTATCTTCCCTAGAGAAGGAAGTGGTGCAGATTCCATTTGCTCACTTACCATTGGTAACTGAATATTATTTGTAAATTATTAGCAGGATCATAATGAGCTCACTGTTAGGTAGTTCCCCCAATCAGAGACTCTTTGCTGGATTAAGCTATCTACTAAATTCCTCAACTGAGAGTTGTTTTACTTTGTTGGATTTTTTGTTTATATTTAACTACCTTTTATGTTAAGGGAGATTTGTAGGAAGCATTGATGCCCTGTGCTGTAGTAAGCATGATCAGTAGAGGCAGTGCTGACAGTACTAGTCACATTTGGTTATAAAGCTGAGTAAAATGTTATTTACTTTACTAAGTTGGTTTGCTAACAGAAGTAGTCTCCCTGGAGGTGGGATATCAATGCAGAACTGACTCAGCAATAATCTTTCCCTAAGCATAAAATAGCCTTACTTTTTGCTACTGTCACTAACATGAATTAACATGCTTTGGATTGGTTGTATATCAGAAGCTATCATTTTTGAGGCCCTATTATATATGCTTAGTTGTTCTTACCTTATGTCATGTTATCCTGGAAAGGCCAAGACTTAGGTCTCTTACACAGCTAGCGAGAGCTTGAATTTGATTTTAGGTCCTGCTAAATCTAAGGCTTATGTTATTTGTGTTATACCAGTCTGCCAGCAATGCTGGCCAAATAAGAAACATTTCAATGAATGGTATATTTGTTAGTATATTATATAAGATATATTATATAAGAACATGAAGCATAACTTATTAGGATTTTAGGCTTCTCTAGTGTATGGTATCTATAGAGCAAAATTTAAATTGTGGTAGTGTTTTATAGACTAAAAAGGAATCAGAAGCCCCTCCAAATGAATAAGGACTGTGTTCCTGGACCTTACCCAGTACTGCAGAGATTAGCTATCGTTAGTTTTTGTGGATGAGCTGTAGAGTCAGTGAAGAAACATTTCAATGAATGGTATATTTGTTAGTATATTATATAAGATATATTATATAAGAAAATCTCCATAGCGTTTCTTAGGCTATGATGTGAAAGTTGGAGTCATGGATAGAACTTTCACTGTGGCAGATACTGTACATAGGAAAATGACATTTGTGGCATGATCCAGAAGAACTGAAAGAAGTGTTTTTTAAAAGAGAGAAAAGCTGAAGATGCTAGATAATGTTTAAAAGAGAGAAAAGCTGAAGATGCTAGATCATGTTTAAAAGAGAGAAAAGCTGAAGATGCTAGATGCTGGTAACATTTTTAAAACCTCTCTCTCTTTTGAGGGTCTCCTACGAGCCAAGCATTTTATGTATATTATTTCTATCGTCACATCCAAACCATAAGGTAGATGTTATCCTCATTGTACCAAGGGGCAAATTTAGGTTCAGAAATACGAAGAAAGACATTCAAGGTTCTAGCATTCTTAAATGGTAATACTGGAATTCATCCTTTCTGCTCCTGCCTCCCAAGTGTTTGATTATTTCATTGTCTGTCCACTTTTCATTCTGGTGCCCTAAGCAAAGCATAGGCAGTATCTTACAAGAGATTTGGGCTTAAGAATAGGATTTCTGCTAGGCCTGGTGCGTCCTCCTACATGATACTAGAAGTTAGAATTGTGTGGATGGATAAAACTTAGGAACTGGAAATGTAAAATTAAATACTTTTTTTTTTTTTAATTAGAAAAAGAAATAGCCCTAAAATTGTCTTTTTTGGAGAGTAGGATTGTAGGGACTATATAACACATGACTCTTAATTTGGTTCTGTGTCTTCTTTTTAAAAATGGACCACTATATTAATGTACAGAGAAAAATATAAGAACTTATTAAACTCCATCCCTTGAAATTAGGCATATGATTACAAAATACATTCTTAACTGACCATATAATTAAAAGTAGTATTCAGAGAAGCAGTAAAACTTATTAATATAGAACCATTTGTTACAATAGTACCAGAACATTTCTGAGTGGTATACAGGCCTACACAAAGGGTTGTGGGTTTAATAGTTGATAGGCATATAGAGTAGAGATACCAAAACATTGTTGGTAGGCCCATGAATATACTTGAGATTCTTTTGGTCAGAGTATTGTTTCATTACAATTAAAATGGAATAAGCTAGAAATTTTCTTTTGAGTCTGCATGTGCTACCTCTGTCAAATTTTCATGTTGGAGTGATGCTGAGTTTGTATAATAATTTGAGATATATTCCATCTTTTTATGCTCTCCAATAATTCAAAATATGGAAATGATGTATTCTCTGAAGTTTTAAACAACTTAATGACACTATAGTACTTGGACTTAGAAGAATTAATATACAATTTTAAAATTGACTAAAGAGGAGAGAAGCTGAATAGACTAAATAATAATAGAAGAAACTGAAGTCCAAGTTGTTATTAATCTCTCAGATGTATGGGTTTCTACATCTATAAAATTGAGATAATTATTACTCGTAGGGTTGTTGGGAGAAGTAAAATGCTTATGTCAGAGTCTGGTACATTGTTAGCCCCCAATAATGTAAATTGTCATCACAGCCATTACTATCATCATTATTACTCTCTTTTTTCAAGATTCAGCTTTTTTCCAGAGTTTTATTTCTTTGATTACTTACTTCAAAGACTCTTAGATTTACTGTTAAAAAATGTAATTGCCAGAGGTTTATCTCTTTTGCTAGCCTGATTCCATCTCTGACATAGTTTACTTAAAAACAAAATACACTTTATAAGAAATAAAAAGGAATGTAGACACAGACATGGAAGAGTTTTTTTTTTATTGTTATTGTAAGAGAAGATTATGTACAGGTTTTGCATAAAAGAGAAAATGTGGAAAGATACTCACCAAAATATTAACAGTGATTATCTCTAGGTGGTGGGACTTAAAATGAGGGTTAGATTTTTAAAAGTATTTCTGGAGTATTTTAGTTATTCTGTGTGTGTACTATTTTTCTAAGAAAGTTTTCTATTTTATCACTTTATGCCCTACTGATCATCCATTTACTTTATGCACTTAAGATCATCTTCTTAGAGTACTGATCTTCAAACTGTTCCATAGAATGACTGTTAGATTTGGTAAACATAATCTTAAATGTTTTATGTAGTACATCAGGGGTTGGCAGACTATGGCGAATGGGCAAAATCTAGCCCACCACTTGTTTTTGTACAGCCCACCATGAACTAAGAATGGATTTTACATTTTTAAATGGTTAATGAAAATCAGAAGAATAATATTTTGTGACAAGGGAAAAATTATATGAAATTTAAGTTTCACTGACCATAAGTAAAGTTATATTGACATGCAGCTATGCTTATTCACTTGCATGTCGCCTATGGCTGCATTCAGGCCACAGTGGCAGAGTTCAGTAGTTGCCATAGAGACTGTGTGGCCCGATGTGGAGAAATAGGAACACTTTTACACTGTTGGTGGGATTGTAAACTAGTTCAACCATTATGGAAAACAGTATGGCAATTCCTCAAAGATCTAGAACTAGATGTACCATATGACCCAGCCATCCCATTACTGGGTATATACCCAAAGGATTATAAATCATGCTGCTATAAAGACACATGCACACGTATGTTTATTGCGGCACTATTCACAATAGCAAAGACTTGGAATCAACCCAAATGTCCATAAGTGACAGACTGGATTAAGAAAATGTGGCACATATACACCATGGAATACTATGCAGCCATAAAAAAGGGTGAGTTTGTGTCCTTTGTAGGGACATGGATGCAGCTGGAAACCATCATTCTTAGCAAACTATCACAAGAACAGAAAACCAAACACCGCATGTTCTCACTCATAGGTGGGAACTGAACAATGAGATCACTTGGACTCGGGAAGGGGAACATCACACACCAGGGCCTATCATGGGGAGGGGGGAGGGGGGAGGGATTGCATTGGAAGTTATGCCTGATGTAAATGACAAGTTGATGGGTGCTGACGAGTTGATGGGTACAGCACAGCAACATGGCACAAGTATACATATGTAACAAACCTGCACGTTATGCACATGTACCCTAGAACTTAAAGTATAATAATAATAATAAATTAAAAAAAAAAAAAAAAAACATTTACTGTCTGGCCCTTTAGAGAAAATGTTTGCTGAGCCCTGCACCACATTAGAGAAACCTATGTAGTTCAGTGTTTTGTTGTTGTTGTTTAATCTATGTTTTTTTTCAGCAAGTGGGCATTACCACCTGAGCTCTACCTCCTTGTCCAATCAGCGGCAGCATTAGATGCTCATAGGATTCATCCCTGTTGTGAGCTGCGCACAGGGGATCTAGGTTGCATGTTCCTTATGAGAATCTTAACTAATGCCTGATGATACGAGGTGGAACAGTTTCATCCTGAAACCTTCTTCAATGAAACCAGTCCCTGGTGCCAAAAAGGTTGGGGACTGCTGTTTTAGAAGCCTCTGAGTGCCTCTTCTAATTCTCTACCCTTCCCCGTAATAGGCAACCATTATCCTAACTTTGCTGACATCCCCTTGCTTTTGTATCTTTATTATATATGTATGTATACCTAAACAATATATTTGGGGATTTGCTTGTTTAAAAGGTAAATTGTTTCATAATGGATATATTCATCTCTTATAATTTCTTCCTCTAAGCATTATGTTTTGAGTGTTACATTTTATATTGATGCAGGTAGCTGTAGTTGATCATTTCTGCTACCTAGTGCTCCATTATATGAATGTATACTAATGGACTAATTAGCATTTACTTACATATCTCCATGACAGTCACAACAGCAACATTTTAAAAATTCAATTTGTTGACTCTCTTCAAACCCCTACCTGACAAAACTGTTTTATTTCATGTTTTTTCTCTCTGAAACAGCATCTCTATTCATCTATTTGCCTAAGCTAGACTCCTAGTGTCATTTGCGACATCAGTCTCTCCTCATTTCTCATTTTCAATTGATCTTCAGTCCTATAGATTTGACATCTGAACATCTCATAGCCATCTCTACTGTCACCATCCTAGTCGGGTGCTTACTTGGACTCCTGCGGTAGTCTTCAGTGCCATATCAGCATCCACCCTTGCTCTCTTATCACGGATTATGAGGCCTACCTCTCCGACTTCATCTTGTCACACTTCCCCTCACTCACTGGGTTGTGTTAACTTCAGCCATTGTTCATGCCATGCTCATTCCTGCTTCAGGGCCTTTGCAAATGCTGTTCCCTCTGCCTATAGAACATTGTCCTGATTCTTCTTATCCTTCAGGATAAAATTTTGAAATATCACCTCCTCAGAAAAGTCTTCCTTGCTCCCCAACCCTGAAACTAGGTCACGTTTCCCTGTTATCTTTAGGACTTTGTTACTTGCTACTCAATCCTGGTACTACTACTATAAATTTTAATTATGATTCTTGAAGAAGGCCTCTTATCTGATTCAGTCAGAACTAGTTGTCTATAAAGTCTAATAAAGCAATAAATCATAGAAGGGATACATACCTTAGTTTATTCTAATTTTAAGAATATAATTATGTTCATTTGCCAGTCTTTTGATTAAGGAGCTGTTATTGGAAAGGGGTTTGATCCAGACCCCAAGAGAGGGTTCTTGGACCTTGCACAAGAAAGAATTCAGGGTGAGTCAATATAGAAAAGAGAAAGCAAGTTTATTAAGAAAGCAAAGGAATAAAATAATGGTTACTCCATAGGCAGAGCAGCAGCATGGGCTGCTTGACTGAGTATACTTATGGTATTTCTTGATTATATGCTAAACAGGGGTGGGTTATTCATGAGTTTTCCAGGAACGGGGTGGGCAATTCCTGGAACTGAGGGTTCCTCCCCTTTTTAGACCATGTAAGGTAACTTCCCCGACATTGCCCTGGCATTTATAAACTGTCATGGTGCTGGTGGGAGTGTCTTTTAACATGCTAATGCATTATAATTAATGTATAATGAGCAGTGAGGACAACCAGAGGTTACTTTGGTTGTCATCTTGTTTTGGTGGGTTTTAGCTGGTTTCCTTACCACAATCGTGTTTTATCAAGGGGCTTTGTGACCTGTATCTTGTGCCAGCCTCCTGTCTTATCCTGTGACTTAGAATGCCTAACCTCCTAGGAATGCAGCCCAGTAGGTCTCAGCCTCATGTTACCCAGGCCCTATTCAAGATGGGGTTGCTCCAGTTCAAACACCTCTGAAGGAGCCAAGGCCTTTTCTTTCAGAGTAGGTCTACTTGTTGTAGATCCATATTATCTGTGTTGGGGAAGCCATGCCCATAATGTATCATGTAAGATTCCAGTTTGGGTTTTTTAAGTAGAACAAGAATTTAGGCTCTTCAGATGAATTCTTAGTTTAGAATCCTTATAGATCTTTGCAATATTTTTTCCATTTCTTTGAACTATTTTCTTGGCCTATACCTAATTCAGCAGCATAAGTATTTCACTTTTATTGAGTATTTCAGAGTCATTTAACTTTATAAAACTCCCCACTCTTCCATACTTCATTACGTTACTTAACATTTAATTAAATCACACAGTTACAGTAATATAAATGGTATGAACAGGTTTGGAACCAAACACAACTAAAAGTGTAACTCACTGCTAGGAACCAGAAGTGTCTGGGTATACTAGATTAGAGGGCTCGACCTTTTTTTTTGAGTGTACATGGTCTACTGCATTAACATATTATGTACACTGTAATAGTGTAACTCTGAGGTTGAATTATATGTTTATGTTTTACCCACAAAATAGCAATTTTATATAGTTCAACCTAATATTAAATAACAGTATAAAGGATAAATGGCCATTCAATTAGATAATAATTGATCATGTCACAATATGATGTGTAAATAACAATCAAAAATAAATCATGTTTAAAAAGCCAGGTGATTCTTAGATTCTTTTAAGAAGCTATAGCTATGACAGCCACACATTCCTGAAATTCTGGGTCAGTTTTACTGTCAAATGTATTCTCTTTTTCTAAAAATTATCGAAATGCCACCAAAATATCAATCAGAACTTGTCTCCTAAACTGCCTCTTGTGCCTGAATTTGATACAGAAATACTTTTAATCAGTCTATCTGTCCCAATTTTTGTTACTGTAACTGAAGGACTTTCTAATGGAAAGGTGTTATGGCTAAGAAGTCTAGATAGACTGAAGAAGAGGAAGGATTTGAGTTGTCACATTCTTCCTCTTTATGGCATTCAACGTTAAGAATAACTTATGTTATAACTGTATATTTTAAGAATATAACTGTTATAATTATGTAAGTTTAATAGTTCTCTCTCACTGTATTCTTAAAGCACATTAAACTTAATTTATTTCTCATAAAGCATGGGTTAAGTCCCATTGAAATAAACTCCTGGGAACTATTTCAATTATTTTGTTTTGTGTAAATTTTATAATAGATACTACTTGGCATTAAGAAGGGCCATTGACTGTACTATTTCATTTTTATATATGTAAATTTAGTGATGGAATTTGACCTAATTTTCCATAATTCTAATTTGTAGCTTATCCAGTTAAATATAATTTTTCAACAAAAGCTATTTAACTTCCAAAAGCATTATAAAATCAGTTTTAAATTATTATTCTTTGGGGGAAAGAATAACTTTTTAGAAATTTGCTTTGGATAGTTTTCAAATAGCTAAGCATGTATAGAAATCTAAGAGATTGTAATGGATGATAAACTTTTATTCTAGAATCAGTGCAATTGAAATTTTACACTCTTTTTAGCCCTGTATAATTTTATATAAAACCATAAAGTAATAGAGTTGTAATTTAGATTTCAAAGGGTTTCAGCTCTGTCCTAAACACATTTCTAAAAATTTAACAAAACAAAAGAGCTTTGAATCTGACATTGTTAATACCAAGATAGTTGAAATGCCTTCCTGATTGTTATGTCGACTAGTCTATGAATTACTGTCAGTATTTTTTCCTTCCTGATATTAAAACTGCCCACATCACATTTCACATGTCAAGAAAAATCAACTGTCTTTCTCCATGGAGTGAGATACAATCTGATAACATGCTCCAGAATAAGAATACAGAAATAACTAAATTTCATGCTCTGTGAAACTGAACCGGAGGGTTCAGTGTTAGAAACTGCCTTTTGTGCCTTGGCAAGTGCAGATGTTCTCTGCGTATCATACTAATTCATACAACTTATAAAGAGCTATATAAAGAGATGAGTGGTTTTAGGTTAGGTCACTTTTTAAAAGTTATTTTTTGGGTATAATTTGCTTGTCAGAGAAGTATCTTTAGATAGCTACAAAATTTATAAACAAGAGAAGAGAGTTAAATTCTTGAACTTCTTGAATACGGCTCTTCTAGTGTCTAGAGTGATGTGGTTTATCTCAAATAGGTAGAGTAGGGTCAGTAAACTTTTTCTGAAAGGGGCTAAATAGAAAATATTTTAGGCTTTGCAGACTACATGTAGTCTCTGTCAAATGTTCTTTGTGTGTGTATGTTTTTTTAATCCCTTTAAAAATGTAAAAATTTTTCTGAGCTGGGATCCTTTCAAAAACAGGCCAGGGGCCAGATTTGGCCTTCAGACTTTGGTTTGCCGGCCCTTGCTGTACATCAGTAATGTTCAATACAAATGTAACCTGAGTCACATGTTAATTTTAAATTTTCTAGTAGTCACATGGTGGGTGGTGGTGCTATTTTTTGTTAAGAGTCTTGTGGTGGTATTTGACCTTCACACTACAAATATGTGAATTAGGTAAAAATAAAAACTAACTTTAAAATAAATGAGAAGAAACCAGGATAGAAAGGGGCTAGGATATTGGAAGAGAACATCTACAAAGACAATGGAGTCACCAAGAATATGGCAGGAATTCGGCTGTATTAACAGGACTATGGGCAAGGAACTGAAATCTTAATTTAAGAAGAAGAATAAATGATAACAAGGCACGTGAAGTTCAAATGGCATAAACCTCATAAAAAGGCTTACGAGAAAGATTTTTGCAAGACAGAGGAGGCCGTGTTCTAAAATAGACTTTGCTGAGATTTAACAGTTCTGTCTAATACATTTTATTATAATAGATGCCAACTACCGTGCAAACTTCATATGTGCCTGACAGTGTGCTTTTAATAAAGAATTAAATCATCTGAAAGTACATTTTATGATATCATGGATATTAATTTTCTATGTTGTGTTTCCATTAGTCAAGAGCCCTTTCTGTGAGAAACTAATGGGAAGACCTACAGTTCATTCTAAGAAAGTTTATTCTCTGTTATTCTCTTATTCATAGTCAACTTCTTGAAAATATAAGAGTTTATGACAAAAATAACTAGTCAAAGTTCAAGATCAGCCAAAGTTTTCTGCTATCATAATGTGACAAAACCAATTGAATTTTAAGTTTAGGTTTTTCCATTTCTTCTAATGTTGATTTGTAGTTACTGAACTAGACAGTGTGCCTGTTGATATTGTAGTCTTAAAAGAATTTATTTGTAAAGTGTCATACACTGCTTTAGTTTTTTTTTTTCTTTTTTTTTTGAGACAGAGTCTCGCTCTGTCACCCAAGCTGGACTGCAGTGGCGCAATCTTGGCTCAATGCAAACTCTGCTTCCCAGGTTCATGCCATTCTCCTGCCTCAGCCTCCCGAGTAGCTGGGACTACAGGTGCCCGCCACCACGCCCGGCTAATGTTTTGTATTTTTAGTAGAGACAGAGTTTCACCGTGTTAGCCAGGATGGTCTCGATCTCCTGACCTCATGATCCACCTGCCTCGGCCTCCCAATGTGCTGGGATTACAGGTGTGAGCCATCATGCCCAGCCTAGATTTTTTTTAAGGAACAAGAAGATGCCAAATTGTATGTTTTTGGTTTTTGTTTTTGTGATTACTATAGTAGTATAGCCTTTCTTTCTATTACTCTATTATAATTTCCAAACTCTTCCAGGATTAAGAATTGGAAAGCTTAAGACACCTTTCCTGGCCGGGCATGGTGGCTCACACCTGTAATTCCAGCACTTTGGAAGGCCAAGGCCAGTGAATCACCTGAGGTCAGGAGTTCAAGACCAGCCTGACCAACATGGTGAAATCCCGTCTCTACTAAAAATACAAAAATTAGCCAGGCGTGGTGGTGCATGCCTGTAATCCCAGCTACTCGGGAGGCCGAGGCAGGAGAATCATTTGAATCTGGGAGATGGAGGTTGCAGTGAGCCGAGATCTCACCATTGCACTCCAGCCTGGACAACAGAGCAAGACGACTTCTCAAAAAAAAAAAAAAAGAAAAAAAAAAAAGACACCTTTCCTAAATATTACATTATTTTTCTTTCTTTTCTACTCAAACTGCTTCTTCAAAATCATGGATAAATTTGATGCATTACAGGGTGGGAGGGAAGATACGGGTTTTTCACAAGTGATGAACCTGTAAACCTTAGAATTGCAAGGAACTGGTTAAGTGAAATTGGGAAGATTGCTACTAATGAAAGGTTTTTGAACTAATTTTAATGTGTTACAAAATGTGGTCCTGGTTATAACTTTTGAAAAGTTGAATACAAATGTGTTTCAACAATATGGAACATATTTTGCCTTTGTAATATTCAAGTTAAGAAGACAGGTTGAAGCACGGGAAAAAGAAACCAGAGTTTAAGAGTGTTTATTTCCTTTCACCTAAGTTCAGAATATTCTGCCTGAAAGGAAATGGGAAGTAAGGACTGGCTTGAACAAGGTCAGTGCCTAAAAGGCCCGGTGGCCTTCCTGCTGCCCAACAGAACACACACCTCATCACTTCAGCAGGGCAGTGTAGATGAACTCTTGGCCAGTATCACTGAAATTCCGAATGGAAAGGGACGTGGGCACTGCCTTAGCTACCTTCACATGCTACTCTGATTAATTTATTTTTCTCTTTTTCCTGTTTTGTCTTTAGATTTTATAATCAATGGATAAAGTGGGGAAAATGTGGAATAACTTCAAATACAGGTGTCAGAATCTCTTCGGTCATGAGGGAGGAAGCCGTAGTGAAAATGTGGACATGAACTCCAACAGATGTTTGTCTGTCAGAGAGAAAAACATCAGCATAGGAGACTCAACTCCTCAGCAACAAAGCAGTCCCTTAAGAGAAAATGTTGCCTTACAACTGGGATTAAGCCCTTCAAAGAATTCTTCAAGGAGAAATCAAAATTGTGCCACAGAAATCCCTCAAATTGTTGAAATAAGCATCGAAAAGGATAATGATTCTTGTGTTACCCCAGGAACAAGACTTGCACGAAGAGATTCCTACTCTCGACATGCTCCATGGGGTGGGAAGAAAAAACATTCCTGTTCTACAAAGACCCAGAGTTCATTGGATGCTGATAAGAAGTTTGGTAGAACTCGAAGTGGACTTCAAAGGAGAGAGAGGCGCTACGGCGTAAGTTCTGTACACGACATGGACAGTGTTTCCAGCAGAACTGTAGGAAGTCGCTCTCTGAGACAGAGGTTGCAGGATACTGTGGGCTTGTGTTTTCCCATGAGAACTTACAGCAAGCAGTCAAAGCCTCTCTTTTCCAATAAAAGAAAAATCCATCTGTCTGAATTAATGCTTGAGAAATGCCCATTTCCTGCTGGCTCAGATTTAGCCCAAAAATGGCATTTGATTAAACAGCATACAGCTCCTGTGAGCCCACATTCAACATTTTTTGATACATTTGATCCATCTTTGGTTTCTACAGAAGATGAAGAAGATAGGCTTAGAGAGAGAAGGCGGCTTAGTATTGAAGAAGGGGTTGATCCCCCTCCCAATGCACAAATACATACATTTGAAGCTACTGCACAGGTTAATCCATTATATAAACTGGGACCAAAGTTAGCTCCTGGAATGACTGAAATAAGTGGGGACAGTTCTGCAATTCCACAAGCTAATTGTGACTCGGAAGAGGATACAACCACCCTGTGTTTGCAGTCACGGAGGCAGAAGCAGCGTCAGATATCTGGAGACAGCCATACCCATGTTAGCAGACAGGGAGCTTGGAAAGTCCACACACAGATTGATTACATACACTGCCTCGTGCCTGATTTGCTTCAAATTACAGGGAATCCCTGTTACTGGGGAGTGATGGACCGTTATGAAGCAGAAGCCCTTCTCGAAGGGAAACCTGAAGGCACGTTTTTGCTCAGGGACTCTGCGCAGGAGGACTACCTCTTCTCTGTGAGCTTCCGCCGCTACAACAGATCCCTGCATGCCCGAATTGAGCAGTGGAATCACAACTTTAGTTTCGATGCCCATGACCCCTGTGTATTTCACTCCTCCACTGTAACAGGACTTTTAGAACATTATAAAGATCCCAGTTCGTGCATGTTTTTTGAACCATTGCTTACTATATCACTAAATAGGACTTTTCCTTTTAGCCTGCAGTATATCTGTCGCGCGGTAATCTGCAGGTGCACTACGTATGATGGAATTGATGGGCTCCCTCTACCCTCAATGTTACAGGATTTTTTAAAAGAGTATCATTATAAACAAAAAGTTAGAGTTCGCTGGTTAGAACGAGAACCAGTCAAGGCAAAGTAAACTTTCCGGTCCCCAAAGGGTGTTAACTAGGTCCGCTTTCATGTGCATCAGACAGTACACCTATAGCAAGCACACGTAGCAGTGTTAGGCTTTTTCGTACAGTATGTAAGCTTAGTGTTAGTATCTGTCAGATGCGACCTGCTGTTACTTATTCAGATAAACATGGTGCCTATTGGAACACCAGAGGCTAGAGCTACAGGTGTTAAGTAAGACTACAAAAACATTTTGCCGATTTCGCTAACAGTTTGGTTTTTAATGGCTGTAGTATTTGAGTGAGGCAACTCTGGGGCATTTGTTATGAAGAATTCTATTTCTTACTGAAGAACAAATTATTAATATTGGATGAGTATTTCAACAGTGTGACTAATGTTTGAAATTATTTTTTCTAAGAGTTTTTCTATAACCTTCCAAAAATAGTGATGTTTGTAGTTACTATAAATCAAGCTTTGGAAGTCCAAAAAGAATAAAAGACTGCCTTCCTTTTAGAAAAAAATGCAATTTTCTGGCCACAAGGGCATAGTGCAGTTCACTTACGTGTTGATGTAGTTTATAATCAGACGCCTTTTCTCTTCTGCAAAAGGTACTGTTAAGTAAACCAGATTTTCTAAATAGTCATTCTTAAAATTTCAGACTTACAAAGCTAGTAGTAGAATTTTATTGAAAGGCCCTAGGTATTAATTTTTTAAATGAGTGCTTTAACTTAGGCGTTTGGAATAGCTGCTGCAATGTAGTCTTGCGTGTGATTTTTTTTTTTTTAAGTTGATGTGCAGTCTAATTGTTGTTTCCTAAAAGTTGGATCTGTTCCTATGCCCAGGATGATTTTGTGAACCATGAAGTACATGACACTAGAAGATGCCCAAACAAGTCAGATAATAGTAACTACAATGGTTGCTGATGTTGAGATATTGTTGAACTGTAATTAATAATTTGGATGGCAGAATTTGTCTCTTTTTTGTAAACTCTCATAGCTGAATTGCTTAAGTATAATTTATAGAATTTCAGTGCAGTTAATTCTTAATGGAAAATCTGAAACCTAAATTGCAGATTTAAAAGGTACTGTACAACCATTATATCTGTAAATAACTTTACTTAGCACCTTTTTGTCACTTAGAATAATATGTACTACTACTTGAGTGAGCTCTTTTGGAAGTTATATCAAGTTCTAGTGTTTGCTTCTTAGTAACTGAACTGAATTTACAGTTCTGTCCTAGACATTTTGCACTACAGTAGCCGAATCCATTCTTGTGTCTTTTTGTTAATGTGCTCTGTACCACTGGTGAGTGCTCCATAGTTTCCTTACCTGCTGCTACAGAATGTTATTTTACATCCCTATGGCTATTGCCAAGGCTACAAAAAAGAAGAGCTATATTTGTATGCAACACTAACCCTTTGACTGCTAATGTATGTTTCTGCTTGCTGTGCCTTGTTATGGCTGCTTTTTTTGTGCTAATAAAGTATGTTTGGTGTTCTCCTTGTATATCTGCTGTTTTATACATTTGCAACAATTTCTCTTGTAAATGGAATGGTTTGGGGTTTTTAAATAAGCATTAACTAACAACCTTTTCATAGTTAATGCAGACTTACTGTACAGTCTAATATTGACTTATCAAAATAAGCTAACTCTAAATTTAATGCTCTACATCTTATCAGTCATAATTATATATACTGTGGAGCAGTATAGTTACTGCAAATTACTGTACAGTTTAGGTTATAACAGAAAACTGACAGAGAAGTAATAAATCTTTTGATTTCTCTGCTTATAAGTGAAAGATTGAAACTATCCAATGACATATTATAGTAAATGAGTATCTGTAACCTCCCACTGCATCAGAAGCAGGTTAAATGAAGTCTTGTGAATTTGTAATACATCAGTACCATTTATTGGTTTGGGGACCATCTTAATTAAAAATAAATGCCCAAAATGTAGAACTTTAACCAAAGACTTGTCCATTTTAAAGCAAAATGGGGATTGAAGGGACTTAGAATTTCTGTTGTTTCTAATTAAAGTCCCTGAAGATCATATACCAAAGTGTTTGAGAACTTCATCCAAACCTACTTTAAAGCATTATGTGCAATTAAGTTGTTATGACATAATTATATCGCATAATTGTTGGGTCTGTTTTCTTGAGCTTATAATGTACCTGGAAAATAAACCTCTTGAGAAACAAAAAGTTCATACTGATTATTGGAAAAGGACTATATATGTGAGCAAGATTGTGTTTTAGAGAGGAAACTTGAAACTCCAAGAAAGCACTTGATGTTTTTATATGCTTGTAGCAAATTGATGTTCTAACTGTAGTTTTATAGAAAGTATTAATGCTTTTATGTATTTCAAAACTTTCATATGTTAAATGGAAATTGTTTTAAATGTGTTTGAGTTTATGTAAGCATGTATACACTGTGCTAAAAGTCACTTATGTTTCAGTTTGTGTATAATAATATGCAATTTTTGGTTTAAATTTTTTTCTTAAAATATTAGTGGCTTACATTTTCAAAAACAAAAATCACCAGCATGAACTTGCACCTAAGTCTATATTCACTGTGTCCTTTTCTGAATCCCATTGTAGCCTGTCAACTAAATTTGAGTGTGTTATGGTCTTTTTAAAGTGCATTTAAATACAAACCAGGAATTTCTTTAGAAGTTGAGATACATCTTTATAGTTGAAATAATTAACCCAAGAAAAGGTTGCTTTGATTTGTACCCATTCTTACTCATTCTCTTCATTCTCTTCCACACACACACACACACACACACACACACACACACACACCCCTCTCCCTTCGCCTATATGTGTGAGTATGTATGCACATATATACATTTATGTTGTTAATATTACTTTAGATGGCATTGCCACCTGATACAAAAACATTTAGAGATCTTATCCTATAGATACTACCTGAAGAGTATTCTTGTACTATTCAAATTTTATTATCTGCACTAAAAGTTTAGTCTTGCTACTTTAGCCTTGTTTATAATACAGTCACCTTACAAAGAGAAAGCGTTCATCTGTATTTTCTTTTCTGGCTAAACACAGTACAAAATATTGGAAGCAAAACAGCTTGGATTAAATAGTTACTAAGAATTATCATTAAATTTATGTTTCTTAGACAAAACTTGGGCCCAAATAATCATTATAATCATTCTCCACACACCAATCTGTTTTTAGCTCTCATGTTTACATAAGGTTTGTAATGGCCGGAACCATAAGAACTGATACTTGAATTTTAAGCTTTTTGGAATTTGGAATTTGACAAAATCCAAAGCTTAAGATTTTTTTTATTTCACATTTTGATCTGGTTGCTATTTATGTTTATTTCAAATCTTTCTTTTCTCTCAGCATTAAGCACTAATTTGGTAAGTTTTACTGAGACTGGTCTTAGATCTCTTATTTTTATAGCAAATACTGCTTTTTAGTCAAGCCAAAGAGCCTGTGATTGAATCAGGACCCTCCTTTTTTTTTTTTTTTTTTTTTTGGTAACAAGAGTCTCACTCTTGTCACCCAGGCTGGAGTGCAGTGGCCCAATCTTGGCTTACTGCAACCTCTGCCTTCTAGGTTCAAGTGATTCTCCTGCCTCAGCCTACTGAGCAGCTGGGATTACAGGTGCCCACCACCACGGCCGGCTAATTTTTGTATTTTTAGTAGTGACGGGGTTTCACCATGTTGACCAGACTGGTCTTGAACTCCTGACCTCAGGGGATCTGCCCACCTCAGCCTCCCAAAGTGCTGGGATTACAGGCGTGAGCCACCACGCCTGGCCATAGGACCCTCCTAAGAAGGATACAGAACCAGGTCCGCCTTTGACAGTGTTAACATAAAGCAAATAGCACTGATTTGTTTGCTTACCTGTACCCCAGCACATACAGTTTTACTTAGATGAAATTAGATAGAAATGTATACCAAGGGCTGACTTGAGGGTAAGAAAGTTCCAAAGAGGGCATGCTGCTTGGCCCATGTGCATAAAAGCTACATATATTTGAGGCTCTGGTTTTGTTGTATAATTTTGCAACAGCTGATCCAGAACATAGACTTTTAAAATAGTATATTCTAAAGAGGTTTGGGGTGGAAATTTTGTGGGAGGTAGCTGGTTATTTGTTGGGGATGGGAGGAGAGGTTGCTATTGCAAAGTGTAGATGAGTTGGAGCAATTGTTTTGTTTTCATGCCCTGGACGCTTGATTGAACATTAAGACTCTCTTCAGCCATGCAGTCAACAAATATTTATTGAAGACCCATGTGCCACTCACTATTTTAAGTATTGGGTGTACATTGGGGTACAAGACAAAGCTTTACTGCCTTCCGGAGTTTATTGAATTATAGTAGATAAGACAGCAATGCAATGGTAATTTCCGAAGCTATGAGTAAAATGAGGCAGAATATGGTGGTGGAGGGACTGGGGCACAATTTTATAGGTTCGTAAGCTTGAATGATAAGAAAATTAGACCAAGATCAAAGAACAAACGTTTGAGATGAAGAGAACAATAAAACTAGTCCCCAAAGCACAAATGGAATTATTTGCTGAGAAATAAAGAATGCCGGTAAGGTAAGTCCATTGAGTGGAGGAGAATAGTAGGTGATGAAGTTCTAGAGATTGGCAAGAGCCTGACCATTTAGGGCTATGCACCTACAGTGAGGGATTTAGGATGTTGTTTTGAGTGTGATGAGAAGCCACTGGAGAGTTTTAAGCAAAGGGGATGTGTGGTGTGTTGTAAATTTCACTGGTCAGTGGAGAAAAGACTAGAGGAACAAGGTAAGGAAGACTTTTATAGTCATCCAGGTGAGAGATGGTGGGACCTTGGACCGGGGTGATAGTCATGGGGAGAAGTCAGAATTGGGGTATGTTTTAGTGGTAGAGCTGATAAGACTTGGTGATGGATTAGATGTGAAGAAGAAGAAAAAGATCAAAAGATGACTCCAATGTTTGGTGTGAGAGGGGTGGTGCTGCCATTAACTGCGATTTAAGAAAACCAATGGAGGAGCAAATTGGAGGGTATAAATCAAATCCTGCCTTGAACATAATTGAGTTTTGAGATTCCTATTAATAATTCTAACAGAGACATTGTGTAGTAGGCAGTTGGACATATGAGTGTAGAGTTTAGGGGAGAAAATTAAAATGTGGAATCACTAGGCCAGGCATGGTGGCTGACACCTGTAACCTCAGCACTTTTGGGAGGCCAAGGCAGAAGAATCACTTGAGCCCCAGATTTTGAGACCAGCCTGGGCAATGTAGCAAGACCTCATCTCTACAAAATAAAAATTAGCTGGGTGGGTTGCCATGCGCCTGTAGTCTCAGCTACTTGAGAGGCTGAGGCAGGAGGATCACTTGAGACAGAGCCAGCTCCTGTCTCTAAAAAAATACTAAAGATGAAATGGGGAATCACTATATTGATAGTATTTGAAGCCACAGAACAGGATGCAACAGCTAGGTATTTTGCATGAGATTAAGAATTTCTTTGGAGGAAATAATTATGACAACATTTAGTTTGTCAATTCAAGATTCTGTATCATTAGATGTTTTTAAAAGCCGTCTGCTTTCAATAGAGGACTTGTCTTCCAAAAAGTTTTAAGATACTGGGATCAAACCTTGCGCTGAATCTTAAAACTTTATCCGTGTCAAATTTGGTTGTCATGCTTTCCATGTCAGATTTGCTTGTGTATCTTTTTTAGTGTGAGTTTTTATATGATAAATCCAAGTTCGTTATGGAATATTTAAGAAGTACTAAAGATTATAAAAGAACTTACCAAAAAACATTCATACTGTTAACTGAACATTTAGACTCTGACCATTCATTCCACAAATATTAATTGAAGACCATGTGCCAGTCACCGTTTTAGGTAACGGGTATGTATTGAGGTACATTACTATGACCAACCCTACTCCTGCCCCTTCCAACTCCCATTTTGAAATTTTCCAGAGGTAACTGCTATTAATATTTGGTACATTCCGTTTCTTTTTTTTTTTTTTTCGTGTATTTTTAACAGTTTAAAAAAATCACATAAAAGATAAAGTTGTACATCTTGAGTCAGTTACTGAAGGATTTTTTTGAAATAGGATTTCAGTAGAAGATTAAGACCCTTTACTAAGTTTATAAACTGGTGGGGAGGTAGGCAAATATATAAATGTATGATTATGAGAATATATGGAAATAAGTAATTAAGTAAAAAGCGGAGTAGGGATGATTGGAAAGGTATTGGGTTTCTTTTATTACAAGAATGAGAATTTCATTTAGCAGAAGATGATGGAGAGGCCCGGTGCAGAAGTAAGAGAGGCAGGTAGCAAGAGAAGAGGGGCAGGATTGAGGTGGAGGAATCAGGTGCTTGTAGCATACGCTGGACTGAACAGTCTGAAATTATCTAGGCTCTGCAGCAAGGAAGAATTAGAAATTATGGCAGCAGCTGTAAGACAGCCTATAACCAAGAGGGATTGGAGTTAGGAAGTCCTGTGAAATTTGCCTAGATCAGGTCGCTAGCACTGGAATCAAACAGGAGCACATGCAGAAGAAAAATCAGCATAATTTTCAGTAAGGAAAAGCAAGCAGTATGCGTGCCTAGGAGACTTCTAGTTAAATAAGTCATAGTTTCTCCAAATTTAAGCAAATCATAAGCCAACAGTAAAGTAATAAGTTTACAGTAAAGTAAGACATGTATATTGGATATTATGGATATCCAATTATGGATAACATTTTAAAAGACATTTTAATACAAAAAGTAAATATTCGATCAAATAAGGAAAACATCACTACTAACTATGCTTACGTTAGAGAAAATAGGATAACTTTTCTATGGATAACATTTTAATTATGGATAACATTTTAAAAGGCATATTTTAATGCAAAACATATAAGATGTGATTAAATAAGGAAAACTATCACTGCTAACTCTGCTTAAGTAGAGAAAATAGGAACATGAAAAAAAGTTAAAGCAACATCAAAAAAACTTTTACTTGACAAAAATGCTAAGAAGAGGTGGCACAACCTTAAATCTTAAGAGGGAGTTACTGAATTTAATCCCCAAAACACTATTATAATTGATGTAGTTTTTCTCATTTCTCAATTATACTAAGTATGAAAACTGCTTTGAATTTTTTTAATTTATTTTTATTTTTATTTTTTTGGAGACAGAGTCTCCCTCTGTCGCCCACCCTGGAGCGCAGTGGCATGATCTCGGCTCACTGCAACCTCTGCCTCCCAGGTTCAAGCAATTCTCGTGCCTCAGCCTCCAGGTAGCTGGGACTACAGGCGCACACCACCATGCCCGGCTAATTTTTTGCATTTTAGTAGAGACGGGGTTTCACCATGTTGGCCAGGCTGGTCTCAAACTCCTGAGCTCGGGCAATCCACCCACCTCGGCCTCCCAAAGTGCTAGGATTACAGGCGTGAGCCACTGCACCCGGCCTGTTTTGAACTTTTGTTGCTTAGTAGTAGTATATTTAGAAATATATAGCATTACTGCCTGACATTTCTTTTTCTGGGTATTTTTACTGAATATTCCTTCCCAGCTGGCAACCCAAGATTTTAGGGTTGTTTTTGTCTTTTACCTAATGTAAATCTGTCATTACACTGAATGGTTTAATTTCTTCTTACCTGTCTTTAATATATAAATAATCATGCCCTTAATCCTACCTAACATTTTATTTCCTTTAATTTACAAAGGGTGAATTATTTTAAATTTATTGTGCTTTTCTTAACTCTTCAAGTCATTTTTTAAAATTGAACTTGAATACTTAATTTTTTGTTGTTGTTGTTGTTTTGTTTTTGTTTTTTTTGAGACGGAGTCTCGCTCTGTCGCCCAGGCTGGAGTGCAATGGTGCTATCCCGGCTCACTGCAAGCTCTGCCTCCCGGGTTCACGCCATTCTCCTGCCTCAGCCTCCCGAGTAACTGGGACTACAGGCGCCCGCCACCACGCCCGGCTAATGTTTTGTATTTTTAGTAGAGACGGGGTTTCACCGTGTTAGCCAGGATGGTCTCTATCTCCTGACCTCGTGATCTGCCCACCTTGGCCTCCCAGTGTGCTGGGATTACAGGCGTGAGCCACCGTGCCAGGCCGAACTTGAATACTTTAAAGCTTTGCACCTAATTTAAAAAGTATTTTTAAGTACCCTTGGGTGTGATTGCAACAGCATTAAATTTTAATGGCACTAAAGGAATAGAGAAATATTTGGGTATAGTAATTCCAATACTGAATGATATAAATTTACAAATTGTGTCTTTAAAATATTGTGTTAACTTTTAGCAATTTCTTTCCCAATGATGAGAACAGAACTGAAAGGCTAAAATTAATTTCTAGAATTTAGCTATGCTAAGTTTCTCAACCCTTCAAACAGATAATTTGAGAGGCCGTATAGTTTATTGGTGATATAAGCAAAATAAATATAAGGGCCCACATTTGGTCTATAAACAATTCTGTCAGAGGCTGGGCAATGTACTTACAATAATTCTGGGGGAAAGTTGCCACAGTAGTTTCCCGATCACCAAGCGAGCCACATATAACTTGATGCAACAGGCAGATTATTGTGTAATATAGAAGATTTAACTGAGCTGCCTGGGTCTCATCCTATACTTTTTTATTTTTTATTTTTATGTTTATTTTTATTTTTTGAGATGGAGTCTCGCTCCGTCGTCCAGTCTGGAGTGCAGTGGTGTGATCTTGGCTCACTTGCAACCTCTGCCTCCCAGGTTCAAGAGATTCTTCCACCTCAGCCTCCCTAGTAATTGGGATTACAGGCACGCACCACCATGCCCGGCTAATTTTCGTATTTTTAACAGAAATGGAGTTTCAGTATGTTGGCCAGGCTGGTCTCGAACTCCTGACCTCAGGTGATCCGCCCACCTTGGCCTCCCAAAGTGCTGGGATTACAGGTGTGAGCCACTGTGCCAGCCTTTATATTGTCTTGGATACCTGGCTTAGAGGGATTAGATAACTTGTCCAAGGCCATAGAGAGAATATTGGAGCTAGATTTCAAACACTGGTCTGAGACCAGAGCCTAAGCGCTGATCGATTATACTTTGCTCTTTGGATTCTAATTTTGTCAACCAAATTAACATTTCTTTCAATGCTTTGTTCTCTTTTATTGTATTTCAAAACAATCGGCTATACATAACTGATAAAAATGGATTCTAAACCATTGGTAAAAGAGTTGAAAGAACTGGCCACTAGAATCTCCTTCATTCATCTTCTCCAGTTTATTTGGGGAGTGCCCCTGCCGATTTCTCCAACTTTAATCTAGTACAACTATCCCCCTTACTCGCCACTCTCCTGACACGCTGGCCGTCTTTCAAAGCTCCCTTATTGCAATATCTTTCCCACCTCTGGGCTTTTGCACATGCTACCCCTCCTGAAAATGTCCTCTTCCCACTGTTCCTTGTAGCAAGGTAGATTCCTTTCATTCTTTACACCTGAGCTTAAGTGCCTCCTCCTCAGAGAGACCTGCTCATGCTATTTAAAGGAGATTGCCCCCCCCCCATTCTCTTATCTCTGCCCTGCCTCTGTTTTCTTTATCGTCTGTATTACAAAAAACTTGCGCATATGTTATTTATTTGGGCTTTTGGGTCTTGACTGTCCCTCTTGAGAAACTGAGGACAGAGACCATATCTATCATTTGCTGTTTTATCCTCAATGCCTAGTATAGTGCTTAATACAGAGCAGGTATTTATTAGGTTGGTGCAACGTTGCAGTTTTCGCCATTACTTCTAATGTCAAAAACCACAATTTTGCACCAACCCAAATTTGTTAAATGAACGAATAATTAATTCATTTGTATTTATTTCTCCTGTCTACCCACAAAAAAGTCATGAAACCCTTACTGCTTGTCCTTCTAAAATCTAGATTGCTTCACATATTTCCACAATCTCCCACTTATTCTATGAAAAATAAGATTAATCTGACATGAATTATTCTTGGTGAACCCATGCTGGTTCTTGGAGATTACACTTTTTCCCCTAAATACTCACAGGCCCTACCTTTAATCATCCATCCCAGAATGCTGTCCAGGATGATGTCAAGTTCATCAGTCTGCAGGTTGTGGGACCACCTGACTCCCCTTGTTTAAAGATGAGAATCGCCTCTCTCTGGTCTTCTAGCCTGCCTTTCATTTGCCTCAGCACCTCTGATGACAACCAGCAGAGACTTTATCTGGAGACTCTTAGTTCTCTAGAAGAAATTAATCCAGGCCAGGACATTGTAACATTTATAGTAACTATGTTTTTTTTCTAGAATCCCCTCACCCATTCAGACCGTTGATTTCTTCTTGCCAGCTTTTCTGCCTTTTTCCAGAAAAAGTGGAAGTGTAATAGGAATTGGATAGCCGAGCTTTCCATCATTTATCAACATTATATCATTTACCATTTCCTTGATAGTCTGTCTCAGACATAACTAAAACCGCGTGTGTGTGTGTGTGTGTGTTTGTAATCAAAATACTTTCCAAAGGTAATAAGATCAGATATCTTTATAAGTGCTTTTTAAAATGTGCCACGGCTGTCTAGCAAAAACAGGTAATTCTAAAATAGTTCCTCTTGAAAAGTCTGCATTTTAAGATAAAATACACTTTTGTAGCTGCTATAAGTACAATTAGATATTTAAAAGAATGCAGAGTGGTATTTTTCACTAAAGTTAGAAAACTGAAAATTTGCCACATCTGAAACTTTAGAAAGTGTTTAGGAGTAGGCCGGGCACAGTGCCTCACGCCTGTAATCCCAGGACTTTGGGAGGCCAAGGCAGGTGGATCACCTGAGGTCAGGAGTTCAAGACCAGCTTGGCCAACATGGTAAAACCCCGTCTCTACTAAAAATACAAAAATTAGCTGGACGTGGTGGTGGGCGCCCGTAATCCCAGCTACTCGGGGGTCTGAGGGAGGAGAATTGCTTGAACCTGGGACGCAGAGGCTGCTGTCAGCCGAGATTGCGCCACTGCACTCCAGCCTGGATGACAGAGTGAGACCCTGTCTCAAAAAAAAAAAAAAAAAAAAAGAAAGAAAGAAAAAGAAAAGAAAGTGTTTAGGAGGAGATTTCATATGGAAAAAAAAAAAATCTAGATTGTGTTCTCTACCTGAGTATCCAGAATACAGGGCCCGATGAGTGATAAAATTAAATGGACAAATTTGTTTTTCCTTCTTCACCTGTTTCCTCAATCTTGTTTTCACACTCAAATATTTTTCTCCTTTATACATTAAGAGATTTTTTATTTATACATATTCTTTTTCAAATTTCTTTGGGTAATTTTTTTGTGAATTCCAACACAAAGGGGTGTGTGTATTATAAATACAAAAATAAAAAGTGATTGCTTTTATACTAGCATCTTAAAACCATTTAGAACTTCAGTAAAACCATGAAAAAGTGCTGCTTTGGAAATGGAGAAATGCTCGAAAGTGTGGTGTGATGTTTTCAAGTGGATTGTGATTACAGTCTCAATTTGCTGATCTTGACCTCTAGTGGACAGGTGCAGGCTTACTCTGTTCAACCTTAATAAATGAGGCTCAAGGGAACCCTACGTTCACATCTGAATGGATGAAATGTAGGTATGGGTACTGTGTCCTCTCTTGCAGTATGGGCACAAAACTGTCTTTAGAAAAGAGACAAGTAGATAACTAACATGTTGGTCTTCCTGTGATGAATGGAGAAGTCTGTGCATAATACAGAACGAATGCTGGAAAACACTAAGGCTTATCTAATTAGAGGTAACTGTATCTGTGAAACTACAGGTCCTAAGTTATATGATACTGAAAGTCGTTTATTTTTTAATGAAAAACAATGCCCTTGAATAAACATTGGATGAAGTTTTATGAGATCTTTGGGAGTCGAGATATGGTGGGGTTTGGCAAATTGTGCCAACTCAAGGTTTGGGGGCTGTCACTCCATCATCTTGGTCAGATCACAGTTTCCAATGACCTTTGTGTCTTCCTCTCATGAAGAAAACAACACCTGCCTACATCAGTGAATTCTATTTGGAAATCATCTCAGATAAGAAATGACAGATAAAGTACCAGTGATTAGTTTTCAGAACTGTGGCACTTGGGAAGAATGGACATTTTGTAACATATGTATATGAATTAATATAAGACAGAGCAGATTTACTTAAATAATTTTTGAGCTGAGAAGCTGTTCTTTCGGTAACATTTTTCTTCTGAAGAGCTCAGATTTCTTCCGTAGCTGTGGAACTGCTATCAGACTGCCTGGCTTGTGCTCAGCCCAGCTACTTATTAACTGGTGGGTTTCTTAACTCTTCCCAGGCGTGGATTCTTCATCACCTACCTCATCGTGGTGTGGAAATGTAAACTGAATAATCTTTGAGAGATATGTAGCCCAGGGCCTGGCATAGCATATGTGCTTGGTAAATGTTGTTATCATTTTCTTTGTGTTTACATCCATCTATGCATGCTAGTCCATTTGTGGAAATGCAGTCCTGGAATCCAGGGGTCCTGATCAAAATTGCAGTCTTTCTTTTTTCTGCCTAAGGCTTGGCTAAAATGTAAATTCAGCTGGTAATTCTCCTATATACTATTGGTTTACTGTGGAGTTTTATTGAAGGACAGAGGCAAAATGTTGAAACATTATCTCCAAATCTTCATAGAAAAAAAAAATCTATAAAACATCTTGCTCAGAAAATTACTAGAAAGCATGTAGTATAAAAGCAAACCATAATTCTATTCAAATTTTTATTTTAATACTCATAAATGTTTTAGTTTTCCATCAAGTGAAAGAATTTATCTTTGGAATCAATAGAAATACAGTCATTATAAATTTAGTTTATGCTTTCACATCCTGGTAGAAATGTAGCAATACACATAAAAATGAAAGTTTCATTAATTTTTTTCTCCAAATGCACCATCCTATTTTGTAACCTTGGCTATGAGTATAGGACCAGGAAGCATACACACACACACACACACACACACACACACACACACACACACACACACACACACGACATGACACACACACACAGGACATGACCTGGGACATGGCTACAGTAGCCAGAAGAGCTCTTTTACCATCTTCTCCCACTAATGCTAATCATCACAAGTGTGTCATCTGTGGGAAATCTACATTGTCTTCAGCTGCTGCCTAAGACTTTGAAAACCACTGTGCTTCCTTTTACGACAGAAATTTCTGGGAAGATTCCCAAGTGTTCCTTTCATCTAATTTCTACTGGTCCCTCCTTCCTTTTACACACGTGCTAGTTGTTCCTGGGAGCTCCTTGAAGGCAGGGACCTTACCATCCTGGCCCTTGCTGCATCCTGAGAGCCCAGCGCAGTGCTTGGCTTATGGTAGGCCCTCAGTAAATATTTGTTGAAAAATGAATTAATTTTCAAAAATATTTAATTATCTACTGTATAAATATTTCAAAAGCATAAAACATGGTCTTTTGCCCTAAAACTAAATCACTTCAGTTCAGAAGAATTAAAAGAATAATATTGTCTGCTAGTTTTACCTTGCCTTATGTCGAAAAGTTTAATTAAAAGTAACGCTTTGGCCGGGTGTGCTGGCTCACACCTATAATCCCAGCACTTCGGGAGGCCAAAGTGGTCAAATCACTTGAGGTCAGGAGTTCAAGACCAGCCTGGCCAACATAGCAAAACCCTGTCTCTACAAAAAATACAAAAATTAGCCGGGCATTGTGGTGCACACCTGTAGTCCCAGCTACTTGGGAGGCTGAGGTGGGAGAATTGCTTGAACCTGGGAGGTGGAAGTTGCAGTGAGCCAAGATCGCACTACTGCACTCCAGCCCGGGTGACAAAGTGACACTCTGACTCAAAAACAAAAAAAGGGCCGGGTGGGGTGACTCACGCCTGTAATCCCAGCACTTTGGGAGGCCTAGGTGGGCAGATTACCTGAGATCAGGAGTTCAAGACCAGCCTGGTGAAACCCCACCTCTACTAAAAATACAAAAAGTAGCCAGGCATAGTGGTGTGCACCTGTAATCCCAGCCACTTGGGAGGCTGAGGCAGGACAATCCCTTGAACCCAGGAGGCAGAGGTTGCAGAGAGCTGAGATCGCGCCCCTGCACTCCAGCCTGGGTGACAGACTGAGACTCCATCTCAAAAACAACAACAACAAAAAAGAAAACCAATGTCATGTGAGTTACATAATCAAATCAGAAAAATTTTGAGGAAAAGTAAATGATCTTAATCCCTTTATCTCTGATTCTCTGGCTCTTTGGGTGGCTAGTTCTTTTCGGTTTAAAAACTTTATGTAGTCTTTGATTCTGTGGTAATTTTATTCTGCTATCGAATGAAAGGATAAAATCTAATGGCCCAAAATATACTTAATTTGCATTTTTTTGGTTAAATATATTAAGTGGCTAAAAAAATATCATCCATCTGGAATTTCTGAACCTCACATCTCTGGAAAAGGATATCTCATGCTCACCACCTCTATGTCCAGTAAATGACTCCTCCAAGAAAGAACTTGAAAGCTCTGCTCTAGTCCCCACCAGTTGTAACAAGAAACACATTAAAGTGTGGTAGGTATGTGGTCTTTGGCCTGTGCCTTTTTTCTCTTGTCTCTTTCTGGAATTAGGTGGACTCACTTCTTTCCTCTAACTGATACACACCTCAAGTTACTTGAGCCCACTTCTCAACGTACCCTAGGTTCCCCTCAGTTTACAGCAGTGCTTCTCAAACTCGTTGGTTTCAAGACCCCATTACATGCCATAAAATTATTGATGACCCCAAAACGCTTTTATTTGCGGATTTACCTACCAATATTTACCATATTAAAAATTAAAACACAAATTAGAAATATATATTTGGTTATAAATAACAATAAGCCCAACATACATTAACATAAATAACATGTTTTTGGAAAATAACCATTTTGTAAAACAAATGAGAAAAACAGCATTGTTTTAATCTTTGCACATCTCTTTAATATCTGGCTTAGGCTGGGCACAGTGGCCCATTCCCGTAATCCCAGCACTTTGGGAAGCTGAAATGGGAGGATCACTTGAGCTCAGAAGTTGGAAACCAGCCTGGGCAACATGGCAAGACCCAGTCTCTACAAAAAATTAAAAAATTAGCTGGGCATGGTGGCATGAGGCTGTAGTCCCAGCTGCTACTTAGGGGGCTAAAGTGGGAGAATCGCTTGAGCCTGGGAGGTTGAGGCTGCAGTGAGCCATGACTGCACCACTGCACTCCAGCCTGGGCAACAGAGACCCTGTTTCTCTCACACACATGCAGACGCGCGCACACACACACACACACACACACACACATATCTGGCTCAATAGAAGACAGCTGGATATTCTTATCTGCCTCTGCATTCAATTTGTTCCAATACATTACTTTGGTTAAAGAATATGAAGAAAATCTGGCTTCACATAGATATGTAGTTGGAAAATGAGAGGCGTAGTTTGATAGCCTTTTCAAATAATTGTGGGTATTCTTTCAAATAATTGTGTGATATTAGAGCAAAACTTGACAAATCATAGTTTCTTAAAGGCTGGTTGCAAAGTAGAATCTGAAACCTGATGAGTGAACTGTGAAAATGTATTACATTAAAATGCACTGATCTATCTTGTTCTCGGAGTGGATTTTGTAGCATCAGGCATTGCATTGGTCATTTGGAAAATACTGGTTCACTGAGTCACACAATTCTTCCAAATTTTTAGTCATTTCAGTATACAATATTTTTAAGTCCTATTTAATAATAGCACTGCCGATCTCATCCTTAAGTACTGGGAAACTCATAATATTGGATACAAATTTCCCCCAAATTCCAATTTTTGGTTGAAAACTCAAATTTTATCATTAGCAACAAATACTGTCAGTTGTTTTTCTTGACATGGAGTGGCTGGAGTGCAGTAGCACGATCAGCTCAGTCTCCTGAGTAGCCGGGACGACAGGTGTGCGCCACCAAGCCCGGTTAATTTTTTAAATTTTTTGTAGAGACAGAGTCTCGCCATGTTGCCCACGTTGGTCTCAAACTCCTGGCCTCAAGCAGTCCTCCAGCCTTGGCCTCCCAAAGTGCTGGGTTTACAGGCATGAGCCACCATGCCTGGCCCCAGGATATTCTTGAGTGAAGCTGACTTTCTTTTGCTTTTGCCAGGCCATAGCAGTAAACAGTCAGTTAACTCCTAGTACACTGATTTCATTGATGCTAAGGCATGACTTTTGCTGATAATTGCTTTTGCACCGTCCATGCACATTTCAACACAGTTGTATCAGAATAAACCATAAGATTCCAACAGTTATTCAACACTTTGTCTATTTCAGCACATGTGTGTTTGTTGCCAAGCATTTATGTAATAAAATGTCTTCAATCATTAATTGGGGCCAATAAGAACAAAAATAAGAAAAATAACAAATACAGTTATATCTGTAGATGTGTCCGTTTTTAAAGCACAAGTGCAATTCTGCAGATGGTATATTAGTCTTCATGTTTATAGTGAAATCCAAAATTTGACGAGTTACCGTGTTTTGGGGAAGTGGCACTGGTTTCTTTTACTAACTTGTCCTTCAGCAGGCATTGAGCAACGTCAGCTGTGCAAGGCTTTGTCATTCAGCTAGTATATGTACTTTTCCAGCCAATGCAATATGATAACTCACCCTGTAGGATGCTGTGGTGTCTTTTTCATTTCTAGTTTGAAAACCTGAAGAAATATTTAGCTTTTAAAAAGCTCATATTTTGTACGTTAAAAATATTTATTTTCCTTTATACTCTTATCAGTCTCAAAATGATAATTTGAAATTGTTTTGTTGCATAAGACACAATAAGGGGAATTATTAGTAACCATAAAGGGAGGGGAAGATATCTTTCATTGTGTTTTCATTTCTTCCTCCAGTTTTTTTTTGAAGTTGATCCACCCTTCCATGAGTCAGGGAACTCTGATATTTCAGGTTCAGGTACGTCAGCATCTGACATGTAGGTGCTACATGTGGTAATTGAGAAAGCAAGCCAATGATCTATCCTTAACGATAAGAAAAATATTCTATAAATAACTTTTCTTTTTATTTTAGAATATTGAACTTTAAAGCAATAACAGTTTTAGATGATTTTTTCTTTTTTTGAGACGGAGTCTCGCTCTGTCGCCCAGCCTGGAGTGCAGTGGCCGGATCTCAGCTCACTGCAAGCTCCGCCTCCCGGGTTTATGCCATTCTCCTGCCTCAGCCTCCCGAGTAGCTGGGACTACAGGCGCCCGCCACCTCGCCCGGCTAGTTTTTTGTATTTTTTAGTAGAGATGGGGTTTCACCGTGTTAGCCAGGATGGTCTCAATCTCCTGACCTCGTGATCCGCCCGTCTCGGCCTCCCAAAGTGCTGGGATTACAGGCTTGAGCCACCGCGCCCGGCCTAGATGATTTTTTTTAACTTTATGAATTTTTGAAAAAAATTTAAAATGTTGCAAAACAACACAGTATATTATTTGTTGTTGAGTTTTCAAATAGATGCAAGGGAAATTTGGGATTTTGAAACAACAATACATTGGACAATATGAGGTTACAGAAATTATAGCAGGTATAATGAAAGATAGATACTGCAGTCAAAGTATTAAGAATAAACTGAGTTAATCTCCAAAAATGTACATATATATATTCTAAATCTACCACCTTAGAAAATTCTAAAAAACACAAGAATACGAAAAGCACTTGTTGCCAGACAGAACAAAGCATCCTAGGTCGTGTAGCCTCTGGAAGCTCTACCATATTCTTAAGAAAGGATGAAAGCAAGAAAAACAAATGATGTCTTCATATTATTGTAGAATAGTTTTGAACTCACAGTCCTCCTGAAAAGATCTTAGCGCCCCCTGGAGTCCCCAGACTACATCTGATGAATCACTGGTCTAGGGAGCCATCAGTTTTAAATGAGTTTCGATTATCTTAAATATGCTTATTACACTTTCTTTATTTGATGCACCTTGTAGAACCTAAAATTAGATTTCAGGAGCTGCTGATGCTTTGAATGAAGTAAGAGACATCAGAGGTTAACAGTTCAAGAGCCATGAATTCTCATTTTGATCCATTAACTCCTTCTACCTTTGCATCATGAGTCCGGAAGCCCTGATTCAGTCCTTGTTAAAAAGCTGGAAATAGGCCGGGTGCGGTGGCTCACACCTATAATTCCAGCACTTTGGGAGGCCGAGGCGGGCAGATTACCTGAGGTCAGGAGTTCGAGACCAGCCTCACCAACATGGTGAAACCCCCGTCTCTACTAAAAATTAAGCAAAAAAAAAAAAAAAAAAATTAGCTGGGCGTGATGGCACATGCCTGTAATCCCAGCTACTCTGGAGGCTGAGGCAGGAGAATTGCTTGAGCCTGGGAGACGGAGGTTGCAGTGAGCTGAGATTGTACCACTTCTCTCTAGCCTGGCAAACAGAGCAAGACTCAAAAAAAAAAAAAAAAGAAAGAAAGAAAAAGAAAAGAAAAAAAAAGAAAAAAGCTGGAAATAGCGGTTTTGCTGTTGATAAATGAATGGATTTAAATTCCCACATGTTGCTTCTCCAGATCATTTCATGATCACTCAAGCGGAAACTGCAGCAATTAGAAGTGTTGCATATGGTTGGAATTTAATCACTTTACATTTTGAGCATTCCTTCTAAAAGCAATTTCTTTTGATTTAATGTAAAAATTCATAAGTACATATCAGGCACCCATACTATCCATGTACTAAAGGGAATACAAAAGGTGCATATCCTACTCCTCAAGTATTAATTTTTGCGGCTGGGCGCAGTGGCTTACGCCTGTAATCTCAGCACTTTGGGAGGCCGAGGTGGGCAGATCACCTGACGTCAGGAGTTTGAGACCAGCCTGGCCAACATGATGAAACTCTGTTTCTACTAATAGTACAATAATTAGCTGGGTGTGGTGGCACGCACCTGTAATCCCAGCTACTGGGGAGGCTGAGGCAGGAGAATCTCATGAACCCAGGAGGCAGAGGTTGCAGTGAGCTGAGATTGCACCACTGCACTCCAGACTGGGATTTAAGAAAATGTGTAAATATTGCCTCAAATGTAATCAAATGCTTGAATGTAGCTTATAAACAATGAGAATAGGGCACACAAAGAGATTTTCATTCTTCACAGAAGTGAGACTTAAAAAGGCCTTGAAGGATAAATAGAAATAGATAGAAGCAGAGTAGAAGGGTCATTCCAAGAGAATATTAGTTTGGATGAGGGTACAGAGGCAGGAAGATGGAGCTTAGCTTGAGGGAATGGAGGTCACTGGTGCTGTGAATATTTGCAGACAGCCATATCCAGAGCTGAGAGGTGAAGAAGCAGACTGGAATAGTTCTTTCTTTCTTCACTCTCCTACCCTATTTGCCTTTGGTTTAGCAAGGAGGATCGAAAGCAAACCAAGAGAAATGGTGGGGGGCAGCAGAGGGAGGTGGAAGGGAAATTCCAGGATGTTATGGTTAGCCAAAAGAAGCTATTGAAATAAAATGACCAAGAGTTAATGCCATTTTAGGTGTGGGGATGCACAGCCTAGATCCCCTTCCTCTAAAGGACTTGCTGTCCATCCACTGAAAGCTTGGTCAGCAGCCAACCTGCAGCTATCAGCTCTTTCAGGGCCTGCCTTGTTGCAAAGGGCCGCCTACCTACAAAGAGCTGCCTTGCTCAAAGAGCCACCTTGCACTAGGTCATGCTCTTCTGGTGGCAGCTTGCATCCTGTCACGGAGAGGCAGGGGTGTGAAAGGGGTGTGAAAGCACAGCCATCTCATATGCTGTGCAGGACAATATTGACTCCAGAGTTCCTGCTAGACTGGCCGAGATCTTGTTGCAGCTCAACTTCTTTCCCATTCTACTCACGCCCTCTTTCCTTCACAGGTGTTGAGCCCTAACAAAATTTTGCACCTGAAATTCTGCCTCATTATCTGTTTCTGGAGAATCCAACCTGTAACATTTTCCCAGCCAGGGCTGAATACACACACACACACACACACACACACACACACACACACACACACTTGCTCTCTCTCTCTATATATATATGTTTATGTATATGTATGTATATTTTTAATTACTTTCCTCCATTTAATAGTATACTGTCTATCAGTTATTAGCTATGTTTTCAAAGCATGATTGCTTTGGCATTAGTAATGTTAGTCAGAAATATGAGTAACTTTTGGTAAGAATGGGAAGCACTCAACTTGTAACTTCAAAAAGACATTATCTGAAAGGTTGAAGGCCAGTTTCTAATAGCACCTGGTGTCTTGGCTTCAGGGCTCACAGCAATCCTGTGGAGAAAGTATGAGTATCCCATTTCAACAAAGGAGGTGAGGCTTAGAGGGAAAGGAAGTTGCTCAAGATTTGCTCTGGAACAGAGCCAGGATTCCCACTCAGATCTTCCAACTCTGAATCCTGCAGGCCTTCACCTGTCGAGCACTGAGCACCTGCCTGCCGGCTCCAGAGCTCCTCTGGGGCCTTGGTCAGTGTGGTGGTGTTTATGTCCAGCACACATTCCCTTGGTCTACTGGAGGACAGTTTTGTACATGCAGATGACTCCCTTCCCCAAGGAACTGTGCCTCTCTCCCTGAGGGCTTTCTCTGACACCATCTGCACATGGGCAGGTTAGACTGAAAGTTTCAGGGGTCAGTGGCTTCCAGAGGCACCTCTCTAACAATAAGGGCCCAGATTGAGTGGAAATACCCCAGCTTCCTTACCACTCCAGCCTCCGTGCCTTTGGTGGCGTGATTCCGAGATGCATCCTACACTGACTTGCAGTGGCTCCCTGGCCACAGCTCATTCGCGTGGCCCTCAGCAGCTCTCCTCCTTCCCTGGCTGTCTTCCTCACCACCTCTCCATGATTCCAGGAATCAGCTCCCGAATAAACGACTTGCACCCGAATCCTTGTCTCAGGGTCTGCTTCTGGGGGCATACCGAGGAAGACAGCAATGCCGTCCTAAGGTTTTGCACATCTGAGCCAGAGGGACCCCCTGGGACTGGGGCTCAGGGCTGAGTTTGGAGGAGTGGGAGACACTCAGGTGTGGCTTGAGGAGGGATGAGGTGAGGCTTTGAGGTTGGCAGATGGCATTTCTGGCAGGAGCCTAGCGTGGAAGGTGTGAGAGGAAGAGGGAGGTTGGGGATAGTGGACATCCTTGGGGGTGGTGGGGAAGGAATCGGGGATGGGAGCCCGCCTCTATCAGCAAAGGGAACTGTGCCAGTGGGCCCCAGGGCCAATGCCAGGGAGGCCACGTTCACCCAGAGGCTCAGCCAAGGCTTTTAAGGAGTGGAATCAGAAATGCCGTTTACTGGCTTGCTGTTGGCCCAGTATTTCTTGTTTTACATTTTTGCCCTGGAATTTCCATTGTCCTTACTCCTTAGAGGAGACTACACTTTTGCAGCTAGTAAAATATGTTCTCCAGGTTAAATGGCATTTCAGCAAGTGCCATCATTACATTTTTCAGCACCCAGCCACTTACATTGCTCTTCCATTTTGTCCTTTTAAAATCACCCTGTGCAGTGAGCAAGGCAAGGGTTATAAGCCCACCTCTGAGATGCTGGCTAATGTGTTCTCAGTGCCCCAGCTGTGAGTAGCGTGGGTCAGGGGAGTGCACAAAGCCTATCAATGCAGCTTCACTCCTATGGCAGGCTCCAAGGGTGCCGGCCCTCTGCTGGCGGACTCAGCGCTATTCCAGGAGTGGGCTGGGCTGGCCCCGCCAGGGGCAGAAAGCCAGAACCTATAGATGCAGCTCTCTTCTACCCACCTGTCCTCTTGAGTCCTCACTGTAGCCGACTGGACTTTCTAACAGCAGAAAGCTCTTTTACCAAGGAGATTTCCAAGTCCTGTTTTTTTTCTATTGATTCTAAGGATGGCAATGTTTGGATAGAATATCAGAGCTTGGCTGGTGCCTGGGCAGTCATGACTGTGGGACCTGGCCGTGCATGGGCAGGGCAGCATGGTGATGTGGGGCTGGGCTCAGGATCAAATGAGACAGGCCTGAAGTCCATTAGAGCCTCTTAAAGCCTGGACAAGTGGCCGGTTCTTTGAAGGGTTTATATCTATATAGCCTAGTGCAGCTTTCAGATGTGTGGTTTAGGATGTTGAAAGCCCTTGTTATTGCTTGTGTTGATATGATGAAAGCAATCCTAATAAAGTGTGGTCTCTGAGGCCGAATGAATGTGATCTCTGAGGCTGCTTTCCCCAACCTGGGGGAGGTGGGCTGCTGGGTGGCCATGTCAGGTTCAGTTCTGGCAGGATGCTGGGGCCCTTCCGGCAGCACCAATGCCCTGGTTCAGAACCTTTTGCTTGTTGCTCCCCAGGGGTGGTCAAGGCCAGGGAGCAGCCGTAAGCCTTCCCAGCAGGGCTAGCTGTGGAGCCGGAAGCAGGGACCCGCCGCATCCACCCACCACAGACTCCAAGCCCTTCCAGGCCTGGCCCCGCTGCTCAGTCCTGCTCAGTCCCATGTGGAGGGAAAACTCCGAATCCTAGAGTGCCCTGAAGTCTCCCAACTGGGGGGCAAGGAGTAGGCAAATTGGTACCCTTTCTACTGGAATACCAGCTTCTTTGTCATGTCCAGCAACTCCAGGGATTGTGACCTCTTTGACCAGCATTTTCCTCTAACCTTTCCATCTTCCTCCCGGGAAAGTGAGGACTCAACAATGCAAGTTACGAAACCCTTCTGCTGGAATCAGACCAAAAGGAAGCTCTCTAATAAGAGTCTATTGTGAATGTTGTGCTATTGTGCCTAGATCTCCACAAGGGCACAGATGACTGGGAATTCACGTCTCTCGCTCCTTTTAAACCCTCAAGTCTGAGTCTAGCAGCTGCCATACAGAGACCGTTTCCCTGTGAAGTCTCTAGACTTGCCACTGAATTGACCTGGCCTGTAGAGAGGACATTTCTCTTCCCTTTGGATAGAGAAGGCTATCTCTGAAGCCTCGAAAGACAAAAGAGTGGCTTTTGTCTACTTTGTTCCCATAAGGAAAAAGATGTCAGATGAGAGGCCAATCTTGTATCACCCTCCCAGAAACCACCCCCATAGGAATCTGCCCCTCCTCCCCTCTTAGCTATAACTAGCTAGATCAGGGTGCGCTCTGACTAAAGGGTAGCCTCTCCCAAGGCCACTGAGTTGTGGCCTGGTGAAAAAGATGATCCTGGCCTCTTAAGATTCCTCCTTCAGGACATAAGTTTGGGAAACCGAGTGGCCGTTGACATTTGAAGTGAGCCAAAGCAGGATTTTGGTGCAGAAAGCGGGGAAGCAAAGAGAAACAGGTCATCTCCATGATGGTCATGTGCAGGTGAGGACATCAAGGAGCCAGGAGCAGAGTCAAGAGAATGGAACAGATGCTCAGAGAGCAGGGTCAATGCTCTACAGGTTCCTGGAAAGGTGGGAATGTGGCCCTAGCTTGGGATGGCTTTGCCCTCTCAGTCCCAACTCTCATGAGAGCCACCCAGGCCAAGGCTCCTGTTCTGAGACACCATCTCTTCAACATAGATCCTTGCACAAAACCCCTCTTTTCTGAGCCAGCCCAAGGAGGAGTCTCTGTTTCTGAACCTCTGCTTATCAAGGGCAGGTCTCCTGGCTAGTTGAGAATAATGCTAGAAACCTGCCTTGTCCAATGCAGCAGCCACTAGTTACATATGGCTCTCAAGCACTTATAGCTCAAGCACTGTGACTGGTTCAGACTGAGATGTGCTGTGAATCTAAAATTCACACTGCACCCTGAAGACTTAAGGCCAAAAAAAGAAGGTAAAATATCTCACTAATATTTTTTCTATATTGATTATATTAAAATGAGAATATTTTGGATATATCAGTTTAAATAAAGATAATATTAAAGTTAATTTCACCTGTATCTTTTTACATTTTTAACGTGGCCATGAGAAAATTTACAGTTACATATGTGGTTCACATTATTATATTAAATATTTCTATTGGATACCCTGCCTTATACTGAAATATCCCAGAAAGAAGAACTGTAGATATTTTAGCAATCACATTAATTAGTTCCAATACTGAAATTGAAGTCTCAAGGAATTAACACACATGATCTCCTGCCTCCAGGCATGCTGAGCCTCAACAAGTGCAGCTAAAATGGACCTTCTTCTAAAGCCCCCACTCTACCCCAGGGAAACCCTCTCACCTGCCCCCAGCAATCCTCTTCATGCCCTTGCAGTTGCTGTGCTATAGTTGCTGTTAGCCCTAGGTGAGATTATGTATGTAATGTTTACCATTATGGAGACCCAACGTAGATTTTATTATTAAATAATCTCACATTGAATTTACACAAGATGGAGATTTAAAAAAAGAAACAACCTGGGATGTGTCATAAGATCCAAGGATGCCACCAGGCTCTCAGCCATAGGATGGGGCTCTCTCCGTCTTTTATCTGTGTACCTCTTAAAGCACCTGCTCCATTTTTCTCTCTGCTGATGAGCAGCCTCTGCTTCCCCAGGGTGGGAAATGTGGGGACTGCCCCACATTTGACAGAGTTGACAGCCCACAGAAACTTTTTCGCAGAGAGACACCAATGCTACTCTAGGTCCCACGTCCAGAGGTCCTGTGAAGGGATTCATGGCCCAGCTTGAGAGAACCACTATGGCCAGGAGCCAAGCCACATAAGGATATGACTGTCCCCCTCCCCACAAAGCTGTGTAGTGAGAGGATGGGATGGTTCCCAGAAAGTAGGAAGCGGACCCTAAACAAAACAGGAAATTTTTTTTTTTTTTTTTTTTTGAGACGGAGTCTCGCTGTGTCTCCCAGGCTGGAGTGCAGTGGCGTGATCTCGGCTCACTGCAAGCTCCGCCTCCCGGGTTCACGCCATTCTCCCACCTCAGCCTCCCAAGTAGCTGAGACTACAGGCGCCCGCCACCACGCCCGGCTAGTTTTTTTTTTTTTTGTATTTTTAGTAGAGACGGGGTTTCACCATGTTAGCCAGGATAGTCTCGATCTCCTGACCTCGTGATCCACCCGCCTCGGCCTCCCAAAGTGCTGGGATTACAGGCTTGAGCCACCGCGCCCGGCCAAAACAGGAAATTTTAATGATATCCATGATTATTAGTGTTTGCTTAATCTGGCTCTTTGGTTAAAAAGAACTGTTCTTCCATCCATGGAGGGCTCCAGATGACACCTCCCACTCCTATATCCTCCTTAGAACTTTGCACACCTGCATGAAAACTTTCACCTCCTCTCCAACTACTAAAATTTGATAATGAAACAATCTGTGAAATTCAACATGGACCTGAGCCATGCAGTCTGTGGGTGGATCACATGAGCAGCAAGGCAGCCATTTGGAAGAAAGCAGTCACTAAATCACAGACAATGAGAGGAGCCCCATGACAGTGATGCCACAGAGACCTAGCAAAATTGGTCACTTCAGGTGATGATAGGGATGTTCCAGGGAGCCTTATTTAACCTGATTCATGGCAGCACCTGAGGAAAAATCCTGTGTGGGAATGAGTTCATCCATACCTACTGGCTATTCACGTCCTCCCACAGCCATCTGGCCCTGGCTAAGTCACACTGCTTTGGAGTTCATTTCAAAAGCCCAGTCATATGCATGTTAAAGAGGTTCACGTATCATTGACTCATAGTAAGAGAGCCAGTTTCCTGTGTGCTTTTCAAGAGTCTGTCGGTGGGCACACCCAGCTAACCTAAAGTCATTTCTCCCACTACTCCATATGGACTCTTCCACTGCCACCCGGTCAGCCCAGACACCGTCTTGCTCCTGCACACACGATGTGCAGGTCACCTGAGAGTCTATTTCTGTAGCCTGAAGATGGCCTAAAAAGGTCTAAACCCAGCTCTGTGCGTGACCAGCTATGCTATCCTTGGAAAGTTTCTTTTTCCTTGGATAAAATTCAAGTAATTGTCACCACCTGGCAGGGTCGTTATAAAAATCAAAAAAGATTTAAAGCACTTAAGCTGTATCTGGAATACTTTTGTTCTTTAAAAAAAATGCTGAAGCACATATGGCAAATTTTAACATGTTCACTGGTTGAATTTTCTCCATATTTTTCTTTGTGCTTGTAATTTTTCATTTTCTTAAAAATGATAAATATTATTTTGGGGAAACGGGGACCAAACTTGCCTCCTACCATAACCAACTACAAAAATGGACAAATTATATAGCACACCTGTGTTCAGGTATTAGACAACAGTCAACCCAGGACTATGATACATGAGAGAAGAAAAATGAATGAGGTGAACCCTCTCATTGCCCCAGGTTTCTGCCTGGGGATAGTTTCTGGGACCATATTGCGGGGAGTAGGATCCTGGGAGAGCATGATGGTCTTACTGAGTTGAAGTATCAGAGATCAGAGTTCAGGGAGGCTGTCAGCCAGAATTTGCGTAACAAAGTACCTTGAAGAAGGGAGTTATGCTGAGAAAACTTTCAGAATCTGCAGAGGGGTCCCCTTGAACCTGCTGCTGAACACTAAGCTGAACTTGAGTACGGTGAAACTCCATGAGACTAAGTAAAGAACTACTAGGCAGATATAAGCTGAACAATTCCCAGCAGTCACACAGGGCTACAAGATACTTGCATTCAACCAGCCGGCATAGAAAGTCCACACTGAGGTTCAGAGTCATTCAGTTAGAGACCACAAAAGAGTCACACCTTAGCAGAAGTGCTACCAAAGCTGAAAAACAGTCCTCAAAAGGGTTAAACTATTCTGCAAGTAACTTAACTGCCTGCCAGAGCAAAGATCAACATTCTTCAAAAGAACATAACAAAATCCAACACAGAACAAAATAAAATCCACAATGTCCAGCATCCAAAAGAATATTACAAAGCATGAAAGGAAGCAGGAAAATGTGACCTATAACCAGGAAGAAAATCAGTAGATAAAAATTAAGAAATGACAGAGATGATGAAATTAGCACACAAAAACTTTAAAACAGCTATTATAAATAAGTTTATGTAGTCAAAGAAAAATGAATATAATGAGAAAGAAATGAAAGATATGAAAAAGAACTAAATGGGACTTCAAGAGATAAAATGAAAATTTCACTGGATGAGACTAACAGCGTATTCGGCACTGCAGAAGAAAATAACAGTGAATTTGAGGACATAGCAATATAAACTTATCTAAACCAAAGAAAAGAAAGAAAGAAAACTTGCGGGGGAGTAGGGAGAGACAGCATAGCCTCAATGACCTGTGGGACAATATGAAGCAGTCTAGTACCCATGAAATTGGAGTGCCACAAAGATAAGAGAGAGAAGGAAATAGAAAAAAGCTTGAAAATTTTATAGTGAATTTCCTCCTAAATTTGAGGAGAAATATAAATCTATAGAGCCAAATGTCTTACACCAAGATGTTATTAATATATGACCAAATTTCTGAAAAATGGCTCCAAAGAAAACATCTTTAAAGCATCCAGAGACAAAAGAAACATTTTGTACAAAGGAGAAAAGATAAAACTTAATGCAGACTTCTCTTCAGAAACAATGCAATTCAGATGACAATGGAATGCATTTTAAAGTATGGAAAGGAAAAAACCAAACCTAGAATTCTAAGTCTAGCAAAAATATAATTTAAAATGTTGCCAATAATAATTCTGAATGCCATTATCCTGAATATCAAAATCCTAAAGATTAAAATCTGGCCTGGCATGGTGGCTCATGCCTATAATCCCAGCACTTTGGGAGGCCAAGTCGGGCAGATCACTTGTGGTCAGGAGTTCAAGACCAGCCTGGCCAACATGGTGAAACCTCATCTCTATTAAAAATACAAAAATAATAATAATAATAAGCTGGGTGTGGTGGCACGTGCTACTCCAGCTACTCCAGAGGCTGAGGCAGGATAATCCCTTGAACCCAGGAGGCAGAGGTTGCAGTGAGCTGAAATTGCACCACTGCACTCTAGCCTGGGTAACAGAGTGAGACTTCATCTCAAAAAATAAAAAATAAAAAAATAAAGATTAAAATCCCTAATGTCTAAAATCCTGAAAAATCATAATCCTAAAAGATTAAAATCTCAAACTGAACTGAAATTCTGAAAGCCAAATTCTGGAGAAGGGATTAGTGCATCTTCAGTTGTACACAAGATAGTTGAATCATGTTGGCTGCAGCATGCTAGGCAGAACTATTACCTTGTTATTGTCTTTATTTGGAAATTAAGTTTGGTTTAAGGAGATGCGTGTATGTGCCAAATTGACAAGGGGAATTGTGCACTTAATTTTAAGTGTCAATTCAACTGGATTAAGGAATACCTAGAAACCTGGTAAAGCATGATTTCAGGTGGGTCTGTGAGGGTGTTTCCACAGGAGATTGCTGTGTGAGTCTGAGTGGACTAGGTGGGGAAGATCTGCCCTCATCGTTGGTATGCACCATCCAGTCATCCAGGGATCCAGAGAGAACAGATACAGAAGGTGAATGAGTCTGTCTCTGAGAGCTAGGACAGGCTTTTCTTCTACTACTTTGGACATAAGAGATGCAGACTTGACAGCCTCTAGACTCCAGGCCTTACATCAGCAGCCCCCGCCTAGATCCCAAGGCTTTTAGCCTTGGACTGAGAGTTACACCATTGGCTTCCCTGGCTCTGAGGCCTTCAGACTTGGACTGAACCACACTTCCCATATTCCACAGTCTCCACAGTTGGCAGATAGCCTGTCATAGGACTTCTCAGCCACTATAATTGCATGAGCCAATTCCCCTAATAAATTCCTCTCATATACCTATATACAAATCCTATTTCTTCTACCTCTCTGGAGAACACTGCCTAATACAGATTTGGTACTGGGGAAGCCAAGTATCATTCCTTCTTACCGTATTCCTTACAGAACAATAGAAAAGAGCTGTGAAATTGTTTCCTTACAAAAAAAAAAAAAAAAAAGTGAAAAGTTAAAAGTGTACAAGGTTACTTAATGATGAAAGATACAAATTTAAAAGCTAATTTTAGGCCAGGAATGGTGGATCATACCTGCTATCCCAGGACTTTGGGAGGCTGAGACAGGAGGATCACCTGAGCCCAGAAGTTTGAGATCAGCCTGGGCAACATGGCAGAGACCCCATCTCTACAAAAAATTAAAAAAATTAGCTGGGCCTGGTGGCATAAGCCTGTAGCCCCAGCTGCTACTTGGGAGGCTGAGGTGGCAGGATCACTTGAACCCAGGAGGTCGAGGCTGCAGTAAGCTGAGATTGTGCCACTGCACTCCAGTCCTGGGTGATAGAGCGAGACCCTATCTCAAAAAAAAAAAAAAAAAGCTAATTATGGCCGGATGCAGTGGCTCACACCTGTAATCCCAGCACTTTGGGAGGCCGAGGCAGGCAGATCACCCAAGGTCAGGAGTTTGAGACCAACCTGGCCAAAATGGTGAAACCCCGTCTCTACTAAAAATACAAGAAATGAGCCAAGCATGGTGGTGGGCGCCTGTAATCCCAGCTACTCCGGAGGCTGAGGCAGGAGAATTGCTTGAACCCAGGAGGTGGAGATTGCAGTGAGCCAAGGTCGCACCACTGCACTCCAGCCTGGGTGACTGAGTGAAACTACGTCTCAGGGAAAAAAAAAAAAAGTAATTATTTTTGACACTGCAAAAACAGAAAATTGCTTAATTGCAACAGCCAAGCAATAACCAGAATTTCAAAAGGACATCATATACTTACAAAATTTGTACACCACGACCACTCTCCAAATACAAGTTCAATGAGTGTTTCAAAGATCAAAGAAGTGAAAATGCAGGCAAAAAATACAAGAAATCTCCCCTGCTAAATTATTCAATTATGTGTGATTTCTGCCCCTTCACACATAACACCAATTTGCTATGCTATGTATTTCATCTTCACATCATTTCCAGTACTAAGTATAAATTGTGTAAAGACTTTTAGTGAGTTCTAATTTGTTTTATGAAATTTTTGCAAATGTAATTCCACAAAATTGCATTATCACAGCGTTGACTTTGTCGTATAAGCATTGTCCATGAATGTAAAATATTGAAACTTCCTCAGCAAATGAAAAGATGTTATTTTTGTACATCTGCACTTAAGAAAGATAAAATGTCTCAAAATCTTGGCTCTTTGGGCCACTGCATGTACAATGGTGACCCACCGAGGTTTTTGATTGATTTCATCAAAAGACTTAGGTTGCCCATCATGTTATTTCAAATGACAGAGGTTATAAAGCTGGGCACACACAATTACTGACCATACTGACATGCATGCATACATTTTGCTTTTTCACCTATTCCTTTATGAATATGATTCATCTGCTTATAACTATTACATCCATGTGACTATTGTTAGTATACCTGAGTGTTTATGCTTGTAAAAATATGTATGTTATGATTGCCCATTTTATTGGGTAAAGTATTAAGTGCTCTGTTGTGTCTTTATATGTTTCTCAAGGAAATCTCTCTTTAAAAATGTAAATAAATATCTTTAAAGAATTTTTTGAAATTAGTTTTTCCAAAATTAGATTTTCAGACTTTGATCTTTCAGCATTATGATTTTTAAGACTTTAGACTTTAGGGATTTTGATCTCTTGGGATTTTAACAGGATTATGGCATTTAAGATTATGTCTTTTAAGATTATGGCCCAAACCCACTTTAAAAATGAAGGTGAAATGATGACTTTTTCAGGTAGACAAAAGATGAGAGCACTTGTTCCCAGGAGTACCGGACTTAAAAAAGTATGAAAGTTCTTTAGGCAATAGGAAAATGATGTCAAGTGGAAACTTGAATCAATACAAATAACTGGAGAGACTAGGATATGGCAAATATGTGGATAAGAAGAAACTACCTTTTTTCCTTTTCCTTTATTTAAAATTAGTTTTTAAAACAATGATTTGAAACAAAAGAAAGTATTGTGATGTTAATAACATGCAGCAGTAAAGTATGTGCATGACAATAATATAAAAGTGAAAGTATATTTTTGGAAGGTTTTTATATTATATGTTAATTAGTATAATATTGTTTGAAGGTAGAGGTGATATATTAATTATGTATATTTTAAACCCTATTGCAACTACTAAAAACAATAAAACAAGGTGATATAGTTTGCAAGTCAATAGTGGAGATAAAATAGAATACTAAAAAATGTACAATGAATGCAAAAGAAGACAAAAAGGAATAAAAAGGGAACAAAGAACAGATGGGACAAATAGAAAACAAGTAGCAAGATGGTAGATATATATCTGACTTAATCCTTACATTAAATGTAAATTATCTAAACACTATAATTCATAAACGTAGATTGTCAGACTGGATATAAAAGCAAGACCCTACTATGCACTCTTTAAAAAGAAAACCCTAAAATATAAAGATACAGTTAGATTAAAGGAAAGGGATGGGAAAAGATATACCATGCAGTAATACCATGCACAACATTAATTATTTAAAAAGTCAGTGTAACTATGTTAATATCAAAGTACACTTCAGAACAAAGAATATTGTAGTACTGTGGATAAAGAGAAACATTTCATAATGATAAGGGGGTCAATAGATCAAGAACAAAGCAATCCAAAATGTATATGTACCCAATATGAAAACTTTAAAATACATGAAGCAAAAAAATGACAGACCTGAAAGAAGAAAGACACAAATCCACAATAGTAGCTGGAGATCCCAAAATTCCTCTCAGTAACTGATAAAACAAATAATCAGAAAACAAAGATATAGAAGACTTAAACACGGGCCGGGCACGGTGGCTCAAGCCTGTAATCCCAGCACTTTGGGAGGCCGAGACGGGCGGATCACGAGGTCAGGAGATCAAGACCATCCTGGCTAACACAGTGAAACCCCGTCTCTACTAAAAAATACAAAAAACTAGCCGGGCGAGGTGGCGGGCACCTGTAGTCCCAGCTACTCGGGAGGCTGAGGCAGGAGAATGGCGTAGACCCGGGAGGCGGAGCTTGCAGTGAGCTGAGATCCGGCCACTGCACTCCAGCCTGGGCGACAGAGCGAGACTCCGTCTCCAAAAAAAAAAACAATACTATCAACTAACTTGACAGAAATGACATATACAGTACACTTCACATGACAATAACAGAAGACACACTTTTTCAAGTACACATAGAACATTTACCAAAATAGAGTGGATGCTGAGATGGAGAATAAGTCTCAAAAAACTTAAAATAACTTAAATAATCCAAAGTACTAATACTAATATGAATGGTCATAGTAATTTGAAATTAAATTATAAATCAGTAACAGAAAGATGTGGAAAATATGCAAATGCTTAGAAATGTAAAAACTCACTTCTAGTAACCCATGGATCAAAGAAGAAATCACAAAGGGGATGGAAACGTATTTGAACCAAATGAAAATGACCATACAACATGTCAAAGCTTGTGAGATGCAGCTAAGCAGTGTTTGAGGGATATTTATAGCTTTAAATGCTTATATTAGAAAAGAAAATAGCTTTAAAATCAATGATCTAAACTTCTAGCTTAAGAGTGTAGAAAAATAAGAGTACATCAAACCTAAAGTAAGTAGAACAAAAGAAACAATAAAGGCGGAAATCGATGAAATGGATTGAAATCAATGAAATGAACAAATAATAGGATAAAATCAATGAAAAAAATTGTTTCTTCATATATATCAACAAAAGTAATAAACTTCTAGCTAGACTGATCAAGGAAAGAAAGAGAGAAAATATAGATTACCAGTATCAGGAATTCTATATAAATTAAAAGATCTTATAAACAGAATAATAAGGAAATACTATGAACAATTTTAAATAAATTTGACAATGCAGAGAAAATGAATAAATTTCTTGAAAAACACAAATTACCAACATTGAATCAAGAAGAAATAGAAAATCTAAATAGCCCTATATCTATTAAAAACTGAATTTTTGATTTACAACTTTCCATAAAGAAAAATATAGCCCCTGGTAGCTTCACTGGTGAAATTCTATCCACCATTTAAGGAAGAAATACAAATACTACACAAACTCTTTCAGAAAATATAGGAGGGAATGCTTCTCAATTCATTTTAGGAGTCCAGCATTACCAATACTAAAGCCAGGAAAATATATTATAAGATAATTACCAACCAATATTCCTGACAAACACAGACACAAAAGTTCCTGCAAAACATTAGCATAAAGAATCCAGCAATATATAAAATAAATAATACCTCATGACCAAATGGGACTTATCTAAGGAATGCAGAGTTGATTTAATATTCAGAAATTAATCAAGTAGTTCATCATCTTTACAAAGTAAAAAATAAAAAACAGTTATCTCAGATGCAGAAAACACATTTGACAAATTTCAACATCATTTATTGTAAAACTCTCAGCAAACTGAAAATAAAAAGGAATCTCCTCAACCTGATAAAGAAAATTTAGGGAAAACCTATAGCTAATATCATCCATAATAGTAAAGACTGAATGCTTTCTTCCCAAGAATAAGAACAAGGCAAGGATATCAATTCTCACTACTCCTATTCAACATTGTACTGGAGGGCTAGTCAGTGTACTGGCTGGCTGTTTCTGTGAAGATTTCTTTTTGGATGAGATTAACATTTAAATCAGTGGACTTTGAGTAAAGTAGATTGTATGCTATAATGTGGGTGGGCCTAATACTATCAATGGAAGGCTTTAGTGGAACAAAGACTAACCTCCCCCAAGCAAGAAGGAATTTTGGCAGCAGATGGCCTTTGAACTTGAACTGCAACATTGGCTCTTCTCTGGATCTCCAGTCTACCAGGCTACTCTGCAGAGTTTGGACTTGCCAGCCCCCATAATTGCATAAGCCAATTCCTTAAAATAAATCTCTCTAAATAAATATATGTATTCTATTGTCTAAATGTTGATTTCCCCAAAAAAATCATGTTAGAATTTAATCCTCATTGTAGTAGTATTAAGAGATGTGACTTTTAGGTGATTAGGTCAGGAGGGCTCCACCCTCTTGAGTGGGATTAGTGACCTTATAGAAGAAGCTATAAGGTCTTATAGAAAAAGTTACCTTATAGAAGAAGCTATGAGAAGCCTGTTTGTCCCTTTCATCGTGTAAGGATGCAGCAAGAAGGCACCATCTTTGAAGCAGAAAGCAAAGCCCTCACCAGACACTGAATCTTTTGGCACCTTGGTCTTGGACTTCCCAGCCTCCAGCAATAAATTTATACTGTTTATATTACCCAGTCTAAGTTATTTTGTTATAGCAGCTAGAAGGGACTAAGACATACACAGATGCTCACACACACAACCTTTTGGTTCTGTTTCTCTAGAGAACTTGGATGAAAACAAGCAATAGTGTTTAAAGTGTAAGGCTCAGCACAGTGGCTCACATCTGTAATCCTAGCACTTTGGGAGGCCGAGGTGGGTGGATCACTTGAGCCCAGGAGTTTAAGACCAGCCTGGGCAACATATCAAAACCCCATCTCTAAACAAATACAAAAAATTAGCTGGGCATGGTGGCATGTGCCTGTAATCCTAGCTATTCAGGAGGCTGAGGTGGGAGAATCACCTGATCCCGAGAGGTTGAGGCTGCAGTAGGCCATGATCACACCACTGTACTCCAGCCTGGGCAACAGAGTGAGACCCTGTCTCAAAAACAAAAACAGAAAAAAAGTCAGTTATTCCCAAATTGCTTTACAGATTCAGTGCAATCCCAATCAAAATCCTAGCAGGCTTTTGTATAGAAATTTATAAGATTTCTACAAAATTATTATTTTGTGGAAATTATGCTAAAATTTATAAGAAAATACTAAAGACCTTAAATAGCTAGGGAAAAAAATGAGAAGAAAATACCATTACATAATTTAGATGCCCTGATTTCAAGACTTAATGGTAGTGTTCACTTAAAATCACAAAATTTGTAAGTTTGGAAAGGATAACTTTATTTCTTATAAAGGGTTGCAACCTGAAGACTTGGAGGTGTAGCCTCTGGCAGAGACTGAAAGCAGGTATTTAGAGGGAGGGAGTGTGTTACAGGAGTCTCATGCTTGGTCAATTGGATAGACATACATATTTAACAGGTTACAGGAGGGGCCATGAATATGCATGAGGGGACGTTGCACGCATGCAGAGTAAGCAAACATGTGTTATGTATGTCCCCTGTTCACTTTGGAGTGGAGACTTAACATTAAAATGCAGTAAAATTAGGCTGTACACATCAAAAGTTAAAGGACACACAGGTGCTCCGTGTGCAGCCTCCGTGGGCACGCCAGAGCCAGTCCGTGGTCAGCAGTCTCTTATCAGGAAGGAATGCTGGTTGATTGTTCTGTTGAAACTGAAAGGGGAGGGAAGTCTGGCCAAGGTACCAAGTTGTTGAGTGAATCTTCTCTTCTTTGTTTTCCAGGGCTGGTTTCTGTTTAACTCTTAGGGAAAAAGTCTAATGGCGGTTAGCAAGGGAGGGGGTAAATGGGGCGTGACCAACCTCCCATCTCGTCTTGGTCAGAACACTTAGTTTTTAAGGTTCTTGGGGCTCTCTTTGGCCAAAAGGGGTCTGTTTAGTCAGTCAGGGAGCTTTGGATTTCATTTTTGTTTCACAGTAGTAATCACGACTGTTGGTATTGGCATAAGTACAGAAATATAGATCAATAGAACAGAATAGAGTCCAAACATAGACCCACGCTTATTTGGTCAATTGATTTTCAACAAAGTTTCCAAGGCAATTTAATGAGGAAAGGATATTCTTTTCAAGAAGTGGTTCCGGAACTATTAGATATCATATAGAAGAAGACAAACTTTAACCCTTACCCCACACCACGCAAAAGTTAACTTGAAATGGATTATAGACCTAAATGTAAAAGCTAACACTGTAAAACAGCAAGATGAAAACACAGGAGAAAACTTCAGCCATCTCTGGATGGATAAAGATTTCTTAGATAGGACACAAAAAACACAAATTACAAAAGGAAAATTGATAAATTTGATTTCATAAAAATTAAAATTTTCTACTCTTTAACACTACTCTTTAAGGAGATAAAAAAGCAACAGACTTGAAGAAAATATTGGTAATACATGTATTTTACAGTGGACTTGTATCTAGAACACCTAAAGAACTCTTACTAGTCAATTATTGGAAGGCAAATACCCAATTTTAAAGTGGCCTAATTATTTAAGCTAATTTTAATCCAGACACTCATAGAAGATATACAAATGTCGATAAGCACAAGTAAATACTCCACATTATTAATCATCAGGGAAATGCAAATTAAAACCACAACGAACTACGACTACACACTTACTGGAATTGCTAAACTTAAAAAGACTGACAATACAAAGTGTTGACAAGTAGGTGGGGCAACTTGAAGTCTCATACATTGCTATTGGGAATATAAAATGATTAACCAACTTTGGAAAACAATTCATCAGTTTGTTATAAAATTTTTCACTCACCATATGACTCAACAATTCCACCTCTTCATGTTTATCCAGGAGAAATCAAAACATGCCTACACAAAGGCTTGCACACAAAGGTTCATAGAAACTTTATTCATTAAACCCCTAAACTGGAAACAACTCAAATGTTCACAAATAGGGGGGAGGATAGCCTTACAATGGAATACTATTCAGTATTATAAAGGAATATCTACCGATACATGCAACGACATGGATGAATTTCAGAAATATGCTGAGCCAAAGTTGCCAAACATGAAAGACCACTTGCTGTAGGATTCTATTTATGTGAATTCTGGAAAAAGCAAACCTCATCTACAGTGATGGAAAGTAGATCAGTGACTGGCTGGAGGGAGGGAGCTGGTGACTGATCACAAAAAAAACATGAGAATGATGGAATTAGAGAATGATGGAAATGTATACAGTTGTCCTTTCATATCCAGCAAAGAGGTTGTTTCTAGGAACCCAGCCAATGCCAAAATTCGGGTCCTCAGGTCCCTTATATAAAATTGTGTGCTATTTGCATATAACCCACCCACATCCTTCTATATACTTGAATCATCTCTAGATTACTAAAATACCTAATACAATGTTAATGCTATGGAAATAGTTGTTATGCTCTATTGTTCTTAAAATTTATATTGTTGTTCATTGCTGTATATATATATATGGGTTTTTTGTTTTTGTTTTTGTTTTTGTTTTTTCTTTGAGACAGTCTTACTCTGTTGCCCAGGCTGGAGTGCAGTGGCACAATCTTGGCTCACTGCAACCTCCACCTCCCAGGTTTAGGTGATTCTCCTGCCTCAGCCTCCCAAGTAGCTGGGATTACAGGCGTGGTAGTGTTATTTTTTTATTGTGGTTTTTTTGCAAATATTTTCTGTTTGCAGTCGGTTGAATTCATACAAGGGGAGCTGCAGATACAGAATGTTGTCTTGTATGTTGATTGTAATGATGATTACACAGGTATATACACTTACCAAAACTCATTGAACTGTGCACTTCAAATGTATGCTTTTTCTTATATATGTAAATGAAAACTAAATATAGTTGATTTAATAAACGAGATAATATGCACAAGCCCCAGCACCATTCATGGTACACAATAGGTGCTTAGTAAATGTTATTTCTCATCTCACCAGCACCACCTCTTTAATTTCTCTCTGTGTTCCTGCTCTTTTCACACACTCTCAACTTAATATGCTTCTCATACCTCGCTGCCTCTCCAAATTCCTCCCATCCTTCAACATGCAGCTTAAATCCTTCCAGTTTGAATGTTTTCCAGGTTACTCCAGGTCACAGTGCAGAACTCTTAAAGCATTCACCACTTGCTTCTCCAAAATTAAGCATGGTTGTGTGGTGACATGTGTCATTCACAACTCGTTTGATGCATCTGCGTCTTGCTTCACCATTGCTTTTGAATCCTGCAAGGATGAGTACTACTTTTTCTCCACTGAAACCTCACCACTGGCTGCTACAATACTGCCAGGAGGTGTTTCTCATTGCCTGGGATGGAGCCTCCCATCTTTGCTGGAACCCTGCAGATCTCCTGCCACTGGACAGGGAGTCCCTGGGGGAAAGAGGCTGGTCTGCAAAGATAGTGCGGTTGCCTTTGCAGCCTAGCTGTCCTGGTTTGCATCTCAGCCCTTCCTGCTGCCTACCTGTGTGGCCCTGGCCAAGTTACCTAGCGAAACTGATCCTCAGCTTGCTTATCCATTTATTGGGTAGTATTGTTAGAGTGAAATGAGAGAATTGTGTCAGCACCTGGCTGCCATCTGCTGTCACTGAGAGCTGGGTGAATGGGAGCAAGACCAGATTCGCAGTCTGGCAGGGAGTATGTGAAACTGGTAGGCAGGTAACACCTTGACCTGTGGTGTTTTTTTTTTTTTGCCAGTTTTAAACTAATTTCCCCTGAGAGGAGAGAAACAGGCTGGGTCTCTGGGCTCTGCATCCCTCACAAAAGCTTGGTGTTTCTTCAGCCCCATCCACACATCTGGTTGTACTTATTGCTCCAAAAATGTATCCATCCTGCTTACCATGTTCACATTTCAGAACATGGGGCAGCCTCAGGGGGAAAAGATCTCAGAAATCCCAAGCATTTAAAAAAAGTAATGTCATGCATTTACATACTTCCAGAAGATGAAGGCCCAGGAACATAACTTGCTCTGCAAGCAGCAGGCACCATGAACACAAGGGCTGACCTGCCAGGGTCTCCCTGGGCGAGGAAAACCCCTCCAAAGCAGTGAACAGGACTTCCTGTCTAGGAACCCAGAAAATAAAAGATTCTTTTGTCTTCCTGGGAAATGCTCACTTCCAACCATGAGAGGAATAACAAGGAGAGGTCAAGAGTCGAGACACCTGGTTCTGCCTTTCAACTTCCTGGGTGACCAAAAGCATGTCACTCAGCATCCCTGGGCTCTCTTACCCATCTGTGCATAATTGCTTCTCTCCACTGCAGCTGTGACTCTGTGAAAAACTCTGAAATGAGTGAGGCACAGATATGTGTCCACCTGTTTGTATTCATGTATGTTCATGATGCCTAGAATAGTGCTTGGCATGTAATACATTCTCCACAAATGGTTTTGGGTTTTCTTTCTTTCTTTCTTTCTTTTTGAGACGGAGTCTTGCTCTGTCACCCAAGTATGACCTCTGCTCAGTGCAGCCTCCACCTCCAGGGTTCAAGTGATTCTCCTGCCTCAACCTCCTGAGTAGCTGAGATTACAGGTGCACACCACTAGGCCTGGCTAATTTTTGTATTTTTGGTAGAGATGGGGTTTCACCATGTTGGCCAGGCTAGTCTCTACCACCATTCTGCTTGTTGGTTTTGCAATGGCTATAGGCATTTCCCCCTTTCTTTTGTCTCTTCTCTCTTCCACCTTCCCACTCCCAGTGTGATGGTGTACATCCTGGAGTTTCTCACTCAAGGGCCTGTCTCTGAGGATCAGACCAAAGAGAACCGGCTTGTGTTGTAGTAGGAGGTTAGATCCAGGTTACAGCTGAACAAAGGCTGTGAAGCTTTGAGAGAAGTTATGAAAATCGGTGGAGAATCTCTCCACAGAAACTCTGCTGGGGAAAGATACAATAAATGTTTTCCTCAGCGTGGACTAGCTTCTGTGTTGACACATGGGGAGGGGCATGAACTCTATAGGCCTGTGAACAGCTCACAGGTATTGTGATGAGGCCAGCAGGCTCAACTAGAGATGCTCTGTGTGTGACCTGCTCTACACTGACTCACAGGTCTTTGAGGTTAAAGAGCTGCTGAAATGCAGTACTGTTGCCTGAGGACACAGTGAAAGAAGCAGAGCCCTGCCTGGTGCCCTGAACCAGCCCAATACACAGCTTTGAAAGAGAGAATAGAGAAAGGCCCTCACCAAACCTACTTTTCCATGAGGCCCCGATGTGTCCTTCAGAAACCTCCTTACAACCTTAGAAGTTCACCTAGGGACACCTTGGACACTTGCCTGGGTTCTAGCACAACTTCAATGGCCAGGTCAGTTGGGGCCAGGCAGGCAGGGCCATCAGCTCTACAACAACCCCTTCTCTCCTTCTGTCCATATCACTATGGTCTCAGTTTGCAATGGGAGAAGAGTCATCACACTCTCAGCTGAGCCGTGTGTCCTCCAGGGCTTTCCATCAGGGCTGGAGCCTTTGCCAACCATCCCGCAAGTTCCATATTCAGTAACAAAGCTGGGTCCTTGGACGTTGTTACGAGCACCTGCAATGGGGGTAGGTGGAGGTAACGGGGAATGGATGTCATGATTGCAGTTTGGACAGAGAGGAGATAGGAACCTCTGTTCGTGTGTCTTACTTCACTAGCTTTGTCTGTGGCAGTTGGGGATAGGAAGTGCTGATCCATGACTGACAGGCAATATGAAGAGCTGGGTTAAACTGAGCAGAACTGAGCTACAGTGAGTTGAGTTGAGCTTAGTTGAACCAAGCTGAGCTGAGTTGAGCTGAGATGAGTTGACCTGAGTTGAGCTGAGCTAAGTTGAGCTGACCTGAGCCAAGCTGAGTGAAAATGAGTTGAGTTGAGCTGAGCTGAACTGAGTTGAGCTAAGCTGAGCTGAGTTGAGCTGAGCCAAGCTAAAATAAGCTGAGCTGAGCTGAATTGAGCTGAGTTGAGCTGAGCTGAGCCGAACTAAGCTGAGTTGAGCTGAGCTGAGCTGAGCCAAGCTGAGTTGAGCTGAGCCAAATTGAGCTGAGTTGAGTTGAGCTGAACTGAGTTGAATGAAGCTGAGCTGAGTTGGAAAGACAAATCCTACCCTCTTAGAATCCCCCGGGATGAGGCACCCTTTCCAATGCCAGAGATTGTTATTCTCAAAACTGTTTCTGGCAACTGAGAAAGAGTCATGCTTTACTTGTGGATGAGACATCCCTGAAGACCACGTCTGGGTCCTCTCTGGTCCTCAGAGGAGCACTCCCACAAGTGTTCCTATAAAGCCCCTCCCTCCGGCCAGCCCCTGGGACGCCTCCTTGTCCTGTGCACCTTCCCACCCCTGCTCCTCATCCCCATGTCTCCTCTCTGCTATCACTCCTCTTCTCCCATGGATGGGAATGACTTCCCACGGCCTTCTCCATGGGCACTGCAGGAACAACTCTGCTCCAAGAGCATCTGCATTTACCCACCCATACATTATCTCCAATTGCCGTGTTTGTCCCTGGCTCATTTTCCCTGAATAATTGTGAGTATTATGTAGGAGAGTCTTGAAATTCTTTTGTGTCTCCCAGAATACTGAGTTCTGTATATAACAGTATATAATAGGTGCTCCATAAAGGCTTACCTCATATCTTACAGTGCACTTTTAATTAATTTATTTATTTGGCTTGGGAAGCCCAAGATCAAATATAGTGTAGTTTTTTTTTTTTTTTTTTTAGGTTGTGTTAAAACAGGTATGCACTCAGCTTATATCTTACGATGTGTTACTGAGAAATGTGTTTTTTCTCTGACTCCAGGCTTGAGTGCTCTGAAGTTAATGAAGAGCAGTGAAATAAGAGTGAGGATATTAGGACCGTGCCCCAGCCCTGCCACCAATCTGTGTGTGATCGAACATGAATCATGTAACCTTTCTCCACATTTCCCTACCTGTGCAGCTGGTCAGCACCTACTCTTATGGTGTTGCAAGTGTACAATGGCCCAAAGTTTTGGATGAGCTTGTTAAATGCTGAATACATGAAGGAGATTATTATTCTAAGGGGCTCATGAAGAATTCGTTCAACAAAGCTGTATTGATGATTTACTCTCTGCATCGGCTCCTGGACTGCAAGTATAAAAGTGATTCACAGCTTGCCCTTGGAAAGCCGGGGAGAGACTCAAATAGCTAACAACAGGGTAAGTAAGCCTGTTAGTGAAGTACCAGTAACAGAGGGGAAGGAGGCAGGAAAGCGTAGGAGAGGGGGTGCAGAAGGGAGCAGCATTTGAAGAGATCTCAAAGAAGTCACCAGATGTCACCAGAAAGAAGGGGAACAGGCAGTAGCATATTCCTGAGAGCGTGCTGAAGGCTGAAGGCGCGGCAGGGCAGTGAGTGGTACCTTGTAGCTGCAGCAGAAACGATCAGGGTGATGAGGCTATGTGGAGGTGACCAGAGGCCCAAAGAGATGGCAGCGGTGGCTGTGAGGCTGCAAGCTCTGTTACTCGAGCGGGGTGTGATGGGGCGGGGTGTCGTGTGGGCTGGGGGAGGTTTTGGAACTCCTTGGGACTCTGGCCAGGCGTAGGCTCTGGCATAGCCTGGAACTACCGGGTGAGCAGGCAGCCCAGGCTCTCTAGGGAGCTCTGTAGGCCATGGGCAGAAGCACAGGGCCTGGTCCTTCCCACTCTAAGGAGCTGCAAAGACAGAGAAGGCCAGGGAGGACCCCGGGGCTTGCAGGTAGGAGGTAGGGAGGAGGCCCAGGACCAGATTCTTCCCCTGCTTCCCAGATAATGTAAAGCTCCCTGTCCTCCCGGACTGCACTTGCCTTCCCTCTGCACGTGTTGAGTTCTTCCTGCCTCTCCCTAGCCAGGGCCCAGCTTCCACATCATTCTTCTGCAGGCCCTCCTTCCCCCCAGTCCTCTTTGCTATTCTCCATTCTCTATCACAGTTTGTTCCTTTCAGGGCACTTAACACAATTTGTCTGTGTTGGGCTTTCTAGCTCTTCTCTCCCCACAAAAGTGTCAGTTCCATGAGGGTGGGGACTCCATCTCGTCCCGAGGCATTGCCAGTGCCTGGCACATGATGTGTGGCATACAGTAGGCACCGAATAACTGAATCAATGGTCTGGCTGTGCAGCATGACTTCAGGAGCATAGCATTTGGACACACAGTATTGTCTCTGGGTTAAAGGAGGGATCTACATCCCCCTCAGTAGAGACCAAGAGATTGGGGTCTCACTGTTACTCTGCAAGATAAGACATTAAGTGTCAGCTCTCCTCCCCCTCTAGTACAGAGCACTCGATAATCCAGAGTGGATTCAGTCCTAAATCCAGCCTGGTTACAGGACACCCAGGCTAGGACATATAAGGGTCTCTCAGCGGACCCCAGCCAGCTACAGAATATGGGAAGAACAGGCTTCAATGGGCAAAAGCTGCCGTTTCCTTACTTAGCAATACATGTGTCTTTCTAAATAACAGATTTAAATAAGTAAGGCAAACTGTGAAAATCTGTGGTTAAAAATGTAAGGGGTGGGGTGGGAACAGAGAATCTAGCAGATGGTTGCCGTGCCTCCCTCTGTGACAGGTGGGATAGACTCATCTGCATGAGCACATCTCTAAAGGTCTTCTTTTTCATGGGCACATTTATTGGCATACTGTAGAATGAGCCCTGTACATTCAAACAGCAGAGTCGGCCCAGCCCAGAGCAGCTCTGGAAAGGAAGGCCTTGGCCTCGGCTGTGCCTCACTTATGACAACAGAGCTGCTTCTCATCAAAAAGAAGAAAAGGAGAGAAAATCAGAAATGCCTGGTCAAAAGTGTAGAGACCTGATGAAGGTGGGGCAGGGAGATCTGAAGCTAGTCCTTGGGGTGGGTGGCTGAGTCACAGCATCCCACACACATGCCACCTCCCACAGCCCCTTGGCCTTCTGCCCATACCTGCTCCCAGCCCATGGCTCCCTGGTCACTCTGCTTTCCGATGGCCAGAACCACACACTGCAGTTGACCCTTGGGAAGACCCCACCTGGGCCACTCATTGGTTCGTGTGAAGAGTCTTCTGTCCCCAGCCAGATGGTGCCCTGCTTGGAGGCAGAGGCCAGGGGATGTCCTCCAGCATCCCCATGGCCAGTCATCAGCTGCCTCTGTCTAAGGCATTTCCACAGGCCAGGTCCTGCCACACTTGGGCACATTTCCCAACATGCTAACAGTTTGGGGACAGGCTCCATGGGTGGAGTCACTTCTCATTAGCATTTCTCCCTCTGTGGTTCCCACTGCCTGTCCTGAGCTGGACCCCTCATCTGTGAGTGCAGAAGCCTGGAAGCCTGAGCTCATCTGCCCAGATGATGGCAGGGCGAGCTCTCCTAGGGACAAACCATGAGCTCAGGGATGCCTGCCATGTATCCCGCTCGTCTGGGCAGGCCCTGCTAAACCCTATGTATGCAGAATGGTGTTAAAGCCTTACAACCACTCCAGGAGGTGGTGTCCTCATCACCATCCTCAATCTTCATTTCATTTATAAGAAAACAGAGACATAGAAAGACCTTGGCCAAGGTCACAGAGTTGGTCGTGGTGGGCCAGGATTCAAACTCCTCCAGTCCGACCTCATGCTTTCTGCTCTAAACTCCAACTAGGCTGCAGTGGTTTTGTACACCGCACCCTGACTTCACCTGTTCCACAATGTCACAGGCACCTGTGTGAAGGCCATAGGACAAGTGCAGGCTCCAGGCAGGAGGCCGCCTCTGGGCTCTAAAATGGGGTTTATGATAGAAGCTGCCTCCTTAGGGGATTGGGAGGATTAAATACGCTCATCTGTGTGAGGGCTTGGAGCAGCGCCTGGCACTGGAAGCACTCAGTAACATGCATCGTTGCCACAGTTATTAATAATATGATTATTCCCACGGGAAGCTTCCAGGTCTGTCTGTCTGACCTCGTCTCCTCTCCAGGAGGAGGCATCTGTGCATTGACTACCAACATCTCTCTTTTTAACTTATTGCTCCATCTCATTCTTTCACCTTCTCCATTTCTCCTCCCAACCCTGACATGCCATTGAATCTGTTTAATTCAAGCAAATGCTCAGAGCCCCAGATCCCTGAATGCGACAGATTGAGAGGGTGGGGGTGGGGGTGGAGAATGGAGGAGCTTGTGTAATAGGACATAAATAAACTTGCACATGCTCTTCTTTTTAATTGCAGATTCTATCCCATCACGGGGCAATTTTTATTTTGCCTTCTCTTGAATAAGTGGGAAGATGTTTTATTCATGTGCATCTTCCCAGCACGCAGCCCAGTAGGTGCTCAATGTGCGCTGAATGAGTCGGTACATTCGGTTTGGCTCCAGCCAACACGTATGCCAGGCGCTGTTGTAAGCGCCTCACATATGTGAGCTCATTGAATACTCTGTTGCCGTCTTAAAGCCCTGGAGCTGAGCACTCTAAATTCCGGCCAATAAAGGAAATGTGTTTGATGGCCACCCTCTTGATGGCACACCACTGAATCTCCAGCATGAGCTATGTGGCTCCCGCTTCCTCCCCGCTTGCTTGTGGCACTGCTCCCCTCTAACATTTAGGAAGAGAGTTTCAGCACAAACTTCCAGCTGGGTGAATGGTGGGGCCTGAGGGATGGTGACAAAGCTGAGCACACACCTCAAGGGACCTCCACGTTTTCCAGTAGTGTTTGATTTGAACAGTGCCAAGAAACCCAGTCAGATCTCTGGAAACTGCAAATCATGGAGGCTTAACATACCATGCCACCGCCTGGCCAGACAGGCCTGGGTTCAAGTCCCAGTCCCACCACGTATGGAGCCAATTCCTTGCTGAGCCACAGCGTCCTCCAGGGTGGAGCAGGGCACACACCGTGCCTTGTGGGGCTATGGGAAGATTACCCAGCTCACCGTGTGACATTTAGTGGGCACCTTCCTCACTCTGACAGCCAGCTGAGCACAGGCCACTAAGGAAAGAAGAATTCTGAGGGAGAGAGAAGAGGCCAAAGAAAGACAGAAAGGATGCCTCCTCTAAGAGCAGTCAGGCTGGGGTGGGACAGGGTGGTGGGCGGAGGTTGGCCAGGAGGGAGCCATTTACCGGCACAGTCAACAAACAAGGATTGGGAATATAAAGCTCAGCATTGTGCTAAGTGCTGAGGAAGTAAAAAGGAATTTTTATTTATAATTTATACCCCACCTACTTCCAAAGAGAATTTTGAAGGTGACTCACAATGAAAACCACATATGCAGCAAGATCACGAAAATAGAAATAGAAAATCAAATCCATGGAGATGAAGAAAGGAAACCCACATTTGTTTACCCCAGGTGCCGTGTCCTTGAATGTACTCCATCATTTAGTCCAACAACCCCATTTTACAGATGAGGAAGACAAGCAAAGAGGCATGTCCAGGGCAGGTAAAGGTGCAAGCAGGGCTCACTTCCCCAATAGGCGCAGGGCCCAGGATACTCAGGGGCTAAAACTAAATGTTTTAAAATTTCTTTTAAAATCAGAAGAAAAGAAAGGAACATTCAAGTTGAAAAAAATGTTTTAACATATGATATTAATAGATTTGTCTCATGCCAACACAATGGTAAAATATATTTAATTTTTTTAATGGAAGAAGGAGTCCACAACTGTAAAAGTGCCTGGAGTCTACAAAAGTCACAATCCAGCCCAGGCCACAAACCCAGGCCTGCCAAACTCCAACTCTTGTGCCCCTTCCACACTTGTGCAAGAACATTTGTTGTCACTGAATGTAACACGCGAGTCAGCTCTGCAGCTAAAAAGAGGCCACAATGAGATAAATAATTCTTAGTTTCATTAAAAGTATGTGTAGTGACGTGTAGTGGGGAAATGGGGAAACATTTACTCACTCTACAGTGCAATTCTGGGGAAAAAATGTAACTTTTACAATTTTCTTTCTTTCTTTTTTTTTTTTTAAGCGATGGGGTCTCGATGTGTTGCCCAGGCTGGACTAAAATTCCTGGGCTCAAGTGATCTGCCTGCCTCTGCCTCCCAAGTAGCTCACATTCTCAAGTAGCACATGCCACTACACCTGGCTAAAATTTTGTTTATAATGAATGTCTTCTTATCAGTTCCACTGGGAAGCAGGAGGGTAAAATCCTAACTTTTATCCAATTTGTTAAATTTCAAGCTTGATTCAAAATTGTCTTTCATAGATAATTTGGCTGACTCACGTAAATGTCAGCCTTTTGGAGACAGCCGCCTCTGGCTGCTGAATCCCCGTGTGGCAGATGATTCTGACCAGAGTCTTGTACAGCCCAGGAGGGAGGCACTTGGGTTCCCGTGGTATTGCCTGGATCTTCACAGCCTGCCCCCTGAGCTCATGACCGCTGTGATGTAATGGCCTCATCTTGCTTTCTGGGGCGCTGTGCCTGGAGCTGTCGCTGGAGCCCGAGGTCCCTGCCAGCTATCCTAGTGGTCACTCAGTCCTATCACCAGGCCTCTGCCTTTCTACTGGCATTCTCAAAACCTGCTCAGGTGCTGTCTCAGGCTCCCCTACTTCCTACTTCCTGTGCTACCTTCACGCCTTTGTGTGGATGCTTCTCCTGGACCCAGCGTACCTGGAGAAGGGTGCCTCCAGCCCAGACACTCCCTGTGGCCTTCAGGCATGCTTTAAAAGCATGTCTTTAAAAGCTCCCAACTTTCTAGGTTGTGCCCTGACACAATGGTGGGGAAGGTGGGGAAGGTAATCGTGGTAGTGACAGAGAAGAGCTCTGGTGCCTGATCTACCTGTTCCCTCTCTATCCCCCTCCTCCTTCCCACAGTCTATGAGGATAGAGGGATAAGCTTTCCTTCATTATCTTCTAAAATGTAGTCAGCCAGGCCTACCTCTTGATGTGCTAAATGAGGGTCCAAAGAATTTAGTAAACCTTTTCTCTCTCAAATCTAGCTTTCTGTCTGAGACTCAGACATTACTCCAATGTACAAGAAACCCCAGAACAACACGGTTTACAGGACATGAAAATGTATCTAGAAACAATTCCAGAAAGTATTAACCCCATTGCAGACACATGTTAGTTCAACAGGAGAGACTAACTATACTGACACTTAATTCCAAACATAATATATGAGTCCTTATGTAGGGAACGTCGAACATAAGTGTTCTATGTTCACCATTAGAACATAGGTGTTCTAATGGTGTTCATTAGAACACCATCTCCAGTATTTATTTGGCAAACCTTCTTCCAATAGCTGTTTGTTCTATCAACCCTCAATATAAGTAGACCAGAACATTAGGCACTTCTCTGGTGAAAGGGGCTGATCCTGGTGAGTCTAGTTGTGCTGTATCTGGTGTTCTCACATCTGGATGCAACTTAGATACCCCAGAGATGATAGCACATATCACTTCTTTCAGCCAGTGCTAGGATGTGGGAACAAAGGCACAGTCCATCTCTCTCACCCTGGAGGAGGGCAGAGAGAGCTTCAAAAAGGGACATGGGCACAGCCAACCTCTCAGCCATCACAGTTTTTTTTTTGTTTTTTGGGGTTTTTTTTTGACGATTAGTCATGATTCAAAATATGAACCAGAAATGACTTGGGAGTTCGAGGAGGAATGGGGTTTTGAGAGGAAATTACTCAGCCAATATGAAATGTTGGAGAAGAGATCAGACTCCAGGATCTTCTACATTCAGGCTAGAGATATGCAACTATCAAAAGTCTGGATATAGCTGGGTGGTTCATGCCCATAATCCCATTGCTTTTGGAGGCTGAGATGGGAAGATCACTTGAACTCATGAGTTCAAGATCAGCCTGGGCAACATGGTGAAACCCTGTCTCTATGAAAAATACAAAAATTAACCAGGCATGGTGGTCTGCGCCTACTCGGGAGGCTGAGGTGGGAGGAAGCCTTGAGCTGGGGAGGTGGAGGTTGCAGTGAGCTTAGATTGTGCCAGTGCACTCCAGCCTAGGCAGTAGTGCCAGACCTTGTCTCAAGAACATAAAGTCTGGATATAAATTATGATTTATAGAGTCTCACTCTAGAAGGCTGTGGGTAGTTGCTTGAGCCAGAAAGATGATTATGAGGAAAATCAAGATCTTTACATTGGAAAGAAATCATCTTGTCCAACCAGCCTTTGAGATGGAGAAAAAAAAATGGATGGTTACTATCACTACTTCTATTAATATTGTACTAGAAATCCTACCCATTTCAATAAAGAAAGAAAAGGGCCAGCCACGGTGGCTCACACCTGTAATTCCAGCACTTTGGGACACTGAGGTGGGTGGATCACCTGAGGTCAGGAGTTCAAGACCAGCCTGGCCGACATGTTGAGACCCTGTCTCTACTAAAAATATGAAAATTGGCCAGCTGTGATGGCACGTGCCTGTAATCCCAACTACTAAGGGGGCTGAGGCAGAAGAATCACTTGAACCTGGGTGATGGAGGTTTCAGTGAGCAAAGACCATGTCACTGCATTCCAGCCTGAGCAACAGAGTGGGACTCCATCTCAAAAAAAGGAAGAAAGAAAGAAAAAGAAGAAAAAAGGAAGAAAGAAATAGAAAAAAGAGAAAGAAAGAAAGAGAGAGAGAGAGAAAGGAAGGAAGGAAGGAAGGAAGGAAGGAAGGAAGGAAGGAAGGAAGGAAGGAAGGAAGGGAAGGGAAGGGAAGGGAAGGGAAGGGAAGGGAAGGGAAGGGAAGGGAAGGGAAGAGAAAGGGAGGGGAGGAAGGAAGGAAGGGAAGAGAAGAGAAGAGAAAGGGAGGGAAGGAAGGAAGGAAGGGAGGGAGGGAGGGAAGAAGGAAGGAAGGAAGGAAAGAAGGAAAGAAAGAAAGAAAGAAGGAAAGAGAAAGAAAGAAAGAAAGAAAGAAAGAGAAAGAAAGAGAAGACTGGGTACAGTGGCTCATGCTTATAATCCCAGCACTTTGGGAGCTTAAGGCAGGAGGATCACTTGAACCCAGGAGTTTGAGATCAGCCTGGGCAACAAATAGAGGCTCTGTCTGGGAAAAAAAAAAAAAATTAGGCAGGCATGGTGTCATGCACTTGTTCTATCAGCTACTTAGGAGGCTGAGGTGGGAGGATCATTTGAGCCTGGGCGATCAAGGCTGCATTGAGCCACAATTGTGCCACTGCACTCCAGCCTGAGTAGTAGAATGACTGCCTCAAAAGAAGAAGAAGAAAGAGGTGGGCGGGGCGGGGGGGGAGGGGAGGAAAGAAAGAAAGAAAAAAATTAAGTCTTAAGTTTGGGGAAAAAAGAGACAAAACTATAAATATGTATAGACAATATTATTGTGAGAAGAGGAGGAGGAGGAGAAAGAAGAAGAGGAAGGAAGGAAGGAAAGAAGGAGGAAAGGAGGGAGGGAGGGAAGGAAAGAAAGAGAAAGAGCAAGAAAGCAAGCAAGTTAAGACTTAAGTTTGGGGAAAAAGAGATAAAATGTTAGATGTGTACAGACAATATTATTGTGTAAATAGAAAATCCAAGTTATTAGACCAAGTAAAAGAGTTTAGCACGATTGCTGGGTATAAAGTTAACATGCAAATCATGAGTTTATTTCAATATATGAACAGTAAACATTGAGAAGATAAAACATTTTAAAGTGATCATTTACACTTGCAACACAAATGAAGTATTTATGAATAAGTCTAACAAAATGTACGCTAATTTTGTATAAAAATATAAAATTTTATTGAGAGACATTAAAGAATGCATTAATAATTCAGAGACATACTATGTTTATGGATGAATGAGTCTATATTGTAAATATGCCATTTTCCCCAAATTTATATGCAGATTCAATGCATCACAATAAAGATCCCAACACATTTTTGCATGTAGAATTTGGTAAGCTTATTATAAAACTCACATGAAAGTTCAATAATTATAAGAAAAACAAGGTGATGGAATTGCCCTACCAGATATCATGACTTATTATAAAGCCATAGTAATTAAGAGAGTGTGACATTAGCACAGGCGTAGAGAAATAGATCAGTAAACAGAAGAGAGAGCCATGAACAGACCCACACATATATGGATACTTGATATATGACTGATTGCAGATTACAGGGCAGTGGGGAAAAGTCTTTTTAAGAAATGATACTGGGGAGGGGGGACGGGAAAGAGCTATAAAGGGGAAAAATTGAATCTCTATTTCACACCACATACTAAAATCTCTTTAATTTGGAATAAAGAGCTAAATGTGAAAAGAAACTACAAACCTTTTAAAAAAAGAGAGAGAAGCAAATACCTTCGTGGTCTCAAAGCAAGAGTTCTTTAATGAGATATGAAAGTAAAGAAATAGCTAGGTGTGGTGGCTCACACCTGTAATCTCAGCACTTTGGGAGGCTGAGGTGAGTGGATCACCTGAGGTCAGGAGTTTGAGACCAGCCTGGCCAACATAGTGAAATCCTGTCTCTACTAAAAATACAAAACTTAGCCGGGTATGGTGGCTCATGCGTGTAATCCCAGCACTCAGGAGGTTGAGGCAAGAAAATTGCTTGAACCCGGGAGGGGGAGGTTGCAATGAGCTGAGATTATGCCGTTGCACTCCAGCCTGGGTGACAAGAGCAAAACTCCGTCTCAAAAAATTAAATAAATAAATAAATAGGTCCATGAAGCAGACCGGCATTAAAATTAAGCACCTCTGTTTATCAAAAGTTATTATAAAAGTTGGTGATATTAAATTCTTTTAAAAATTTTTAGGTGTCATACTGGTATTGTGGTTATGTTATGAAGAGAGAGACTATCTTTTAGAGATAAATCCTCAAAATTGTATGATGAATAGTGTTTTAGATTTGCTTAAAAATAAAACTAGAGGAGCAGACGTTGAAAAGGTATAAGTGCAATGAGATTGTCCATGAAATTGTAATTGTTGAAGCTGAGTGATAGGTACAAGGAGATTCTTCATATTATTCCATCTACTGTTGTATATGTTTGGAATTTTATCGTAAATTATTTTTGAGAGAGAGAGAGATCAAGGAGGGACTATAAAGAGATGAAAACAAACCATAAACTGGAACTACACATTTAAGCAATGAAGGACTAATATTCAGAACATAGAAAGAACTAAAAATCGAGGGGAAAAAAACAATTTTTTTAAAGATAACAGACAAGTCTGAAAAGTGGAAATCCAAACAGTGAAGAAACAAACAAAAACTCAACTTCATTAATAATCTGGGAGATAAAAATGTAAACCGCAATAAGATACCATTTTGTACCCCCCAGATTGGAAAAATTAAGTCTGTAATACCAAGAGATGACAAGGATGCGGATGCCTCTGGGAGCATAAATTGGTACAACCAATGTGGAAAGCAACTGGACTTGATCTAGTCATGTTGAAGACCATGTCATCCAGCAATTTTATTCCTAGATAAATACCCTAGGGCAACACATGCACGTGCGCACCAGGAGACAAGAAAGCTTTACAACAACGTTGTCAGTAAGGACCAAACACTGGGAACAACTCAAATGTCCATCAAACATAAAATGCATTAACTGTGAGCTTGTCTCAACAGTGAAAATATATACAATGAAACTGTAGCTATGTTGACCAAATGAAGCAAATCATCAACGAATGCATACAGTATATTTATTTCCAAGTTTAAAAATAGACGAGTAGGTTAAACTATATGAAGCTGTATGAATTTGCAGATATTCAGCTACTTTTCTCTTACAAATGGCATTTATCATTCACTCTAATACTGTTTAGGGTGCATAAATGGTAAAACCATAAAGGAAAGCAAGCTTCAATAGGACTTTTTCTGATTAACAGAAAAGTCAGGATAGTGTTACCTCTGGGCAAAAGAAGGGAGATTTGACTGAGGAAGGACCTGGGGTGATGGAGGTGGGGAACTTCACAGGTACTAGCGATGTTCTAGTCTATATATTTATCTCATGGGTGGTTACAAAAGTATTTGCTTTATTTATTTATTTATTTTAGAGACAGGGTTTCACTCTGTCGCCTAGGCTGGAGTGCAGTGGCAAGATCATGGTTCACTGCAGCCTCCAACTCCTGGGCTCAGGTGATCCTCCAGCCTCAACCTCCCAAGTAGTTGGTGCCACCGGCATGTGCCACCATGCCTGACTAATTTTTTAATGTTTTGTAGAGATGGGATCTTGCTCTGTTGCCCAGGTTGATCATGAACTCCTGGGCTCAAGTGATCCTGCTGCCTTGGCCTCCCAAAGTACTGGGATTATAGGCGTGAGCCGCCATGTGCAGCCAATATTTGCTTTATAGTTCTGCTTTAAACTATGCATATGTTTCCTGCATTTTAAATGATTTTATTTTTTAAATAAAAAGAGGAAATAACATTTTAGATGCGAGTTCTGAACTCAGGACACACCAGCCAAGCAAGAGCTCAGGGCACAGTTGAGAGGTAGAGAGAGCAGGCCCCCTGCTGCTGAAGGATCGGGGACTCACATCACAGATGACCTGTAATGGTCACTCCACACACGTGATTTGTCTTGCTCTGTCTTGTTTTTCCCAGATAACAATTGCTAATATAATTATTAATCCACTCGGAATGCTGAATATGGTAAATTTATTTATCCATGACTTCACTTATAATGATATATAATAAATTACTTAAGTGTGCTTCCCCAGCAGAAGATGAGTCCCCTGGGGGCAAGGACTGGGACATTTTCATGCTTGTACCAAAGCAGAGTGCCTGACACTGTAGATCCTCAATTAAAAGGTCACTGAAAGCATGGACTCCAGATGACCGGATGGACAGGTAGATGGATGGATAGACATCTTAATGGTTGCAGGTCTTTGTTAAATAGGGGATTTTATTTTCAGAACTAGTGAAGGGATTTTTTAAGCCTCCCATGGGGAATAGAGTGGTTTTATAAACATAGAAGTGCTAGTGTGGTATAAACAGAGACTGCAGCATATTTAATGATTTAGCGAATAGGACAACACATTCTATATTTTGAGTGCTCTGTTATGTCCCTGTACTATTATGCTGCTGGGATTTGTCAGCCACACAGGGTGTGCCACCTCCTTGCACCGCTCCAGGGCACGTGTTCCCTTTGTGTTATAGGTAAATCGTGTTCCTGGAGTTGTGCAATGGGCTGGTTCTGAGCCCACCTTTTTTGGGGAGGCTCTGGAGCGACAGGCACAGCGATGGGCCCAGGACGTGAGCTGAGCATGTAGGCTGGCTCGACGCACCTCCCACCCCCTTGTCAAGGATGGCAGCACTCAGATGACATGTTTTGGGAAACATTTTCCTTCCTCACTCTTCTTCCTTCTGGTTTTGTTTCTTCTCGCCTGCTTTCCTCCCTCCCTTTTTCCTCCTTCTTCTCCTTTCTCTCTTCCTCTTGCCCCCTTTTCCCTTTTTTCCTCTTGCCCCCCTCACTTCTCTCTTGGTCCCCTCAGCCTCTCTCTCTTCCTATCCTTGTCCTGTCCTTGTCCTTCTTTTGTCTCCTTCTCCTTCCCAATCCCCGCACTCAGAAGCGATCTTTCGGGTCCTCTACGTCTATTTCCTACTCTCAGTCGGCTGGCCCAGCAGTAAAGACCTTGAAACTTAATTCTGCAACCCTCATCGCCCCTCCCCAAGAGACCAGCTCTGACTGTGGTTTTTAGGAGGCCCAGTTTCCTCTGGGACCTTCACCCTGTGCACTCCCCACCCCACTGCCACCCACAATGTGCAGACCCCTCTGGGTGGCCTGCAACCTGCTCCACTAGGTGACCACAAAGCCCCTTTGGGCTGGCTTGGGAGTCCTTTCCAAAGCTGGAGGCAGGAGAGGAACCCTCTTTTTACTTCGAAATGTATCCATCCTTAGCTCCGTGAGCAAATGCCCCCCACTTCCTGGACCCCACAATAGAAACACAGACTTTGGCTGCCCTTCTTTTCACCCCTAAGGAGGGCTGCTTTTGCGCTAAGGGGCATTAGAAGATCATCCTCTGCCAGGAATGCATAGATGCTTTTTCTCTGCAGACTCTGCCCTGAGCTGATTTGACCTGATTGACTGGAGAGGCAGGGATTGTGGAGCAGAGGGGGAGGAGCATAGTGGGAGGGGGCTGGGAGAGGGAGGAGGGGAAGGAAAGCTCAAGTCTACAATTCTAGAACCGGAGGAGGAGAAGGAAGGACCCTGTAGGATCCAGCACCCCACCCCACCCATTTCTCTGCCAGAGTCACAAGCAGTCTGCCCCCTTCCTGTGTGGGTAATTGGCAAGGCCCGGACAAGCAGGCAAGTCTCCGACTCCATCCCAGCCCAGCACCGCCCACCGCCTTATTCAGGCAAAGAGAGTTGACTGTCTTGGCAGCAAAATGAAACCTTTTGATTTACGAGGAATTCTGAGATATCTTCCAGCTGACAGTCTTTGGAGAATTGCACAAGCCCACACTTTTGTGGGGGCAGCATTTAATGAAACGAACACATGAGTTATTCGTTTTTCATTAAGGATGACATGCAGAGAGTACATATCAGGATGAAAAATGGGTCCTGGCCTGGGGCTTCACAGCCTCATGATCTTGAGTGAGCAGGAGAGCCAGGAGCACCCATTTCCAGAGGCAGGGAATGGGAGGAGGAAGAGCTGACACCTTCGGAGCACTTACTGTGATTTTCATTGTCTCCCGTAATGCTCACTAGGTACTATTGCTCCAGAGTTACAGATGAGAAAACTGAGGCTCAGAGAGAGCAAGGAACATGCCCAGAGTCACCCAGCTAGTGAGGGACAGAGCTAGGATTTCAGTCCCAGGCTGCTTTGGCTCAGCTCCAACAAGCTGTCCACGCGGGAGCAGGAGGCCAACTGTGCAGGGCCTGGGGACCAGTGGTGCAGACGGGGTCCACGCTGTGGACGCTCACTCCAGATGGATGCTGAAAGACAGAGGAGCCCCGGGGCCTGGCAAGGAGAACCGTAGGCTTTGGTGGTCAGCCAGGCCCGGCTGGAGAGTGGCTGAGCCTATGAAGTCTGGGGAGCAGTTGGGCCGTGAAAGTGATGCCCGGCAGTCTCTGTTTTTGCTGTTTTCCAGCTTTCCAGCCTCAGAACGACTTGGCATCTGTATCAGAAAACCCAGTCAGCCCTCATCTCAGATGCAGGTGCAACACATATGGCCCTCAAGCTGGGCAGACCCGAGTTTGAATCCTGAGCCTACCGCTCATTAACTGTCAGACCCTGAAAAAGTGCCTCAACCTCTCTTGAGCCTCCACTTTCCATACCTGTCGTGTTTATTTAACGATACCTACCTCTCAGCATTTTCATGAAAGTTTTAAAATGACATTATTATGAGTAGCAGCTGTATAACAGTAATAATAACTCATGTATATTGAGTACATTTATATGCCCTGTACTATGCTGAGAACTTTACATACATTACCACATTACCCGACTTAACCTTCACAACACCTCTCCGAAGTACTGCTGTTACATAACAGGCCCATTTTACCTGCGAGAAATGGAAGCTCAGAGTTCTTTGCTGCCCAGGTCGTATAGTTAGCAAATGGGGTCGGGGTCAGAATTTGAACCCAGGTCTTCATGTGCCTCCAGCCCACCAATATGAGTCTTAATGAACAAAGTACCTACTGCGTAGTAGACCCTTAACAAATGGGAGTTCCAGTCCTTTCTTTCTCCCCTGAAAGCGCAGATTTTCACGGTGCCCTCTGAGATTTGCTTTAAAGCTTGCCCACATGGAGTTTTCAGAAAGTCAGGAGAAAGTGAGGTGCTGGGTGCATCCCCCGATCCAGGGCCCCCTCCCTGCCCCCGCTCAGCCTGCCTTCCTTTTAGGGTTTGGCAAAGGCTGCTTCACTCGAGGCCTCTCGTGGAGCTGGAAACAATGCGAGTTTATTTTGGCACAGGAAAGAGGGCCCGATTCCCCTTCTCTGGAAGCCTTTGTGGGAAGAGGACTAGAGAACGCGGCCCAGGCCTCTGTCAGTTCCCGTTACTCTCCCCAGCACGTCCACTGCCGAGTCACAGCCATCACATGTAGTTCTGAGAAGGAAATGAGATAAGAGCTTTCTTTCCACTTCAGACGGATCATAAGATTTCCCCTCCTCTCTCCACGCTCCCCTCCAAAAAGAAGTTGAACCAAGGACGTGGTGCTGCAGTTAAACTCAATACTCTTAGCAGGTCTCTTCTCAATCCTGTGGGTACATCCTCACCTGGGTATTTGGCTACCTGTGGCAGATACAATAAGCAGGGCCCATGGTCAGTGTGGTGATGGAAGTCATAGACACTCAGAGTGGCAAGGGACTGTCACTGTCCTCTAATCCCAGCCCCGACCTGGCTTAGATTCAGATCCAGCCAGTATTTACCAGATGCCAACCCTGGGCCAAGCCAGGAGTGCTTTTGCATCTGTTATTTCATATTTCAGAATCCACACAACAATCTTTTTGGAAAGGCCTTACTTTCCCATTTTTACAAATGTGGAAACTGTGGCTCAGAGAGGTCAGTACTTGGCTCAAAGTCATGACATGAGTAGGTCAGTGGTAGTGCTGGGATATGGTCTTCCAGCTCTGAGACCAAGCCCTGTCTGTCCCAGGCACAGGAGGAGTCTCTTCTACAACACTCCAGGTAGAAGGTTCGTCCAGACTTTGAACTCCTTGGGTGTTCCTTATTTCTAAGGGAAGTCTCATCTAAAATGTTTTTAGGGGTTGAACTAAAACCTACCTCTCTGTCACTTTCATCTATGGGTCCTATAAGTCCTAAATCTAACTCCAGGCAGAGGGAGGAAAGCCAGAGCTCTGCCCTTGGCCATGTCTGTTCTTCAGAGATGAGAAGGTGACCCCAGATGACCCTTGGCTGCCCCTGTCCTTGTCCTAGAACCAGCCCTGCCACTTCCTAAATGTGGACTCATTTCTTAACATCTCTGAGTTTCCATCAAATGGGGGCGATTGTGTCTACATTGCCAGATGGCTAAGGGACTCAATGAGAGGATGTCTCAAATGCACTTCCCCGAGAGCCTGCACACAATTAGCTCTCAGCCAATGGTAGCTATTGTCGTTTTATCATCGATAGTATTTAACCTCTCCAAACCTTGGCTCCTTTTCTATGGAGTGGGAATTACAATACCTACTTTCATTTCCCCTATCAACGCAAGTGGGCATTCCAATAATGCCAGCTTCACATGTCTGGGAGGAACGCACAATGATGCAGGCAGAGAGGGCTCAGAAACTGTGAAAAGCAGGTCACGTGCTCTGGCACCCTGACCACCTTTGCGGGGAGCCTGTTTCCTGAGCCTTCTGTCCTTCACCAGAATTTTCAGGGTTGTGATGTTTTTCTCTTCAAAAGCATCTCCTCTGTAGGCCACTCCCCAGCCCCAACAAACTTTTTTAAGCTAAAGAGAAAAAAAAAAAACCCATAAAAATAGACAAGTATTTCATTGGCCAGGTTCAGTGGCTCACGCCTGTAATCCCAGCACTTTGGGAGGCTGAGGCAGGTGCATCTCTTGAGGTCAGGAGTTCGAGACTGCCTGGCCAACATGGTGAAACTCTGTCTCTACTAAAAATACAAAAAAAGTAGCCAGGTGTGGTGGTGGACGCCTGTAGTCCCAGCTACTTGGGAGGCTGAGGTGGGAAGATTGCTTGAACCTGGGAGGTGGAGGTTGCAGTGAGCCGAGATCACGCCACTGCACTCCAGTCTGGGTGACAGAGTGAGACTCTGTCTCCAAAAACCAAAACCAAAAACAAAAACAAAAAAACAAAAGAAAAGTGTTTTATCTCTTTTTTACCTCCACATGCACCCTGGGGTCAGCTGGAGTCTTTCCACCCTTTACAACATAACAAGGGTGATTCAAATTCCCCATCCTGGAGGTGGTAACACTCAAAACACAGTTGAGGGTAGAAGATGAAATGGCACACATCTCAAAGACAGAGAGCAGAGAAGGTGTGCAGGTGCAGAAAGGACTGCTAGTGTCCACAGGGAACCGAAGGCCACTGATCTGGAGGGTGGGAGAGAAATGGGTAGGAATCGGAGGATGTTGGGGGTGGAGGAAGGTGGCCCACACCTCAGCTGGGAGGCCCTACTGGAGTGCACAGTCCCCTTTGCTTGAAATCCAGGAGAAGGGGGCTCCTGAGGCCAGAATTTGTGTAGTTCTTAAAAGTTTTCAGAAGCACATTTCCCCCTGTAGATTCTTTCCTTGAACAATCCCACCAAGCCTGCAAGTTGAGGAAAGAAATTGAACACACCCTTCCTGAGCTCCTCAGGTGCACCTTGTGCTGCTGTCCTGGGGCCATCTCCTAACTACTCCCAACCCCTCCCAACCCTTCATGGCCCTGCTCTGGGGCAAATATTCCTCATGCCAGCAGGTGAGGAGGCTGGGACCAGATAACAGCTAGTGAGGAAGCAAAGACAAGACGGGCGAGCCTGCGACACAGCAAGACCCTGTCTCAAAAAACAAAAACAAGACATGTGAGCTTGGACTCCAGTGTGGAATCCTGTGTCCACTCAGTGCACCCCTCTGCCGCTGAAAGTACAAGTGGAGAGGGGAAACCCACAGGTGGAGCTGACCATGAGGACTGTCATAGGTGAGCTCAGGGGCTTTGGCACCACCCCACAGGCCATGGGGAGCTGCTGATCAACTCGGGGAGTGACATCATGAAGAATGTGGCATTTCAGGACAGTTGCCTTCTTAATGAAGAGGACTCTGCTGAGTCTGGTGTAGCCAGGGGTGGCAGGAGCCAGCTGACATGGGTATGAGGGCTACTACCTGGCCCTCTCAGGAGGGTATTACTAGCAGCAGCTGCTGCAGCCCTGAGCCCCAGGAACACCACTGTGGAGGTTTCCAGTGCCTTCTTGGAGCTACCCAGCTTTCCCTCACCAGTGGCTGGTCCTTGCTTCCCACCTGCTGTCATTCTTCCAGCTTTGAGAGGCAAACCCAGAAATCAGCCCTCCAGCTTCCTCTACCAAGAAGACTGGCGTTTACAACCCTGGCTCTGTGGGGCTTCTCTTGCCCTCTCTTCTGACTGCCCCACTTGGCTCCAGGGGCCAAGTGGAGAGGAAGCTGGAGATGGAAGATGCAGCCGGGGGAACCCACCAGGGAGGTACCAGGTGAGAAGGGTGGGTGGGGAACCCGGCCCTGGCCCAGAGAACTGGAACTGTCCAGCAACCCTGGGGAAGGTACCAAACCACCACTGAGTAGGCAGTGACCTTTTGGGGGCCAGTGAGGGGAGTCCATGGGCTCCAAAAGGCACATAGAGGGCTCCCTTTCCCCATTCACACTCCACCCTCCATTGACCCCAGCTTGGCCCAGGGCCAGGCAGGGGAGGTGCCGATCAGTCATCAGTAATGCGGCGATCACAGCTTTCAGAGCGCCTTCCCACCTTAACCCTCATGATCCCTCAACAGCTCCTTGGAGGAGGGAGTAGGGCAAGCTTTGTCTTAGTTTACAGATGTGGAAACTGAGGCTCAGAGAGCTCATATGACTTTTCAAAGTCATACAGTTGATGAGGGACAGAATGAGTTCCAAATGCAGGACCTCCCAAGAATGGTGGACTTTTCCTCTCTGCCTTGTCCCCCGACTTCCTCTGTCAACTCCAGCAAGATTGGTCTGGGGACCCCTCCAAAGGCACAGATGGGAATAAGCACCCTTGGTCAAAGGATTATAAGGAAAATGGTGGACAGATGGGTTGAAGAAGGATTGATCGATTGAATTATTGAGACCTTACTTCCCTGAGCCTCCATCAGGTGATCTTTATATCTGTCCTGGAACACTAGCCCACCCAGCAGCAGGTGCAGCAGCCCAGGCCAGCCCAGGCCACTCAGTCGCTCCTCCTCTTGCCTCTCCTCCTCCAGAGAACTTGAATAAGAGGACACCAGATCATGCCTGCAGTTCCAGCCCAGGGTGAGGTTGAAACACTTATGCTTCCTATTTAAAGCCACATCTCATTCATCATTTCAGCACCAATCAACGATTAAACCTGATTCAATGAAGCCCTGACAACTAATTTAAACCGGGCCTCACAATCAGCCTGTCGCTGGCTATTTAAAACTCTGTCCTGGCCGCTGGGGCCTTTCGGAACCAGGACTGTTTGTCCTGCCAAGAGCAAAGCCGCACCCGCTGCGGCCTGGGATCCCCATATATGTAGTGTGTAGGGTCTGTTCCAGCCATCACTGTCTCTGCCCGGCTCCCTGTGGGGCTGCGGGAGGGTTCTGGGAGAGGTTGGGAATGCCAGGAGGAGCAATTGGTGAAGCAAAGAAAAGGCAAAAGCCCACTGAGAGGTCTAATGAGCCCCAGGTGCACACGCTTGTGTTGTGTGGCTTTCTTCAGGCCCTGGGCAAATGTGGCAGCCTGCGGTATATTGGGAGCATCGAACTCGGGTCGAGTCCTGACTCTGCAATCCATAAACCAGTTCTGTGACCTTGCCCAGGTCCTTCCTTAGTTTCCTCACCAGCGTGGTGAGAAGAACAAAGATCTCTTCTCAAACTGTCTCCCTTTGAGTTAAGAGATTCCCCCGTATCTGGTGTTCCCAGGTAAAGCACATGAAAAACCATCAAGTCCTAAAGCATAGAAGTTCTGAGCAGAGCAGGCCTGAGCTTGTATGGGGCCTGGGGCTGTGGGGCAGCATGGCGGATTCCAGCCCGTGGTCATGATAGGGTTGGCTGGTGTCCCCATGGCTCTCTAGGGCTGATGGAACACAGCCTCGTGTCACTAAGTGTGGACAATAACCCCTCCAGGCTGAGGACTGGGTCCAGACTTGTGTAGTCAGAGACACCCTCCTGGAGGCAGTGGACTTGAGCCGAGCTTTGGAGGCTGGAAGAATTGAGTAAGTCGGCCAGGCGCAGTGGCTCACGCCTATAATTCTAGTACTTTGGGAGGCCGAGGCAGGTAGATCACCTGAGGTCAGGAGTTCAAGACTAACCTGGCCAACATGGTGAAACCCCGTCTTTACTAAAAATAAAAAAAATAAAAAAATTAGCTGGGCATGGTGACAGGCACCTATAATCCCAGCTACTCGGGAGACTGAGGCAGGAGAATCGCTTGAACCCAGGGGGTGGAAGTTTCTGTGAGCCGAGATCGTGCCACTTCACTCCAGCCTGGGCAAAAGAGCAAAACTCCGTCCAAAAAAAAAAAAAAAAAAAGAATTGAATAAGCCTAGAATGAGAGGGAAGCCAAACCAGACAGAGCCACTTAGAGCTAGCAGAGCTTCCACAGCCATTTCCTATTGGATCATCAAACTCCCCTTTACTAGATGAGCACATTGAGAGTTTCAGTGACTTGCCACTGAGAGCTTAAGACAGCAGGACACTGGCTGGGCTCTCCTAATATCACTTGCTCTGCCCTGTTCTGCCCCATCCAAAGAGCAGGGAATACCAGAAGTAGGGGGTAGGGAACAGGAGAATGGGAAAGAGGAAGGACTCCAGCAGGGCTCCTTCCTCTAGATTCCTAATGCAGACCCTTCTGGAAGGAAAAACCCATATAAAAGGTGCAGTTGGAAGGCTGAGGGGCACCACCCAACCCTATCACTGCTGGGAACCTGAGCTGCCCCTGAAAGAGTGAGAGGGGTCTCATGGGTCCCCAAGCTCTCTGTGTGGGAGGAGACAATAGCCACTTTTCTGAGGCCTCCAGGGAGAGGAGGAGTGAGATCACATCTGGGGAGGGAGGAGGCAGAAACACAGGATATGAGCATCCTCCCGAGGGAGCACGGGGAGCCAGGAGCAAGGCCTGGGGCTGGCTGCCTCCTCCCAGAGTCGCTCCTTCCTCTAGGTTCCTGGGCCACACACTCTGGACTACCTGCTTCTGCTGGGATTCTTCAAGGGTCTCATAGACCCAACTACACTGTAAGCTTCTTGAAAGCAGGTCACAGTGTCAGACTGTGGTTCGGGGCTCAGGTCCTGGAGTAGGGCAGGCTGGCGGCCGACCTACTTATTAGCTGTGTGATTTTAAGCCAGTCCCTTAACCTCCTTGAGATTCTCCTGTGCAATGAGGATAAAAATAGGACCTATCTCATGAGATCATAGGAAAAGTAAATGAGTTAATGAGAGTAAGTGCTTAACAAAAATATCTCCATTGCATGTGCCCCCAGAGCAGCTAGCACCAGCCTCAGCATGGAGCAGGACTTCAGCTCCAGCAGCAGGGACTGAGATCAGACACAAGAGAAAGCTCCCTGATGAGGAGGGGTGATTCTAAACCGAAGGGCAGAAGTTATCTAGGGAATTTCCTTCCCGTAAAGCTTCAGGAACATGCCAGTCCTCCTACATCGGTCTGTCCTGGGGGTCTCACACCCCTGTCCTCCTAGGGAAATCTAGATCCTCCAAACTCTGCCTGGGTTCTTCCTGGGGAGTCTTGACCCCTGCCTTGTGGTTGATGTGGGATGGGGGACCCGGGAACAGGGCTGCCTTCCTCTGGCCAAAGCCTGGCAAGCAAGCATGGGATGGGTGCTGTCTTCCTGAGAGGGGCAATAGGAGAAGTGACGGAATCCCTAATTCAAGACCCTGCAGAGGTGGTGTGAGATCTCATAATATCAGTCTCTAAGTCAGTGCCTCTCAAGCTCTCTGTGGTGGAGAATCAATTTTTAAAATATATAATCAGTCACAGATCAATGCTTTTGTAAAATGCAATAAAAGTTATTTTCCAAAAAAACGATCACACACTTGGGTACCGTGGTAATGTCAATGTAAAATTGCTATAAAATTGTTCTAGGTGCTCACTCTCAATGTCTGTGCTCAGCTCATCAGCAACCAGTAACAGTTTGTACCGCTGGTTTGTACCACGACAACCACACTACACTTGGAGCTGACACTTTCATAAAGGTTAATTTCCCTCTTTTCCTTCCTCACGTTTGACCTCCTCCTTGATTAGATAGGAGGAGGGATTCCGACAGCCCCTCACCGTCTGTTTAGAACCTCTCCACCCATTGCAGGTCCTTCCTGGTCATCTAATACCATATGCCATACAGAACAGTCCTGACTATACATATTCTGGCTCATGGGCAATGTGTTCTGATTTGGGTCACTTTTTTTTTTTTTTGAGACAGAGTCTCTGTCACTCGGGCTGGAGCGTGATGGTGTGATCATAGCTCATGCTGCAGCCTCCAACTCCTGGGCTCAAGCGATCCTCTGGCCTCAACCTCCCTCGTAGCTAGGACTACAGGTGTGAACCACCACAATAGCTAATTTTTTTTTTTTACTTTTATTATTTGTAGAGATGAGGTCTCACTATGTTGCCCAGGCTGGTCTCGAACTCCTGACCTCAAGCAATCCTCCCGCCTCAGCCTCCCAAAGTGCTGGGATGAGCCACCCATTTACGCAGGCATGAGGCACTGCTCCCAGCTTGATTTTTTCTATTGACTGCCCTACAGTAGATGTGTTCGTGAAAAGGTGAGCATAGATTCTGTATTTGATGCAAAAGAGAATGAGGAGAACTGGGTCCTAAGGCAGGCAATCCCTTCCTGGGATGGGTATAGGAACCAAGAGTGTCCTTCTGAGTGGGACACAATGCAAAGACTTCTGCCTGGAATTATGACAACTGCAGTTACAATTTTTTTGAGCACCTAAGGTATGCCAGACCCTGAGCTTCACAAGCCATATCTCTATTTTTCCCAGCAATTCTGCAAAATAGGTGTGATTTGTCTAATTTAAAATGAGCTATATCAAATCCATGTGGCTATGCAGGTGCTATGCAGCCTAGAAGGTTTTAAAACGGCATCTTCCAAATGCTGATCTGGGAGTGGCTTCACAGCATCCTGAGGGGCTTTTTAAAAATGTAGACGCCCAGCCCCACATTCTCAATTCTTATTCGAAGCCTGTGAGCCTTCCCCAGCCCCCGCAGGTGACTCCAAAGCCTGGCTGGCTCTGGCACTGCTGTTCTGGGGCTGCTGAGGGCTGGGGTCTTGTGGGCTGAGGGGGAACCCTAGAAAAGTCCAGGAAAACCACAATGGGAAGGGTGCCCAGGAGGGAACGTCAGTAAACTATGATACAGCCATATGGCAGCATACTATACAGCCCTTAAAAATGAAGAATTTGGCTGGGCACAGTGGCTCACGCCCCTGTAATCCCAACACTTTGGGAGGCTGAGACGGGTGGAGCACCTGAGGTCAAGAGTTCAAGACCAGCCTGACCAACATGGTGAAATCCCATCTCTACTAAAAATGCAAAAATTAGTCAGGGGTGGTGGCGCACGTCTGTAGTCCCAGCTACTCAGGAGGCTGAGGCAGGAAAATCGCTTGAACCCGGGAGGCAGAGGTTGTAGTAAGCTGAGATTGCGCCACTGCACTCCAGCCTAGGCAACAGAGCAAGACTCCGTTTGAAAAAAAAAACACCACGAAGAATTTGTAATAACATTAAAACAGACATTAAGGGAACAAGACAGGTAATAAATTGCATATATAGTTTTGCCACAGCTATGTAACAAATGCAAAAGTGCATTAAAAAAAAAAAAGACTGGAAGGAAAAACAAAATATTTTATTGGTTATCTCCACATGAAGATTCTAAGTGATTTTACCTTCCTCTCTACACTTTTCTACATAGGGCGCGTGTTACCTTTCTAAACAGAAAAGCATAAGCGCTGTTTTTGAAAGAGAAAAGTCTCTCATCCTCTGTCACCCCAGCCAGCAGGAGTCAACTTTCACATTCTGGGGTTAGGCAGAAATTGCTGGGGTTTTTGTTTTCTTCTTCTCTCTGAGGGCAGGAAATAACTCTTTCCCACTGGATTTCCTGCTGGAGTTGGAGGCCCAGAAAAATTCTGGCTGAAGACTGGAGACAGGTGTAAACACGCCAGGCTTGCAAGGCCCTCTGTGAGTGGCTCTTGGGTATCTCCGCGTCCCTCTCTCTCCAGCGCCTGCTCTGGGAGCAGTTTCTGGAAAGCACCACCACTTTTGCAAGGCCATCCTCTCTACCTGGAAGGCTCTTCCCTGCTCCCCTCTTGCTTAACGAACATCATTCGGCCGTTGTCTTAGGTGTCCATGTTCTAAGGCGATCTTCCCTGACCCCTAGTACTGAATCAGGGTCCCCAAGAGCTCCCAGAACTCCCTGTTCTCGCCAATTTGATTGTAATCATGGGTTACTCCTAAGGCTCTGCAAGGGTTGGGACTGTATATCCCCTGCATTATCAAAGCCTGGTACACAGCAGGCACTCAATAAATGTTTACTGAATGAATGAAGAAATCCTGCCTTGAGATCCAGGATACCAAAGGAGCTCTGAGAGAGGCAGGTGTCATCCCGAGGAGCTCTGGCACCTGCCTCTCTCAGAGCTCGTTGGAGGAAAGAAAGGGTCCAGGCAGTTCTTTCCGCATAAAGCTATTATGACTGGTGCCAGGTGATTTGCAAAACCACATCTACGACCTGCTCCAAGGGCTTAGACCGGGAATTGGGAGGCAACCAGATAGCGGGCAGGAGGGGGCTGGCCTCCTCCTGGATGGCTTGCTCAGAAACTCTGCCCCATGCAGGGACTGTGTCTGGGGTGGTGGCTAACCGGCACAACAGCTAGCTTCTTGGGAGGAGGTTCATTGAGGGAAGCGGTTGTCCTAAGGGCCGCTGAGTTTCATCTGGTTGCTCTGGGAAGGATGCGCTTCTGCAAAAGCCCTAAAGGCAGAGCTGTTTCAGCCTCTCCAGGTCTCAGAACTGAGCGCCGCCCCCGCCATTCCCCCACCCATCTGACTCTACTTGACAAACTAAAAAGGCTGCCTTGCAGGGGAGGGCAGCTACCCACGGTGTCACCCTCTGGCTGCTCACCGGCCACCCTTGGGCCTCTCCTCTGGGCTGCCCTTCCTTCTTGAGTGCTGTCTATGCAAGGGCCCTGGCCCAGCTGGCCCCAAACAGGATTTGGGCACCCAACCCAGACGGGCAGGTTTGCAGGTGGTTGATGAATTCAGGGCCCTGCCATCCTGTTTCCGTGATCCCCTAGCCTGGGATCTAGGGGATGAGGTAATGGGACTGCCCCTGCCTCCCACACATCTCCTAGTGGAGTGAGGGACACATCTGGTGCGCAGGCCCACTTTGGTGGGGTGGAATGGGCCACACAGGGGAATCAGGGGTAAATAGAAACGTGTTACTGGTGCTGCAGAAACGTGCTGGGGGCGGGGGCTCCTGAGAGGGCAAAAGTGGGCTTCCAGGGCCTGGGAGGGACTGACCCTGTGCATCAGAGGGCAGTGGCCTGCTAAGGCCAGCCCTTAGGATGTCTCGAGTTCTGCTAGGTTGTCCTTGCCCCACCCTGCCATCTTCTCTGCCCTTTCAATACTCTTCTCCCTTTCCTTTCCCCTCTTCGGGAACCAGTGCCCTCTGGCCTCTGGCAGCCACACGTTCCAGTCTTGGAAGAATAACTCAGATCTAAAATATTCTCATTGCACATTAGCCCGTGCGTCACCGTGCTGTGGCTCCCCCAAAGCCTCCTGCCACGGAAGGCTAGTGGCTGACACACTCACCCACACTGAGGTGTCAGGAACTGAGGATGGCTTGGGGCAGACGGTGAGGAAGCGGGGGCAGATTTAAGAGTGGCTCATGGAAAAGAAGACTTCTGCCAAAGGAATGAATCTCTCAGATGAAGGAGTGGTCCAGTCAGAGAGACAGAGTGGGGGCTCCACTCAGAGTTGATCGCCTTCTCTGCCACAACAGGGAGGTTCTGCCTGGGGCTGAGAGGTGGGGAGGGAAGCCTGGGGATGTGAGCTTAGTGAGGGCCACCCACCGTGGAAGATGAGCCGCCTCATCACAGCCGAGGTGGAGAGAGCGCTGAGCAGGGAGCCCAGACCCCTGTCAGTGCTAGCCCAGCTCTGCCTCAGATGGCCCGAGTGTGTGCAGGTCACCTACTGGGCCTCAGTTTTCCTACTGGTAAAATGGGAACAACCCTACCCACATCTCAGGGCTGTTGTGAGAGCCATTGAGACGAGACAGGAAAGACATGGGCAAGTCGGAGGAGAGACGCTATGAGGCGGTGGAAGGGTAGCCAACAGGGCTTCAGGAGATGGACCTGGGCGAGTGCCTGCCCCTCTCTATACACTGCAAGGGTCAGACCAGCCGATCTCGGAGGACCTGTCAGCCCCAGCCTCCCTCACCACCATCTTCGTTTATGAACAACACTGTTATCTTTCCTTGCTCCAGGGAACTTCCTGAGGAGGTGCCACAGCAGCTCCAGCCACTCCCCATGATGGCTCAGAGCCAGTGCCAAGGGCCTCGCTCCGACACTCACTTGAGGACGCGTGGGGAAGCAGGCAGAGGGAGGAGGTGGCCCCGCCCACTTCTGCAGGTGAACTTGCTTCTCCTCCGTCCTCACCCTCTGACTTATGGTGGGTTTTCCTGTCCTATTTTCTGTGATCCCCTGACAGCCAGCACCCCTACACACACCACACACACACAAACACACACAGTGTATGTGTGCACAGTGCTGGCGCTAGACTGACTCATACATGCTCACATACACACACATACACTCAGACACTCACATACACACAGTCATGCACATTCACACACTTTCACAGGCACAAACACACATATACACTCTGACACACACTAACACACACTCATACACGCTTACACTCACACACATGCACACACACTCATACACTCACACATGCAAACACACATACATGTGTGCACACACACACATGCACGCACACACACTAGTCTCCTGCCCTGCCTGGTCGCTTCTGGTCACGTCCAATCCTGGGTCCAGAACCAAGCTCCTGCCATCTGGGGCTCCCCAGCAGAACTTCTGTCCTAGGGAAGCCACCTCCCTGCCCCTGCCAGGCCTGGACCCTGGGTCCTGCCCTGCCCTGCAGGGACTGCTCTCAGGGAACAGCCTGGCCACTGATCCACTTCACGGTGGGCATGTTTCACAGCCACCTGGGTCAGGAAGCCCACATTCTCCCAAGGGAAGGTGACTCATCGCTGATGTCTGAGGGTGATCTGAGCACTCTCTTCACCACCCCGTCAGCCCTGAGCCTTCATCTTATCTCCTTGCCAACAGCACATAAGTGTGAGTGAGTCCTCACTGCAGTCCAGGCAGCCTGGGGGCTACGAGGGGCTTCAGAGGTCCTCATCCCCAGCCTGTAGGCCTGGCCATACTGGACCCATGACATCAGCCACCCTGTGAGCTGGGACCTCGGGGTCCTACAGCCCTCCTCACTCAAGCCCTGGTCCCCTAACTTCGAGGTGAGGTGTTGGGCTGGAGGAGACAGGCAGCCAGGTAAGAGTGTGGGGAGACACGGATGTCCAGTGGGCAGCTCTGCCCTGGGTGCTGCTGTTTCTGCCTCTCTTGGGATGGGTTGGGTTGGGGAAGGGGCCTCTGAGAAGGATGGGGCCCCCATGCCCTTTGCCTCCCCTCACCCAATGCCCCATCCTCCCCATCCTCCTTGTTCTGCCTCACTTGCCTCAAGTGCTCTCTGCATTGCGTTGCTGACCTCACCTCTCCATGTGTCTCTGGATCTCTGCCACCTTGTCACTCTGTTTTCTATCTCTGGCTCCTTCTTTCTCTGTGTCTATGCCTGTGTCCCCCACTCTCTCCAGGTCCTCATGCCACTCTCTGCCTCCCTCTCACTCTGTGCCTCTTTGTCCTGTCTCTCTCTGACCAGTTCTCGGACTCTCCTTCCCCTCCAGAGTTCTCCTCTTAACAACCCACTTTGCAGCAATCTCATGAAAAAAACGGAAAGAGAAGGCACTATGTGGTTTTATCATCACAATAAAACCTGGTGGGCTTGACATGTGGCTGCAGGGTCTGCCTACCCTCGCAGCTGCCACCCTCCCGCCTCCAGGGCAGTCTCTGTGCATTCAGCAGAGGCACCAGCCTGGTGCAGCTCCCCTGCCCGACACTTCTAGAGCAGAAGTCCACCAGCCATGGGGCATGTCCTGAAGGGACAGCCAAGTATAGGGACAAAGCAGGAACCCAGGGCCAAAGCAGGGGTCCAGATGGAATTAGATGTCTGCTATGGAATGCATGTTGGAGATTAGGTGAAGCCCTAACCCCCAAGGTAATGGTATTTGAAGATGGGGCCTTTGGGAGGCAATTAGGTTTAGATGAGATCATGAGGGTGGGGCCCCCATGATGGGATTAGTGCCCTTATGAGAAGAGGAAGAGAAGCCAGAGTGCTGTCTGCCTTGCCATGTGAGGACACAACAAGAAGACAGCCAACTGCAAGCCAGACAGAGAGCCCTCACCAGAAACTGAATCAGACAGCACCATGATCTTGGACTTCCCAGTCTCCAGAACCCTGTGAGGAATAAACCCTGATTGTTTAAAGCCACCTGGTCTACCATATTTTGTTGTGGCAGCCCAAGATGACTCAGATGGTATTTCAACCTTGTTGGCCCCTCTGTAGGAGAGGCAGCAGCCTGGTGAGACTCCAGGCCTGACCTGGACCAAGGTCAACCCTGCCCTGCACTCTGCACCCCTCTACACCCTCACCTATTGTGGCCTCTGGCTTCTGCCACAGAGACTCCCGCAGCAATGTGAAGAAGGCATATGCCCCCGAGGGCTTGACCTGTTCCAGAGTCAGCCTAGCAACCTGCTGACTTGACTATAGTAGGCTCAGAGGTCCCAGGAGTGGCCCCTGGCTAGCACAGGACACTGACACAGGGTGCTTCCTGGTGGGGGTGGGAGGGGAACAGGCACTGGGACAATCCAGGTCTGCCCTCCCCCAATTTTTCCTGTCACTGTCTCACATCCTAGGACTATCTGTGTGCCTTCACCCCCCACATCCCATGCCCACCCAAGGGGATCCACAAGTAGTGAGCCACCTGGAGCAGGCATGAGGAAGTGCAAACTCCAAGCCCTCCCCTTCCAAGCTTTGGGGTCTGTCCTGGTAACAGTTGCTTGTTTTTTGAACATCTAAAGTGTGTAGGAACAAAAGCCTGAATTTTCTAGACACCATATGTTAGATGTAGTCAAGTTCTGATCAATGGGAGCTAAACAGAGTGTCATTACGACTCTGAGAAAGTATTGATAAATGGTGAGGTACCATTCTTCTGCCGTCCTTTTCTACTTCCTTCCAACTGAAATGTGAACATGATGGCTGGAGCTCAAACAGCCATTTTGGGTCATAAGGTAGATGCTGTGTGTGAGAATGGCACAATAATACAACTAAGGAACTTGAGATGCTGGTGGTCATGGATCTTCCCATACCTGGGATGTTTACTTCTACACTTTGCTTATCTGAAGGGATAATCAACTTCTCTCTCATTTACACCATTATATTTTGGGTCTTCTGTCACTTTAGCCAAATACTATCCTAACTGGTACAAAAACAACAACCAACCAATGAGTCTTTATTGAGTAGTTACTTTGTGCCAAGCCCTGTAATAGGCGAGGTTTTAAAAGCTGTTTTTCATTTAATTTTCACAGCAACCTTAAAACCAGGTGTTAAGACTAATTAAATTTGTGAGCTTCATCTCCCAAATGAATTGTGTTTGTTCATTTGTTGGCTCCTGCTACATACCAGACATTTGTCAAGGCATTGAGGATACAGTAGCAAATAAGAGAAATTCCTTTTCTTCAAAACATTGACAGTTCAGTGGGAGGAACAGACAAGTAAGTGGAAATAACAATGCAATGTGATGATGATAATAATGTTATATTATCATTTTAAGGTGCTATCAATTGTAATATGTACTGTTATTTTATGTACTCTCAAGAAAAAATATACTGCCATTAAACTGAATCATAATACCTTAACGATAGTCTCACGTGATACATGAACCAGATACACCAACCTCCCTTTACTTTGAAATCGTTTATTAGCTATTCCAAGGGATTTCACAATTCCTCTGGCCCTTGGTTGCCTTGCTTGATTTGTGACATGCCGTCTTTTCAGACATATCTCAGTAACAAAACATAACACAACTTCATCTGTTTATATCTTCCTTTCCTGTCCCATAAAGTACCTGGTTGTGATTCTGGAAGAGGCACAGACTCTGGCGGTGCCTCTGTTGGTAAATATTTGCCCATTAATATCGAGTTTATGCCCTGCCGCTTGGTTTCACGTTCTTCTTCACATTCAACGAATCTTCATTTCTTTGTTGAGCCATAGCATTCTTGAAGGCAGTTTAGAGGCAGTTAAACTCAACACATAAAATATGTAGGAATGACAAAATTATGCATTCAGTTAGAACTCATAGCTCTAAAGAGCAAAGACCAAATTTACGCTTATTCAGGCAATGACAACTATGTGGGAACGCCATAGGATAAACAACAATTATAAGATTTTTTGGGGGCTGGGTGTGGTGGCTCATACCACCTGTAAGCCCAACACTTCGGGAGGCTAAGGTGGGCGGATCGCCTGAGACCAGCCTGGGCAACATGAAGAAACCCCATCTCTATAAAAAATACAAAAATTAGCAAGGTGTGGTGGTACATGCCTGTGGTCCCAGCTACCAGGGAGGTTGAGGTGGGAGGCTCACTTGAGTCCAGGAAGTCGAGGCTGTAATGAGCTGTGAATGTGCCACTGCACACCAGCCTGGGCAACAGAGTGAGACCCTGCCCTGAAAAAAAAAAAAAAAAAAAAGAAAAAGAAAAAGATGTTTTTGATTGTAAGTACTGTGTAATCTCAAATGTTTGAAGAAGTGATTTTTTTTTTTTAAAGTATCTTCCAGAGACTAGGAGACGGAGGAGGGGGATGACTACCTGATAAGAATGGGGTTTCCTTTGGGGATAATAAAAATGTTCTGAAATGATACAGCTGTGATGGCTGCACAACACTGTGGATGTACTAACTGCTGCCAAATTGTGCACTGTAAAATGATTAAGACGGTAAATTTTATGTGTATTTTACCATAATTTTATAAGCTATAGGTCTTAGATTTGATGAAAATGGTGGCTGCTTTTATTTTTAAATTGCTAGGTTTTAAGTGAAAGAAACCAATCTGAAAGGCTCCTTATGGAATGATTCCAACTATATGACATTCTGGAAAGGGCAAAACTATGGAAACAGTAAAAAGATGAGTGGTTATCAGAAGTTAGCGGGATGGGAAAGATGAATAGGTGGAGGCTAGGGATATTTAGGGCAGTGAAACTATTCCGTATGATACTATAATGATGGATACATGTCAGTATGCATTAGTGCAAAACCATTGAATGTGCAGCACCAAGAGTGCACCCTAATGTAACATACAGACTTTGCGTGATGATTCGTCATTGTAGGTTCATCAATTATAACAAATGCACCACTCTGGGGGTGGGAGTGGGATAGTGGTAGTACGGGAGGCTATGCAAGTGTGAGGGCAGGGGGTATATGGGAAAGCTCTGCACCTTCCTTGCAATTTTGCCGTGAACCTAAAATTACTCCAAAAAGGAGTCTTTAAAAAATAACTAAATTGCAAGCACTGTCCTTTTCATTGTTGTTGTTGTTGAGATGGCGTTTCGCTCCTGCAACCTCCACCTCCCAGGTTCAAGTGATTCTCCTGCCTCAGCCTCCCAAGTAGCTGGGATTACAGGCATGTGCCACCATGCCCAGCTAATTTTGTATTTTTAGTAGAGATGGGATTTCACCATGTTGGTCAGGCGGGTCTTGAACTCCTGACCTCAGGTGATCCACCCGCCTCAGCTTCCCAAAGTGCTGAGATTACAGGGGTGAGCCACCACACCTGGCCACAAGCACTGTTCTAAGTGTATCACATAAATAGTCAAATGTAATGCCAACAACAACCATAAAACATAGCTAATAATAATCACAAACATCCATGGGCCACCAATCTCTCAGTGACTTGGGACTTTACAGGCACTAGGTCATTTCCCTCTCATAACTGCAATCAAGTTCAGTCTGTTCTGCCATGATGCTTGTTTTGGAAATGAGAACCTGTTCCAACATGACTGGTATATCAGGGAACAATATAAGCATAATGTAGATCTTGCATTTGCTCTTGTGTGATTTTGTCAGTGGGAAACACTGTCAGGGGTTGATAAACTACAGCTCTCCGGCCAGTGGTCTGTTTTTGTAAATAAAGATTTATTGGAACACAGCAACACTCATTCACTGAACAACAGCAGCAGAGTTGAGTCATTGCAACAGATACCTCTGCAGAGTTGAAGGTATTTATTATCCGGATTTTTAAGGAAAAGTTTGTGAAGCCCTGTGTTATGGGAAGCCAGAAAATGCACCTAGCTGAACCACATATCACAGAAAAAACATGCGTGTACTTTAAAGAGTTAATGAGCTGTCTTTTCATTTCTTGATGTTATCATAAGCACACAATATTTTTTAACTTTAGCATTTAAAAACAGTTTTATTGAGGCATAATTCATGTACCATACATTTCATCCATTTTAAATGTGCAATGATTTTTAGTAAATGTACAGGGTTGTTCATCACCATAACAATCACCATAATCCAATTGTAGATAGAACACTTCCATCACCTCCCAATAACCCCTTGTGGCCATTTGCAGTCAATCCCTGTTACACTGCCAGTCCCCACCAACCACTGTAGATTTGTCTGTTTTGGACATGTTGTGTCAGTGAAATCACATAACATGTCATCTTTTGCATCTGGATTCCTTCACTCAGCATAGTGTTTTTGAAGTTTGTTCACATGGAAGTAACTATCAGTAGTTTGTTCCTTTTAAATTGCTGACTAGTATTCCATCGTTTATCCATTCACTATTTGACAGACATTTAGGTTATTTCGCGTTTGGGGTAATTATAAATAATGCTGTTATAATTTAATGTAGTTGTCTTGATTAGCTTGGGCTGCTATAATAAAACACCACAGACTGAGTGGCTTAAACAATAGACATTTATTTCTCACAGTTCTGGAGGCTGGGAAGTCCAAGATCAAGGTGCTAGAAATTTCAATTCCCGGTGAGGGCTCTTGTCCTGGCTTGCAGAAGGCTGCCTTCTTGCTGTGTCTTCAAATGTAGACCTCTGGTCTCTTTTCCAATTCTTATAAGGATACTAATCCCATCACATCCCCACCACCGTGACCTTATCTAAACCTAATACCTTCCAAAGGCCCTACCACCAAATACCATCATATTGGGAATTAGGGCTTTAACATATACATTTACAGTGGAGGACACAAACATTCACTCAATAACAGTAACTATTGATATTATTGGATTTATATCTATCATTTTGCTCTTTATTCTTTACATGTCTCATGTCTGTTTTGTTTCTATGTTGCTCCTTTATTGCTTTCTTTTATGTTAAACTTATATTCTTCTAGTAAACCATTTTAATTTTGTTGTTCATTTTTACCCTATAATTGTTGAGTTATTTTCTTACTGGCTACCCTAGGGATTACAATATATATCTTAATGTATCACAAGGTAGGAAGGTGAAATATTTGATTTGACAGCTTGTTAGCTTGAATTATTACTTTTTAATATTTAGGCATTTGGCATGTTGTCTCCATTTATACCCCACCCCAGGCCTTGCACACATTGGCGGAAGGCCTGCCTTTCACATATTTGTATGCATGTGTTTTTTCACATAATTATATTCATACTATGAATTATATATTCTGAATATTGCAGTTACATATTCTGCTTTTTAAAGTTAACATTTTGTCACAGGCATTTTTATTTGCCATACATTTTTATACACTTTTTAAAAGGCTATATTGTATTCCACTGAACGCATGGGGCAAACTTCAGTTAATCATTTCGCTACTTTAGAACATTTAGGTCATTTAAAATTTTTCCCTTTAAAAAAAATAAAATGCTGTAATGAAGTCTGGGCATGGTGGCTCATGCTTGTAATCCCAGCATTTTGGGAGGCCAAGGTGGGCAGATCTCTTGAGCTCAGGAGTTTGAGACCAGCCTGGCCAACATGGCAAAACCCCATCTCTACTAAAAATACAAAAAATTAAGCAGGCGTGGTGGCATGTGCCTGTAGTCCCAGCTACTTCGGAGGCAAGGGGGCTGAGGTGGGAGGATCGTTTGAACCTGGGAGACAGAGGTTGCAGTGAGCCGAGTTGGCGCCTCTGCACTCCAGCCTGGGTAACAGAGGGAGACCCCATCTCAAAAACAAAAAAAGACCAAAAAAACCCAAAAAATCACTGCAGTGAGGATTTTTGTACACATAACTCTTTTCACATTGTTGAATTTTTGGCATAAATTCCCAGTTCTAAAATGACTGTTGAATATAAAAAAGACTTTCATAGTTCTTGATATCTTTCACCATATTATTTTCCTTGAGAATTGTAACAATTTTCTCAGGTCAGCAATGTATGGGGCTAGCTATTTTATCACATCTTCACGAGTTCTGGGTGTCAAGTTAAACTTTCCACTTAACTTTGCATTTCTTTGGTGATTAGGAAGGCTGCACATTTTTCTGTAAATCCATTTACTAGTTATAACTTGTTTTATGTAAATTGCTTCATTATGCTCCTTGCTTATTTGTATACATATAAGGCTTTTTGTTTGTAACTATCAGTTTGTATGGACTCTTTATGTAATATATCCTCCTCAAAACATTTTAGGAAAGAAATAGAATATCAATAAAAGCAGATAATTTTTAAATGTATCTACCTTAAATGCTGCAAATATTTTTCCCACTTGCCCCTTTTCAGTCTTTTTCTAATACAGAAAATTTACATTTCTCTGTAGTCAAACCTGCTAATTTTTCTTTGTGATTTCTTCAATCATTTCTAAGTTTAATAAAAGACATTCTCCCTCCAGAGATTTGGTAACTGTTCAAGTCTCTCTTTTAGTTTGCCTTGGTTTTTAAAAAGTATGTATTAATAACTTTGATCCATGTAAAATTTCTGGGTAAAAATTCCTTCTGGTTGAAGAAAGAAGAGGATCTCAAAGCAGAAGTTTCTCAAACTCAGTAGTTTCTCTTCTCTGGTTTCCTTGCCTGCATTGGACTGGGCCCTGAGCCTGAAATCCCAGAATTTTGAGAGGTTAAGGTGGGAGGGTCACTTGAGGGCAAGAGTTTGAGACCTGCTGTCCATCTGTCTACAAGGAGACAACACAGAATCAGAGCTTGCCTCAACTCTCTAGCGCTGGACCCACCTCCAAGGAGAATGGCCCAGAGTAGTGGAAAGAACATGACTTGGAAACCGAGTTTGGACCCTGGCTGTGTGTGAACACTCAGACTCCAGTTGTCCCTCTGAAGAATGGTGCAAAGGATGCCTGACTGACAGGACTGCTGTGAAGATAATACAAGACGATGTATGGAATGTTCTAGAAAAGTACCTGACCCATCATGGATCTCTCGGGGCCCTGCCTGTGCACTGACTTGGCTCCTGGGTCCCACCCCAAGATCAAAGGTGTTCCTGGGCCTCCTTGTCCTCTCCAAGGAGCATGGGCAGGCCTGCCAGAGCAGTCCAGAGTATCGGCAACTTTAGATGAGGAAACTGAGGCTGGGAAAGGCTAAGTGGTAGAGCAGCAGATGCTCTTACCTGCGCTGACATGCTGCCTCCTCCAGCATCGCTTTCCTCACGGCACCTCAGCCTCCTCATATGTCAAATTGAGCTAATGGCCCTTAGTGGTCTCTACTGCTGAGGGGTTACTTGAGCAAATGAAAGGTTCTGAAAAAGCCATGGAAAAATCGAGAGGCAAGGTAGAGTCCCTATGCGCTGCTCAGTGTACTCCTTCCGCAGCTCTGGACACAGACGAAGCCTCTGTGTTAGCTCTGACAGGCTTTTTGCCTCCCCACCCCCAGCTCCCCAGGACAGCCCTGCAGAGACTCTGTGAAGGCCCCTTGTGCCTGTGGCTCACCAGGCAGGAAGCCTGGGGCTTGGCTGAGGCCCCAGGAAGCAGAGTCTGGGAGGTGAACCATGCCTCAGGCCCAGCTGTGTTCAGCTGGGAGCAGTTTCTGAAGTCTCAGAGAGCAAGGGTGAGGAGGAACCTCAGAGGTCACTGGGCCACTCCATTTCACAGATGTGGAAGTTAAGGCACAGAGTGGAGAGCCCATGAGTGGCGGCGTCAGCACTTGGGCTGGGGATCCTGGCTTCCCGTCCTGCATACTTTCCACTTGGCCTCTGCTGCTGCAGTGGCCTCTTTAGAAGGCTCCCTCTGATCCTTCTAGAAAATTCTCTGCAACGTGATGACATTTGAGCAAAACTGCATGATGTTGGAGGATCAGGGCACTCCTGAGAAGCAGAATGAAGCATTAAGAATGAGGTGTTCCCACAGGAGACATGAGGGGATCAGGAAGGAATTTCCTGGGAACAGGACTTTTCAGAGAAGGGAAAAAAGTGTTTTGAGCAGGAGCTTGGCTTTTTTGGAGCAGCTGGGAAAATGTGGGGGCGGCGGCTAGAGGCAGGCAAAGGTGGCAGGGAAATCTGACATCACCAACCCACCCTGGCAATTTAACATTTAAAATTAAAGTTGCCTTCTCTCTTAGCACTGTTTTTTTTAAAAAACAGAAGCCATACTGCTGAGGTGTGAGGGGTAACAACGGTTCTCAACCCTGGCTGCACATTAGAATCCACTGGGGTGCTCTTCCAAACCCCTTGCCAATTACACGGGAGTCTATGGGGCAGGACCTGGGCATCAGTGGTTCTTAAAACTCCCCGGCTGATTCTAATGAGCAGCCAAGGCCAAGTGCTACCAGCCCCTGGATCATTTTGCCGGCTGACTTATGAACCTAAACTGGAGCAAATGCGTAATTCCATTCGCCACTCACACTTGTCCAGGCCTTCTTCACAGGGAGGCCACAGGGAGAGATGGTGCCCTTCTCTCTCCTCTGCCCGGCTTATCTTACTCTCCTCAGGGCCCTGCCTAAGGCCCACCTCCATTCCAAACCAGGATTATTCCCGTCCTCCAAATCCCTACAGAGGTCAGATTGGGCCACCAATGTACCTAGGGCTCCGTGGCCAGCCTGTGAATCTCCCCGGTGGCTGTTACACAATGTTGGTTGTTATTTTTGTTTTCAGTCTTGCGCATGTCATCCACCCAACTCAATGTGAGCTCTCTAAGGACTAGACCCCCATACCTTCCCCCACCCTGGGCTGGCCAGAAGGCTTCAACTAAGACTTGTTATCGGGGAGCTGAATATATTCGCTGCATCCACTTGAGTCACAAGTACACATTTAATGCTGAAAATGGCTCTGGGAGATTGGGACTGTATTTTTTTTTAATGTCCATTTTATGCTGAGGAAAACAAAGCTCAACCAAATAAGTGGTTTGTGTAAGGTCACAAAATGAGGAAGTAGCAATCCACTGGGTCCACTGAGGTTCCTTCCCCACCACACAGCATTCTACTGCTATAGGGGAGTCCGCAAAGCAGGCAGAGCTGGGCTTACGGCGAGCTCCGGAGGCCTTTCTCTCCCGGGGAAGGTCTGGTCTGACCAGCTGGGGAGGCCATCTGTGAAGGCTGCTTGGTCTCCAGTTCCTCAGGCCTTATGAGAGGGTGTAATATCACGTTAAAACGGAAGTTTCCACGGAGATGTTAAGATGCTGGGTATCAGCTCCCAGAGCCATTGGAGCAAAATGCAAATTTTATAAGGAAATATTTAAAACCTAGGTTTTTACAACTCTTGCAGCCCTACTTATGGCTGAGGGTCAGGTTGTTGGAGATTAAGGGGGAAAGGAATTGCCTACTGAATGCCATGTTCCTCTTCTTGCAGGAAAGACAGTGGAAAGCACCTGCCTCTCACAGTAAGTCTATGAGGGTGGCTTCATCAGAATGTCTCTGAAAGAGGAGCCAGGATGCCTGTACTCTGGGGCCCCAGTGGACTGGCCTCCACCTGAGAAATTTTTTTTTTTTTTTTTTGAAACGGAGTCTCACTCTGTCGCCCAAACTGGAGTGCAGTGGCGTGATCTCGACTCACTGCAACCTCTGCCTCCCAGGTTCAAGCAATTCTCCTGTCTTAGCCTCCTGAGTAGCTGGGACTACAGGTGTGCGCCACCACGGCCTGGCTAATTTTTGTATTTTTAGTGGAGACGGGGTTTCACTATATTGGTCAGGCTGGTCTCGAACTCCTGACCTCAAGTGATCCACCCGCTTTAGCCTCCCAAGGTGCTGGGATTACAGGTGTGAACCACTGCACCTGGCCTCCACCTGAGAAATATGAAGGGCTGGGGATGGCGTGGCTGACCAGCTGCTCAGGGATGAGCTGAAGGGGAGGTGGCTGTGCTGAGCTTAGCCGAAAGTTGAGTCTTCTGAGAGAGAGGAGGCCTGGAGGTGTCCCATGGGACCGATGAAAGCCCCAGGGTAGACAGGGTCTGTTGTGGGTTGAATTGTCTTTCCGAAAAGGAGATGTTCAAGTCCTAATTCCCAGTACCTGTGAATGGGACCTTATTTGGAAACAGAGTCTTTACAGAGATGAAATCAAGTTCAGATGAAGTCATATTGGATTAGGGTGGCCCAGTATCCAATGACTAGTGTCCTTATATGGAGAGGGAGACTTGAAGACATAGAGACAAAGGGACACAAAGAGATAGGAGAGAAGGCCATGTGATGACAGAGGCAGAGACCCGAGTGATGTGGGGACAGGCCAAGGAAGGCCAAGGATTGCCAGCAGCCAACAGAAGCTAGGAAGAGGAAGGAAGGATCCCTGCCTAGCACAGCCCCACTGACAGCCTCCGTCTGCCCTTTTCCTCTAAAGTCCTGCCGGGGCTCACCTTGGATTGAAGAGTCCTGAGCCCAGCCTTGAACTGCTCACTGCAGCCAGGGAGTGAAATGTGCTGATTTGCTGCGCCGGAAGCCGGTGGGGTCAGCCCTGTCTAAAGCACAGGAGCTCAGCACAGGAGAAAGGGTAACTCCCCAAAGGAAAACTGAGGTGCTATTACCAGAAGCAGAAGAGCTGCCACTTAAACAAGCAAAATAACCCATGTCCCCAGTACCAAGCCCATCAATCACCATCTAAGCTTACATATATAATGCAGATAGGACATGAGAGAGATGGCAAAGGTTTAGATAAAATACTGTGATAATTTAAAATACATGGGTTTTTCCCATATAAAGAGTCAGGGACTGCCTCATGGAGGAAGTAGCTTATGAACTGGACTTTCAAGGAAGAATGGAATTTTGTGTGTGCATCCGTGAGAGGAGGGCACTCCAAGATGGGAAAACTATATGACCAAAGGTGTGGAGGAGTGAACTATAAACGGGGAAAAGTCAGTGGTTCCATGCAGCCAGAACACAGGCCTGGCAAGAGAAGCAGTAGTCTATGTGGTAGAAGAAGGAGGTGGGGATCAGATCTTAGAGCAGGTGCCAGGATAAAGATCTTAGATGGCAGTGTATAGAAAGTAGAAAACCACTGAAGGTCAGATTAATTTAACTTAAAAAGAAAAAAATAAATGAAGCACAACCAGGCAAGAGGCTCCTGGAATGGTGTATGCAAAAAACAAAGATAATCTGAACGTTCCATTGGCACCTCCAACCCAGCTTGTCCACGATGGAAGCCGGCCTCATTTTTCCCCATCCGTACCTGTCTGCCTGTTTCCCCTCTCCTTGTGAGCAGCATGGGCATCCCCAAGAGTCACTCAGGACTCTTCCCTCTCCCATATCCCCCACTGCAAGCTCATCTCCAAATCCTGCCGATTATTCCTTCCAGATGTTTCTTGAATGCACTTGTCTTGTTCCTCCACATCACTTACGCTTCAGCCACCATCATCTGTCACTTGGATGACTCCAACAGCCTCCTAACTGGTCTCTCGCTTCCAGCCTGGCCCCCCATCAGTCCTCTACATAGCAGGCAGGGTCCTCTGTTTAAGTTATAGCCAGTTGGGGACTCCCTGCCACCCCCCTTCAGAATTGGTCTTTAGCCCCACATCTTCCTGCTCCCGGATTTGGAACACACCAGCCATCCTGAGCTGCTTTCCATTCACAAAAGTAGTGTGACCCGTCTCCCCTCTGGCCCTTTGCATGTGCTGTTGCCTCTGCTGCCCTCTCTTTTCCCCATCCCCTGGTTTAGGAGCTGGAAGGCTGTTCCTGGTGGAAAGGTTTTTTAGGAGGCTGGGGAACAAGATAAAGAAGTTGGGAGAAAGCAGGGAACTCCCTGTGGTGGACACTTATCTCTCATCTGCCCTGCACTTTCCTTCTCCTGGGAGCAGTCACCACCCCCTTGTGGAGCTGCTCCTACCCTCAGCTGTGTGGTCCAATGGGAGCCTCCATCTTTTTTTTTTTTTTTTTTTTTTTTTAATGGAGGCAGGTGCTCACCATGTTGCCCAGGCTGGTCTTGAACTCCTGGGGAGACCTGATCTTTCATGATCCTTCCTTCCTGTCCCAGTGATGGGTTGTGAGGTTGGCAATCTGACCTGAGCCAGACTAGCCACAGACTTCCCAGAAATTGTTCTAAATAGAGCTAAGGAGAGAAGGCTGCTTTCCTTTTCGGGTGTAAGGCTGAAAGGACAGACTGTAGACCTTCATGCTGCTAGACATCCTGCCTTGTGGAAAAAGGTGGTATACAGAAAGGTGGTGTACTGAAAATGACAGACCAAAAGACGGTATCCTGACAAGGCTCAAGTCACTTCTAAGTTCCAGGGTGACTTGTTACTTCACCGTCCCCTAGAGCAGTGCTTTTCAGTCTATCTAGAGGAAAAGCCAGATTTTTTTTTGCCCAATTTGCTATAAAGTAATAGTACTTCTGTGGAATACACTTAAAACTTAAAAAAAAAAAACCCAACACAGTTTATTTATTTACTTATTTATTTTTTGAGACGGGGCCTCACTCTGTCACCCAGGGAGTGTAGTGGCACCATCACAGCTCATTGCAGCCTCAACTTCCTGGGCTCAAGTGATCCTCCCACCTCAGCCTCTCGAGTAGCTGGGACTACAGGCATACACCACCATGCCCGGTTAATGTTTTCGTTTTTTGTTTTTTTTTTTTTTTGTAGAAACGGGGTTTCAGCATGTTGCCCAGGTTAGTCTCAAACTCCCGAGCTCAAGCAACCCACCTGCCTTGGCCTCCTAAAGTGCTGGGATTACAGGTGTGAGCCACCACGCCCAGCCCAAACACGGTTTTAAAATCCCATTTTTTTTTTCTACTGTTATAGTCAATAGGCCTAATATTAGTTTGTCAATTTGTTATGAAAGTTTGTAAACACTTCATCTTGATTTCTGTACTCACCTTCTCATTGACTGTATCAAGTCGCCAGTTCCGTGAACCAGACTTTGAGTAGCCCTATCATAGAGGTTGTCACAGAGCTCCACCCTTGCTGGCACCAGCTCTGCATTCCAGCCTGCAGGAAGAGGAAGTCTAGGGCAAGCAAGTTCCTTTTAAAGAAGCAACACAGGCCAGAGCGAGACTCTGTCTAAATAAATAAATAAATAAATAAGCAGCACAGAAGTTGCATATATCACTTTCATTCTATTCCATTGGTAAAAATGTGGTCACACTTAGCTGAAGGAAGTCTAGAAAATATAGTCTCTAGCTGGGTGGACTTGTGCTATTACTAAAAAGACAAACGACAGACGACTCACGGCAGACTATAGCTTCTGCCACACACCCCTGCTAGCTGCCTCTACAGCCTGGCTTTGCACTTAGGGGTGCTGGGGGCTTGGCTAGGTGAGAACTACAGAGCACATCTACCACTCTACCACCCTACAGCAAACCATCCCAAAATGCAGTGGATTGAAGCAACAATTTTACTGGCTTGCAGTTTTGTAGGTCGGCAATTTGGCTGGGCTCAGCTGGTGGGTCTCCTGCTGGTCTTGCCTGGGGTCATTCATGCAGCTGTAGTTATCCGGTGGTTTGACTAGGGCTGCCTGGTCAAAGATGTCTTCACATTTCTGGCAGTTGACCAGCTTAAGGCCTCAGTTCTCCATGTGGTCTCTCCAACAGGCTAGCTCAGGCTCATTCACATCATGGTCTCTACATTCTAACCACAGCCAAGGAGAGGACAAACCCCATGAATAAGTACTTTCAAACCTCTATTTGCATCACATTTGCTAATATTCCCTCGGCCAAAATAAGTCGCCTTGCCAAGTTCGTATTCAAGGGCAGGACAAATAACTTCACTGCTAGATGGGAAGAGCAGCAAAGTCACATTGAAAGGGGCACATTATACAGGAGGAATTATTGAGGCCACCTTCATAAAGGGTCTTCCACGGTAACCTCAGGCTGAGGCACCTTTATATAGAACAAGGCATGTCTGTCTGCCCTTGTTCTGATCAGGATCTAGTGGCCCCAACGAAAAGACTTTGCGAGTGTCTCAAAAGTCAATCACTCAAAAGTGGAATCAAAAGTCTCAGGGAACTTTTGAAGGTACACGTGGCCCTCCCATGTACCTGAAGGGCTGCCAGCAACCACAGCCATCCCTGGGAGCAGCCTGTCTCTCCGGTGGGCTTCAAGATCTCCCTTGTGGCATCTCTTTCCTCACTGTGTGTCTCCTCACTCTCCTCTCTGCTCATTGGTTTCCTCTATTTACGTCCAGCACCGGCTCCCTCGCAATTTCTGCTTGCACTGGACACACATGGAAAGCACATTTCACCTTCTGGCCCTGCTGCAAACTGGCTCAGGCTCTCCATGTTTCCCACCTCCCGTTTCAGAAAGAATGAGCTTGATCAACCCAGCTCCTGCACTCAGTCTACACCACATCACAGGAGGCTGGCCATGCTATGGATGAGCTGCCCTGAGCTTAGAGGCTCACATCCCATCCAGTCACCCGGAGAGGTGTGTGTGTGGAGGGGGAACTGCAGTAGGTTGAATAATGATCCTCCCAAAAGATATGTCCACATACTAATCCTCAAAACCTGTGAATGTGGCCTTTTTGGGGGAAAAGGTCTTTGCAGATATAATTAAGAATCTTGAAATGGCATCATCCTGGATTATTAGGGTGGACCCTAATTCTAATAGCAAGTGTCCTTATGAGAGACACACAGAGAAGACAGACACAGAAGAAGGCCATGTCATCGGAGGCAGAGTTTGGAATGATGCAGCCGCAAGCTGAAGAATGCCTGGAACCACGGGAGACCGGAAGAGGCGAGGAAGCCTTCAGAGGAGCACTGCCTGGCCAATCCTGCCATTTCAGACTTCTGGCTTCCAGAACTGTGACAGGATACATTTATGTTTGTTTTGTTTTGCTTTAACATTTTTTGTAGTGAAAAATACACAACATTATATCATATTTACCATTTGTAAGTGCAAAATTCGGTAACATTAATTACATGAACAAGGCTATGTTATCACCATTATCTTTTTCTTTATTCTTTTTATTTTTATTACATTATTATTATTATTTTGAGACAGAGTCTTGCTCTGTCGCTCAGGCTGGAGTGCAGTGGCACCATCTCGGCTCACTGCAACCTCTACCTCCCGGGTTCAAGATTGTCATGTCTCAGCTTCCTGAGTAGCTGGGATTACAGGCATGTGCCGCCATGCCAGGCTAATTTTTGTATTTTTAGTAGAGACAGGATTTTGCTATGTTGGCCAAGATGGTCTCGAACTCCTGGCCTCAAGTGATTTACCTGCCTTAGCCTCCCAAATTGCTGGGATTACAGATGTGAGCCACTGCTCCCGGCCACCATTATTTTTTTTTTTTTTATCATGACCAACATAAATTTTAGCCATTAAACAACACTCTCCCTTCTGTCTTCTCCCTGTCTCCTGGCAAACTTTATTCTGTTCTGTGTCTCTATGAATTTGACTACTCTAGCTACCTCATGTAAGTGGAATCATACAATACTTGTTCTTCTGTGTCTGGTTCATTTCACTAAGCATAATGTTTTTGAGATCCATCCATGTCATGGCATATATCAAAATTCCATCCCTTTAAATTGGTCAATAGTATTCCACTGTATATATATACCACATTTGGGTTATCCATTCATCTGGTGATGAGCACTTGGATTGTTTCTACCTTTTGGCTGCTGTGAATAATGCTGCTATAAACATTGGTTTACAGATATCTGTTTGAGTCCCAACTCTCAGTTCTTTTGCTTATATACCTAGGAATGGAATTGCCAGATCTTATAATTGTATGTTTAACATTTTGAAGAACCGCCCAACCGTTTTCCAAGCAGCAGCACCATTTTACATTCCCACCAGCAATGTGCAAGGGATCCAGTTTCTGCACATTCTTGCCGACACCTGTTATTTCTCAATTTTTTGTTTTGCATTGTTGTTGTTTTTATGGCCATCTTAGGAGGTGGAAGGTGGTATCTCATTGTGCTTCTGATTTTCATTTATCTGATGACTGATGATACTGAGCCTATTTTCATGCGCTTATTGGCCATTTGTGTATCTTCCTTGAAGAAATGTCTATTCAAGTTCCTTTGTCCATTTTTGAATTAGGTTGTTTGTTTTCTTTGTTGTTAACTTTTGTTGCTTGAAGCCAACAAGTTTGTGGTAATTTGTGACACGAGCCCTAGAAAACGAATACGTTGCTCAAAATCCAGCCTCTTGGGCCTCAGGACCCCACGGTCAGGCAATTTCTTCCAGAAGGCTGAGTAGCCATACAGGTGACATCAGCACTGACTTTATTCACCTGCCAGTGGATGAATTCTTCAGCTCTTCCCTTCCAAGGCCTGAGACCTGCAAGCCAAGAGGGCTCGAACACCAGTCTCCTCTTGAATGTGCGCATGCACAACTCTTTCAAGAGGTTTGGAAGTAAAAAGAAGGAGCAGGATGGAGCAGCAGTTGAGGAGAGGATTATAAGATCCCCTCTCTCATCAGGAGGCGTTGCTGTGTTTGGTTGTTTGTCTTGAAAGGATGCGAAAACCTGAGTATTTGTATAGGCTGAGAGAAGAACCCAGGGGAGAGGGAGAGGGGACCTGAAACATCACATCTGGATGCCAAGCACATCATCTTTCTGTCTCACTGGTCAGAGTCACGGGAGCTTAGCCCCGAAAGGGACCTTAGAGTTTAGCTCCTTCATTTTGCAGATATAGAGAGAGCGGGCACAGAAGAGGACCTGCCCGGGGTACTCCTGCAGCCAGCTGCTTGCTCCTGACATCCCATATGTCTAGGACTTCATGGTGTGCCCTCTGGAAAGACAACTATTTTTAACTGCCTTTTTTCACGTCTCCACAAGTTGTAAAATAACTCTTCTATTTCTTCTCTGTTCCTATGCCCTTACCCGTCTTCCCAGAACACAATGGCATATGAACCCTTTGTTCCTGCCAAATGCAGCCGAGGAAGTGGGAAGGGCCATTGGGTTGAGTGGACCGGGAGACTATGCCCTGATGACGGGGGATGCTGCCAGGCTCGGCAGGCCTCTACTTCCCCTCTGCCTGTCCTCTGTCTCCCGGGGTAGGGAAATCCAGGGATCTCTATTCCCCAGCATTCCTTTCCAGCATGGTTCTAAGTTAGATTCTGGCAGTAAGATGCACTTGCACAAGCGTCAGAAGTTGAAGGCGAGAGAAAGTCCTTCTCTGAATTGGCCTGGGCAGATGTGTGGTAGACGGCAGCTTTCAGACAAGCTCCTGCACGCTGTCTGCTTTCTGCTTTGGTGCTACAGGCAATTGAGATGATCTCCATGCCTTCTCTGCAATCTGGCACTTCCTGATTCTGTGAGGTCTGACAGTGGCTTCCCTGATCTTCCCTAATTCAGCCCTTCCGTCCATTATGAATGCCTCTAAATCCCTTGTATGAAAACCCTGTGTATTTGGAATATCTAGAGCAGCTTCCAGTATTATAACCAAACTCTGACTGACACACTGGCACAGATAAAGAAGCTACGTAAAATGATGTGGGGGAAACATCCTGTTCAATCTTCTCGGCAGTGCTGATGTTAGACTGTCATTTTCCCAGTTTCATAGATTAGAAGCCTGAGGCTAAAGAGGTCAAGGTTGCCTGACTCCCAAGCCATTCTCTTTCTGCTAGATCATTCTACTCTGCTTCTCTTAATAGATAGGGAGAAGCAGGCATAAGAGGAAAGAGAAAAGCAGCAGGGGAGGACATGATGGAGATGGACAAAGGAAGAGGCGAGCAGACTTATTTGAAGTAGAAAGGGAGAGAGGAGAGAGAAACTCCAAGGGTTCTGGAAAGTTGGAGAAACTTCTCATAACCTCTCCTCAGACGGTGCTTTACAAGGTTACCCTTGCTCTTGGGCAACAGTAATTAGCCAGGTAACAACCATTCACAGCCCTTTGCCTGTTCTTTATTCTCAGGCTTTTGAGATTGCAGTGTGAACAGAAGACATAGAAACCCACGGAGTGAAGAATTCTTTGGGCTGCCCCAGCAATGCAGAGCAGTGGTCCCCTGGAGAGTGGGTGGACTCAAGCAGAAGGGCAGCCCCAGCCCTGGGCTCATGGGGAATGGGAATTAGGTTTGCCCTTGAACCCCAGGGTAGCTGGTGAAGGCTGTCTTGGATAATCTTCGGCCTCTCCCTTCCAGACTCTTCTCAAAGCATCCCCATCTCACCTTGGTATCCTAGTCCTTCTGCTACTCCCGTGCTTGCCTTCCTGGGACAGTGACACTTGCAGTTCCTGCTGACTCGGAGTGCCCCTCCTTGCTCTGTGTCCTGTGAGAAAGCAGGTAGGTTGATGAGGGAGGGCAGGGGTGGGAACCTGGAACCCTCCTACGTGACACTCTGGTCACAGTCCCTCTATGTGGATAGGAAAGGCCAGGTCGGAGTTGTAGGGATTAAAGGCAGTACATGAGATCTGGTCCAAATCCCACAATATCCTGAATTCCCACAGCATGGACAGGGGCCTTAGAGTTCCTATAAGCCAATCCCTTTATTTTATTAACAAGGAAATCAAGGCTCACAGAGGTGAGGGCAGGAGTCCAAGGCCATACCGTCTGCACATTGGCTCAGGGCCTGGCGCCCAGCCCAGCGCCCTTCCCTCACCTTCTCACTGCCTGGCAACCCTGCGCCTCCCCCAGCCCTGGCGCCCAGTGAGCTGGCACCTCGCATATGATTACAATTACTGTGAGTTTGGCTTGAGCCCAGCCGTACTGCGAGCACAACCAGGCCTGGTCACTGGCCAAGTTTCCATCTCAGTAGAAAAATGAAAAAGTTCAAGGGATGAATGTTAATCCCAAACACACGAGCAGGAAGGAGTGGGGTGAGGGGGAGAGGCCCAGCCAGGATCTCTTAGGGCAACATCAGTACAGCAAGAGCTCCTGAGACCCACCCCAGGGGCAGAAGGCCTCTGGCTGGCCACATTTATGCTGCTTTGTGGTTGTAAATGCTGCTGCCTCCAGGGCCTGAGATGGAACTCAGCTGGTGAGACTTGGCTGGTGGTCCCGGCCCTTCTCGGTTGGCTCCTGCCTTGTGTATTGTTCATGACCTTCGTGTTTCTGTCATTTACTTGAGCATCTCCATCTCCTGCCACAGGTAAGGAAGTAAGCACAGAGACCAAGGGACTCGCCTGAGGTCAGATAGCCACTGAGGAGTGGGACTAGGCTGAAACATAGGCATCTGGGCAGCCAGGCTGTCGGACAGCCCCTCTCTGTCAGAGCTCCCCAGAGCAGCCTGGGCCTTCCTAGGATGTTCCTGCTCCCTTCTGCCTGCCACTCTGCTCAGCGTCCGAGGAGCTACCTAGCTCTGTCTGCCCCACATCTTGCTGCATGATGGCCTTGGTGAGGCTCTGAATTCCACCCTGACTGCTGACTTCTGTCCTTCTAATGCTGACGTCTCACATCTTTGAGGCTTCCAGGCTGATGTTTTTCCAGATCTTTCTCTCTAAGACTAAGATTCCTGTTTTTTTCTCCCAGACTTGAAACATTTCTGAGTAATACAACTCTCCCAGATTGCTCAACTCCCAGGAACTCCTGTCTGCAAACTGTGCTTGGTTCTAGTTTCAAGAAGGGCAGCAACATATTGGAATTTTTGATCAATGATACATAGGCAGTTACCCTAATATATATTTACCCCAGGTTAGATAGATATGAGGAGAGCCACTGCTCCCCTGCCTTGGGGACAAAGGAGTTATCATTTTGCTGGAACTCTAAGAACAGCATGTGATATTCTTATGGAGGACAGCAGCCATCAATTAAATATCAGCTGTCAAGTGGGGAAGAGCTGTGGTCCCATAGGGAACAACTGACTTTTTGATTGCTAGTGTCCCCGAGGGGATCCACTTCGTCAGAAAATGAGGTCTGTCTGAGATAAATGTGCTTATTTACACCAGCTTCTAGACTGGTTGAAGTCGGCCCAGGGCCTGCAGCCAGGTATCTGAGCAATGGCAATGGGGAGAGCTCCAGAGTGCAGCTTCCTGCGGACTTGGGGATTTATAGGCTTCCTGACAGGCAGAGCAGCCTCAGTTTCGAGGCTAGCAGCAGGGAGCCAGGAGATTGGCCAAGGTTTTCTCAGAGGCTTTGCAAGAAACTGAGCCCTTGTTGGAAACGCCTTTGAAACCCAGGGGTGTCATCTTCCATCTCCTCTTGAGTCAGAGCCACAGCAGCAGGGCATTTTCGGGGGCCGTGGGGGAGAGGGGGAGAAGGGCATGAAGGCAGCGGGTAGGGGAGCAGAATGTGGAAATAAAGCATTGTTTCCAAAAGGTCATCTCTCTCTTTCTTTTGCTTTTCAAAGGCCCAAATGATCACTTTGTGTTTGAGACAATCTGGTCTTAAAAAAAAAAAAAAATGAAGAAAGGAAAAGATGTTTTTCCAGGTCTAATTATAAGAGTCATAAGGCTGGAAAGATTTGGAGAAAACATCTATCTCTCGGCTCTGCCCCCACTAGGTACACACCTAAGTCAAGGGGGAGGTGTTTGTCTATGACTAACCGGCTGGCGGACTCCGTGGGTCTCAGGGCACTCCCACCCTCAGTCTATCCACAGTCCCATCGCTGGAGTTAAAGTCCACTTCTTCCTTTTAATCCTCATGGAACTGGAAAGTGGTCAAGAGACTGGAAGAGCCAGTGATTTGGGTTCTCCTGGAATGTTAGGGAAAGCAGGTTGGGGGTCTCTGTCCCTCACCCCAGGGCACCCCGTCTTTGAAACCTGTGCTGCCCCGAGAAAGGGCAAGTCTCAGAGCCAGGGCTGCCCGCAGGTCTTCTGTCCCCAGCAGGAGTGGACTGGACAGCGTGGGAGGTTTGTCTTTCTAAGCAGATCCAATCGGTCTTCTTGTTCTGATCAAGTAAACCAGAGTGGATATCCCTTGAGTTAGTGCTGGTGGGAGGAAGTTTGGGGATGGAGAAAAAGTTTCATTCTCTCCCCCACCTTTCAAAACTGCAAATCTCCAATTCCCCAAGGTGAGGTGGGGGTCGGGGAGGGAACAGGCAGGTGTCTGGCAGGAGAGGCTGGTCTCCAAGGGCCCCTCCAGCTCTGACCAGCTTTGTGCTCTAAGCCAGGCCCTGGTAGGACCCCTGTTCCCTTGCTGCAAGCCTCTCCTTGTTTCCACGGCTGTTCACAGCCCTGACTGCTCAAGATGACATTTTCTAAACACTGGAGACAGAGACAAGAAGCAGACGGAGAAAGTCTGAGAACTGGAGCTGGGCCCAGGGAGGGAAGCGGGCTCCTTGCTGAGAGCAGGCTGAGGCATCCAGACCCTGCCGCCAATGAACACGCAGGCAGGGACCTCTCGCCGTTGCTTTGACACAGTGCTGAGTCAGGGTCCAACGCCACCACCAGAGCCTGACCCCTTGGTCCAGCCAGTTGTTCACTGGTCAGAACACGTGCTCCCTGAGCAGCCTCCTTGCAGGTACCACCCCACCCCCTGAGGACTCCTTTATTTATACCCAGAAAGGGAGAATGGGATGGAGTTTCATGAAGCGCTGTTCACTGCTACGCCCTGGTCCCTAGATGAGGTCTGGCACGTGGCTTTGCGGCACTCAGTAAATATCTATAGAAAAAAATAACTTGCTGTATTAGTCTTCCTGGAATGAGCTGGCATTTGAGCTGGGACCAGTTTCCTGGAGAAGGGATTTCAGAAAAAGCAACCAGGTATCCCTCAAAGCAAACACAGAGTGGCTCGGTTAGGTACAGATGACTTGCATGGGGGAATTGGGGTGAGCTGTGCTCTTAAACCTGTCTGGGTGTTTTCAGGGAAGCCATAGAACAGTAACCACAACAGTAAAACCAGTGCTACCTCTATGCAGAGAGGGAGGGGCTCTTCTGACAGGGCCTCCTGAGAGTGGTCTCAAGGTCACTTCCGGGCTTCCTCCGATCCCTGAAAAAGAACCAGACTGGCCTGCTTCTCTGCATCCCAGGGCCCTCATAAAAGTGAGGGCTGTTTGGGGGTCCTGGGTCAGATCCCCATCCAACTCCTATCCCATTGAACTCCCACCTCCAAAGGCAATCTAATAGCTCCTGCCGGGATCTCGAGCGCCAAGGGAGACCTTCATGCCACGCACATTCTGGGACCATCTTTGGTTCCCCTCTCAGCCTGGACAAGCAGTGAAATACAGCATCCAGCCGCTGCCCAGCTCAGTCATGCTATCTTGGGACAGAAACCTTGAAAGGCATCCCAGCTCTAGCCAAGGAAAGCATGAGTCAGGTCTGGCTAAGCCAGGTGGCTTCCCTCTCTCCACCTTCCATCCCCACACCCCCAACTCCACAGCCAATGAGTTCTTTGGGTAACCCCAAGACCCCACTCCCACACAGCCTACGGCCAGCAAAGGCATGCCGGCAGGATTCTAGAACCTTGGCCTGGCTGTGGGTTGCTGACTTTGAAAGTGTAGCAGGTGTGGGGCTCTAGCTCCAGCCCTCCTCAAAGGAGACAGGAGCATTCCCTGTGGCCGTCTGGCCTTCCACCTACCCTAGCCTTCTCTGCACAGGGTTCCCTTTTGGGGCACTGTGATTGTCCTCAAAGGCAGAGCCCACCCTGGCCAGGAGCTGCACATAATGCGGCTCATAATGGCTTATCCCACTCATAATGGAAGACTTTTCCTGACTCCTCGTCCCAGCCTATCCAGGGACTTCCATTCTCCTGCAGGTCTCACCTCAGGCTGAAATGTTGATATTTCCTCGTGTTTGGGGACACTGCTGCTGGACTTTGTGGAGAAACCTTTCCTGCCTTTGTGTGGCTTCTGTTTTGTTTGTTTGTTTACGTTTTTATGTATTTATTTATTTATTTTGAAACAGAGTCTCACTCTGTCACCCAAGCTGGAGTGCAGTGGCGTGATCTCAGCTCACTGCAGCCTCTGCCTTTGGGTTCAAGCGATTCTCCTGCCTCAGCCTCCCGAGTAGCTTGGATTACAGGCGCCTGCCACCATGCCCAGCTAATTTTTGTATTTATAGTAGAGATGAGGTTTCACCATGTTGGCCAGGCTGGTCTTGAACTCCTGACTTCAAGTGATCCACCCACCTTGGCCTGGGTACTAGGATTACAGGTGTGAGCCACTGTGCCTTGCCGGGGCTTCTGTTTTAAAAGCTTCTCCACTATCTCTTCTCCAGAGGAAGAGGCACAGGGTCTCACACACAGGGACCTCAGAGTCCCTTGTTTGGTACACTCTAGAACAGTGTTGTCTAATAGAAATATACGGCAAGCCATAAATGAGTCACCCATGCAACCTAGTGTTTTTTAATCACCATAATTTCGTAAGAAGTAAAAAAAAAGTGAGATTCGTTTTAATACTATATTTTATTTAACCCAATATATTTATATTAACCCAAATGAATATTATCAAATCAATCATTTAATTCATATAAAAAGTTACTAATGAGAGATTTCACATTGTTTTTCCATACTAAATGTATTGCTTCCTAGGGCTGCTGTAATTATCACAAACTGGGTGGCTTTAAACAACAGATATGTATTGTCCCACAGTTCTGGAGGCCAAAAGTCAGAAATCATGGTGTCAACAGAGCCATGCTCCCTCTGAAGACTCCAGGGAATGTGAAAGCAAAGTAAAAACTTGGGAGCCCAGGCCGGGCATGGTGGCTCATGCATGTAATCCCAACACTCTGGGAGGCCGAGGCAGGGGGATCGCTTGAGCTCAAGAGTTCAAGACCAGCCTGGGGAACATAGCAAAACCCTGTCTCTATGAAAAATACAAAAATTAGCTGGGTGTGGTGGTATGCACCTGTGATCCCGGTTACTTAGGAGTCTGAGGTGGGAGGATCACTTGAGCCCAGAAGGTTGAGACTGCAGTGAGCTGAGATTGCACCACTGCACTCTAGCCTGGGTGACAGAGTGAGACCCTGAAAAAGAAAAAAAAAAAAAAAGGAAGCAAGCAAGAATGAAAGAAAGAAAGAAAGAAAGAGAAAGAAAGAAAGAAAGAAAGAAAGAAAGAAAGAAAGAAAGAAAGAAAGAAAGAAAGAAAGAAAGAAAGAAAGGAAGGAAGGAAGGAAGGAAGGAACGAACGAACGAACTTGGGACTCTAATTCACCCTGCCAAAAGAAAAACATATTAAGCTGAAAGCTGAGTCATGGAAGAGGCTGCCTTCTTTTTTTTTTTTTTTTTTTTTCCTGAGCAGATAGCGACAGACAAAAAGTAAAATACCTCCACAGTAGCTACTGAATGTTCACCTTATCTTACAGTGAACTCGAAAGGAATACATAATTGGCCATTCCCCTACCTACTTTTCTCTTGCAACATATGGATTCAGTTATGTGACCTCTTTCCCCTCGAGCCTGCTTTTCTCTGAGGACCTCCTTTTCTGAGGTCCTCAGAATCATCCTTGGAGAAAGGCACAGACCTGTCTCCTGGGCGTGTGCCCTTAACCTTGGCAAAATAAACCTCTACATTGATTGATATCTGACTCAGATACTTTTTTGTTTACAGGAAGCACCCCTCCATGCCTCCTCCCAGCTTGGGTTGGTGCTGGCAATCCCTGGCTTTCCCTGGCTTGTAGCTGCATCATTCCCACCTCTGCCTTCATTACCACATGGCCTTCTTCCTCCCGCGTGTGTCTCTGTGTCTTTATGTGGCCTTGGAGAACAGATATTGGATTTATAATCAGCCAAACCCAGTAAAATCTTATCTAATTACGTCTGCAAAGACCCTATTTCCAAATAAAGTTGCATGCTGAGGTTCCAGGTGGACATGAGTTTTAGAGGGACACTATTCGCCCAGTACAATGTTGAGTGCAGTGACCACTCACCCACCTGATCAGGCTCACAAGATCCTGTCACTGTCGGCTGTTTTTTTGTTGTCTTTGTTCTTTATTTTCATTCTGGCAGGCCTTTGGGTAGGATCAAAGGTAAAAAGAAACAGGTGAGATTAATTTTAATAATATTGTTTATTTGACCCAGTATATTCACAATATTATTTCAATGTACAATCAGTATAGATAATTATTAATGAGATATTCTTCATTTTTTTTTCACACCAAGTCTTCAGAATTCTATATGTATTTGACCTGTGTACCACATGCCAATTTAGACTGACCACATTTCAAGTGCTTGACAACCACATGGGGCCAGTGGCCACCTCCATATTGGACAGCACAGCTCGGGAAGTTAGAAGAAAGGGGTGAGGCCTCTGGCGAAGCCAAGGACACCTCTGGGGAGGCCAGTGGATCCCATGGAATGGTATTCACCTGATGGCCTCACCCCCTCCAGGTTCTCTCCTGATTATGTTTCATCCATGAGAGGTGATCTCATGGTGACGAAGGGAGAAATTCATGCAACATCAGCTCACACGGTATCAAACCAGAAGGATGATACGGTTTGGCTGTGTCCTTACCCAAATCTCATCTTTAATTGTAACTTCCACAATTCCCATGTGTCGTGGGAGGAACCCGGTGGGAGGTGATTGAATTATGGGGGCAGTTCTTTCCTGCACTGTTCTCATGATAGTGAATGAATCTCACGAGATCTGGTGGTTTTAAAAATGGGAGTTTCCCCGCACAAGCTCTCTTTGCCTGCTGCCATCCACATAAGATGTGACTTGCTCCTCCTCGCCTTCCACCATGATTGTGAGGCTTCCCCAGCCATGTGGAACTGTTAAGTCCATTAAACCTCTTTCCTTTGTGAATTTCCTTTGTGAATACCCATTCTCAGGTACATCTTTATCAGCAGCATGAAAACGGACTAATACAGTGGATTTGTTCATTCACAAGAAAAGAGGCAAGCAGCTGGCTGCTCTCTCTCGTCCCTACATTCAGTCCCTCCCTTTCCTGTAGGCACAGTGCTTAAGGAACCAGGCCTGGACTTCTGGGCTCAGAACCAGGACCTTTCCTTACTGAGTGCAAATGATTGAAAATCTCAGGCTACAAAAGTGGGAGGCATGCACCCCCCCAACAGAGACATGCCATTGCCAATGGGGACACTGGACTCCCTGTCCCCAGGCAGTGTGGGATGTGGATGTGGCCGTGTGCCTAGGACTGGCTCTTTTCTACTTCTCTGCTGCAGACCTGACCCCTTCTGACCAGCATCTTTTCCTTTAGATATGTGGGTCCCACTGGCCTGGGTCCCATTCTGTCTCTTTTTAGCATGGCTTGGCCTCTGTCTGCTTTGATTTCTATGTGTCAATTTTATGGTCAAACTCCCAAAGAGCAACCTCATTCCTCTAGAGAATGGGCTCCCTCCGTTTGCTCCCTTGAAATACCTGCAATTCTTTATTCTCCTGGACCCTGCTCTATAGCCTCTGTGTTTTTCTGAGAAAATCAGAAATAACCAGAACCCAGACCTGGAAGCTAGACCCGAAGACATAGTTCATCCACCGCTCAGGGTGTGCATGCTGGGGAGTGGAGCACCCTCTCAATGGGCCTGCCTGTCCTCAGGCCCCATGACAGACAGTGGTCCTGAGCTGGGACAGCAGGATGACAAAGGCTTGCATTTGCACTCTGGAGCAAAAACATCGCTGGATGGAAATTGAAGTAGAGAGAAAAAGAATGAGTGCAGGGGATGAGGAATCTCTGATGTTAACTCAGGGATACCACCAGTCCCCTAAAGCTGCAAATAACATGAATCAATCCTGCCCCCCCCCCCCCGCGCACACACACACACTCACTCATCTTGAGAGCCTTCCAATTTTTTTCTGTAATGCACGGACCTCACAGAAAAATGACTCAGCCTTACATAAGAGATGGGAATTTGAGGGGGACCAGGAGGGTGATGACTCACTGCCTTGAAATTTCCAGTGGGATACACATGTTTTCTTAGATGACTTTTTAAACATTTATCTTTAATGATTGTCCAAAATAAATGGTTTGGGAGGCAAAACGGAGTAAGGATCCCACGTCAGGGCAGGAAAGAATAGTCATGATGGAGAGGAGAGGGCAGGAGGCTGAGGACAGGGCCCTTTCAGGTCAGGTCTCAGAATGTTCTGGTGAGAATCCAGAACTCTCCTCCCAGGACCTCAGGGCATTTCAGGAACCATAATAATACAATCACTTCATATAGCAAGAATCAGCCCCTGAGGCCTCCAGGAAGTACCTTGATTTGAAAGAACTGTGACCAACCTCGGTGGCATCTCCGACTACCACGCTGCAGAAGTCTGCGAGGCCATGGTCCTCAGCCCTGTGCACAGGCTAAAACCCCAATCCCAGCTGCACCCCAGACCAATCAATCGAGATCTCTGGAGATGGGGCCCAGGCATCTATCTATCTATCTATCTATCTATCTATCTATCTATCTATCTACGTATTTTGGTTCCTCAGATGAATCCACTGTGCAGCAATGATGAGCAGCTGCTGGGCTGGAGAGACTGGGGCCATTTTACACCAGGTGAGTAATTCAAGGTGTTGACGTCACCCTGATCCTTAGAGGGCTATTAGTCAATCCCTTGAATTTCAGATACAACCAGTTATCGCTGTCCCGGGAGCTTGAGATTTTTTTCTCCCTTTTCTGTTATTTGCGAAAAGCAAATCCCTGCAGGGAAGCCTGGCGGCTACACAGAGCTGACAAGGGGGCAGCTTGGGAAGTGGGCCAGGCTTTGGGAGCGAGTGGGCCCCTCCAAGGAGAAGGCCCTTGGATTCACCTACAGGCAGCCCAGAGCCCTCCAACACCAACCCAACTCTCCCACGCCATGCCCGGCCTAGAGGCCCAAGGCCTCCAGCTGGATTGTACCAGTGATCTGCTGTCAGGATGTCCAGCCTACGCCATCCATGGCTCCGCTGGCAAAAGGATAAAGTCAAGGGCTTCATGCTGGCACTTAAGGTTATTCCCAATCTTCCTTCAATCTTCCTCTCTCTCTCCCCAATGCACATGGACCCTGCCCCACCAGGTTGCCCTCCCCCCACCCCAAATGCCCAGCAGGTTCCTACTTCCAGACTTCAGTCACACCCAACATTCTCTGGCTTACCAGTGTACAAGGTCTTCAGGCATCTCCTGTGGAATGCAAATCCCCCTGGCAGGAAAACCCTCGTGTCAGTCCACAGTTCAGGGGGGATCTACTGGAGTTTGGGTGGAGGTGCAGAGAACAGGTCCTGAGCACCAAGGGGAGGTGAGAGAAGGAGGCCGAAAGCATCCTGGACACAATTCATCCCCATGGTCTTAGCCTCACCCCCAGATTCCTGGAGCCTGGGCCTGGCTTCTGTGTGTGGCCGCTTGATGCCTGGCACTACCTGTCCCATGACCTGCCGACCTCCACAGGCATGTTCTGCTCTCCTCACCTCTGCGTGAGAACTTAGCCTCCCCTCCAAGAGCTGCCGAAAGGGGGCTGGTAACTCCGGGCCATATCTGTCCACACTGTCACATACTGGCTTTATGTCTGAAGGAAAGGGGTTTCATGTCCCTGAGCCTCCACTTCTTCCACTACAAAACAGAATTGTAAAAGCACTAGCCACAGAGATTCGTTGTGGGGATTCAGCGAGGCAGCGCGGGTGAAGAGCACAGTCCTTTCAGGGAGGCTGTCTCATAAATGTCACCACCATTATGGTGCATGATTATGTATAATCCTTGCAAGCTCACTGGATTCCACATTGGACTGTAAGTGCCAGGAGGGTAGGGACCTTGCCTCCCTGTATGCTGGGTGCCCAGCATGTGCCTGGCACCCAGTAGGGACTCCACAAATATTACTTGAATAAATGAATGAGGCAGAAGCTATTATGATTATTTTGTTATTGTTCTCATTATCATTGTCATGGTTCTTATTATTGTTTTTATTGTTATTCTTATGAGGTCCTTCGAATAATGCCACCGGGCTTGAGAGTATTGTGCCCTCTCCCTGCCCCTCTCCAAAAGCCGCATTATCTCTCTGTGTAGACCCTGTTGGCTGTGAGCACCTTCTCTCCTCCTCTGATTTCTTTGCAACCCTCCTCCTTGGGGCTGCTGCTGTCCCCTGCCTCTCACTCTGCTGTGAACCGGAGACACCTGCACATCCGTGCGACTCCCTGCAGCTAAACGAGCATCTTCACAAGGAAGCCCGTGTGCACAGGGTCAGCCCCATGGGCGAGGAGTCCTACTAGGTGACTCAAAAGCCTATCCTTGAGCACCCACGGCCAGGCAGTCTTTCCACCCGTGACTGAGGGATTGCTGCAGTGGGAATCTGGGGAAAGTTCTGTGCTCGCCTCAGGTCGGTCTCTCCTGGAAATGCATGAACAGGGTGCCCGGGCCAGCCACACACCCCCAGTTCTTGACCTTTTTGTTTCAGACCTCGTATCTCACCTACTCCCCTCCCTTTTCTCTCCGTCTCTCTAAGGTGAGTCCCTTGTTAGCAGCAGTCAATACCTCCCGGCTGCAGCTCCAGGGTTGATGGGAAGTTAGTGGTTCCTGAGCCTCTGCCTCCAGGAGCTACAGCTTGAATACCCTCACCAGCCTCTCTCCACAGGGTCCTGACCTCGGGGGAAGGCTGGAACTAGGGATGAGGGTGGGAGTAGGAGGGTAGGGAAGGAGGTAGGTTGCAGCGCTTGTGACCCTGCTGTGTCCTGTTTCGCACCTGGGAAAACCATCTCAAGCAATGCAGGCACTAAAATAGCACAGAGTTGGGACAATCTGCTTCACACACCTTCATTCTGAAGAAAATTGGAACCAGGCCGGGCGCAGTGGCTCACGCCTGTAATCCCAGCACTTTGGGAGGCTGAGGCGGGCGGATCACGAGGTCAGGAGATTGAGACCACCCTGGCTAACACAGTGAAACCCGTCTCTACTAAAAATACAAAAAATTAGCCGGGCATGGTGGCGGGTGCCGGTAGTCCCAGCTACACGGGAGGCTGAGGCAGGAGAATGGCGTGAACCCAGGAGGCAGAGCTTGCAGCGAGCCGAGATCGCGCCACTGCACTCCAGCCTGGGCGACAGAGCGAGACTCCGTCCCCCCACCACCCCCCTCAAAAAAAAAAAGAATAAAAGAAAATTGGAGCCAGACGCGGTGGTTCACCCTGTAATCCCAGCACTTTGGGAGGCCGAGGCGCGTATATCACTTGAGGTCAGGAGTTCGAGATCAGCCTGGCCAACATGGTGAAACTACATCTCTACTGAAAATACAAAAAATTAGTTGGGTATGATGGTGGGTGCCTGTAGTCCCAGCTGCTACTTGGGAGGCTGAGGCAGGAGAATCGGTTGAACCCAAGAGGTGGAGGTTGCAGTGAACTGAGATCTTGCCACTGCACTCCAGCCTGGGCAACAGAGCCAGACTCTGTCTCAAAAATAAATAAATAAATAAATAAATAAATAAACAAATAAATAAATAGAATTGGAAAGGTGAGCCTGCACTCCAGGCTGCCTCTGCACTGCCTAAGCATGACAGTGCCAGGTGACCTATTAGATGGGAATCTAAGAACATAGCCCCTGTCCTGTCCCCAGTTCAGGAGCCAGCCTTCAAAAACGGTGGTAAGGAAAAGTCTGGAGAAGACTACGAGTCTTTCTTGTTGACTTTCTCTCAAAAGAGTCACAGTAGGTCCCAAATATTCCCAATGTCGTCTTTATTTGTGTAGCAGTAAAAATGAAACCTGTTGCTCAAGACTTTAAGCCTTCCTTGACCTAATTAGTATTTTCTCCTGTGTTACTCTATACTGCAGGGCTACCACTGATTAGCCCAACTGAAGGATGAGGGTGGCCTCATTAATCCAACACTCTAGTTAACTCTCATATCTGTATCAACAATTTTCAAAGGATTATTATAAAGCAAGGACCATCTTTGATAATCGTGTTTTTCTCTTTTTATTCAGAAGAGCCTTCTAGGGTCTTAGGGCAATGTTTGCTAAAGTCTATTCCATGAATCTTGAGCTTTGTGAGGTGTTAATTGGTGTTTTATATACATTAAAAAGTCTAATAAGTTTGGGAAATATTGGATTTTTAAAATGAATATATTTAACTTTGGGAGGCCAAAACAGGCAGATCACTTGAGGCCAGGAGTTCGAGACCAGCTTCGCCAACATGGCAAAACCCCATCTCTATTAAAAATACAAAAATTGGCCGGGCTCAGTGGCTCACGCCTATCATCCCAGCACTTTGGGAGGCTGAGGCAGGCGAATCACATGAGGTCAGGAGTTCAAGACCAGCCTGGAAAACGTAGTGAAACCCTGTCTCTACTAAAAATACAAAAATTAGCTGGGCATAGTAGTGCACACCTGTAATCCCAGCTACTCAGAAGGCTGAGGCAGGAGAATCGCTTGAACCCAAGAGGAAGATGTTGCAGTGAGCCGAGACTGCACCACTGCACTCCAGCCTGGGCAACAGAACAAGACTCTGTCTCAAAAACAAAAACAAAAACAAAAATTAGCTGAGTGTGGTGGCACATGCCTGTAATCCCAGCTACTCAGGAGCCTGAGGTGGGAGAATTGGTTGAACAGGAGGCGGAGGTTGCAGTGAGCCGAGATCACACCATTGTACTCCAGCCTGGGTGACAGAGTGAGACTCTGTCTCAAAAAAAAAAGTTTATGCATGATTCTGAGACTTCACTAAATGCGTTAATGGTGGGTAAAGTGTTTTCCAAACTTCCTTGACCACTCAACACTTTTTTTTGAGAGGATGCCACGTGATTGGTGTTTGTGCCAGACTTTGGGGAATTCGGTCTTTGTCAGGCTCAACACAACAAGGCTTCTCATTGCTCATTTTCTTGTTGCATACGTTGTAGGATGTTACCCAGAAATGCCTGGAAAGCAAGGAGCAGCTATCAGAATGTTTGGGGACGCAGCTCCTCCTGTCGTGGTTCCTTCAGCATGGACTTCACATTCAGCAGGCCCATGAGGTGTTCCCTTTCGGATGAGCTCCAAGGTCTTAAGAGAGCATCTCTGGTCTCCATGAGTCCCTCTGAACGACGGTCCTGAGCAAGAACCACCTATAACCATCAGCTCAAATTAACTCAGGGGAAGTCAAAGCTTTCTATGTGGAAGGTGACTGAAACCACATACACAGACCACTGCAGCATTCCTGACATTATGGAGCTTGGAAATGATTCCAAATGCAAACATAGCTTGCTACGTGAGTGACATGTTTTTCTATGACAAGAACTTGGAGTGTAATCCTTCCCCCATCAAGAATGTGACATCACACCTTATCAGATTGTATGCATGAGCTACCAACCTCAACCACTGAACTTCAAACTATGTGAAAACCTAAGGGTTTGACAGACACTTTGAGAGCTTGGGCTGTGGCAAGCTACACTCTGTCAGCCTCTCTTCAACAGGGCCCCACCCTGCTAGCCTTTGAACTTGGAAGCCTCGCCTGCCAACACTGGTGCCGCCCTCTAGCATTGACAGACCGTATGTGTCTTTGTGAATCTCCGTTGTGTTGGACGGCTTCTCTCCCAAGAGCTGCTCTTATAAAAGAGACACGCCACACTTTAATGAGCCTTCGCTCTCCACCGAGGCCTGCTTGCATCCTAATTGAGCAAGTAGACTTTAGTAACTTTGGAACTCAGTCACTCTGTGACTAATACACCCCGTCTACCCAGAGCATTCCCTGTGAGATTTGTTCATGTTGCTCTCCCCCTCCTTAAGCATTGTGAACCTAGGACAAATATCATCTTTGTAGGGCAATAAACCATGTGATTTGTGAAATCATACTTTGAGCATCTCCTAATTTTAACCATACACGATGCCTGAGAACTGGGAAATGAAGAAAGGAGGAATTGGATCTAAAAATGTGTTTAACAAAGTATAAATGCCATAGATATCCAACAACAGGGTGCCTGATCAGATAAACAAAGGCAGGCTACCTCTTCCAAATGTCATAGACTACACAACACATGGAAAGAGGGTCATGGTAGAATATGAGGTAAAAAGAGGCCGTAATGTGGAAGGAGGAGAATCGTTGGTTTACAAGATGGTGTGGAGTCTGCCATAGAGAGCATCTGTTTGGCCCAGTACCAGGAGGCCTCTTTGGTGTGAAATGTGAAGCCCCCAGGGAATGGCCCTGACGGGATAAAAGGAAACACAAAGGGGAAGGAATGTGAAGGGGACGGTGGGGGGATGGCTATTAAATTAAAAGAAATAGCAGGAATTTGAGAGAGTTGGGGCTGGCTGCTGGAGGAGACAGGAGCTGCCCAGTAGGACATCCAGGCATCGAGCGGGTGTCTGTGCACAGAGGATTCCTCACGCCAGAGTCTTGGAGGTGCGGGACGTTGTGTTTTAGTCATTTGCTCTATTATCACATAAGGTCGTGCCCCTCTTGATCCTCATGCCTTTAGTAAGCGACCAGGGCAGAATCTCCTAGCGAGGGAGAGCTGAACTGGGAGTGGCCCCCAGCCCCACCTCATGGAAATCCTCAGAGCAGCCTGGAGGGCTAACATACCCAGGTGTCAGGCAGGGCCCGCAGGAGACAGCACCACTCAGAGTGGATGAGTGAGCAGGGTTACAGAGGGACCATTTTACAATGGTGTGGGCGGGCTTGGGGGAAACCAGATGCGGTCGGTCATGCAGTCCTCAGAGGTAGTAAAGCTCAGCACCGTTAATTCCACCTGGCTGGGGGCAGGTGGGGAAAGAGAGAAAGCAGTGGGGTTAAGGGAGCTGGGGCGCTGCCTGACAAAGCTGTGACCTTCTGTCATGGGACACAGCCGGCCCTCAGTGACGGCACAAAGAGGAAGGAGGGAGGTGATGTTATGCTGAATTGTTCCCTCAAAATCCATATGTGGAAGCCGTAGCCCCCCAGTAATTTACAATGTGACCATGTTTGAAAATGAGCTTAGACAGAAATGATTAAGTTAAAATTTGAGGCCCTCATCCAATCTGACTGGTGTCATTGGAAGAAGAGGTAATCCAGACATATTAAGAGACACCGGGGTCACACACACACACACAGAGGAGAGACTGTGTGAGGACACAGGGAGAAGGCAGAACCGAAAGGAATCCATTTCTGTTGTTTAAGCCCCTGAGCCTGTGGTATGCTGTTATGGCAGCCCTAGCGAGCAGATACAGTGAATCCCCAAACCTCCTTCCTTCCTCCTTATTGTCTCTGGCTGGGGCTCCCCTCTGGCCAAACCCCACCAAGGCCAGAGGGCAGGGGTGTGAGTGGGTACATTCAAGACAGGCCAGCCTCCCAGGTCCAGAGCAGGGTGACGAACGTGGAGAGACACGGGTGTTCGCACACCTGGGAGGGATGTGGAGCCGAGGTAACGTATCTTCAGATGGGTGACCCAGGCTCCTGACACAAATAGGACATAGAACAGCATGGTGAAGGCAGGCCAGCACCTGGACCAAGATTGGGAGAAAAAGGGAACAAGGACAAGGGTTGGTAGGACTGCAGCTGATTTGTTTTCCCCAAGCTTTTATTTTATTTATTTATTTATTTATTTATTTCAGATATGGTCGTGTTGTTTTAGACTAAAAAGAGCCAGTCCAGAGGCAGACTTTTCAAACGAAACAGCTTACTCTAGCTTGGGGGCAGGGAGGCTGTTGGGGCAGACTGGTGGTAGACGGGGGCAGGCAGCACCTTTGAACTGCTGAAGCTCCATCAGAGAAGAGATATCCGGGTCTCCTGTGCCCTTCACCCCTAGGTTCTCTCATGATAAACGATAGACCAAGAGCGTGACCTTCTGGGTATGATGGGTGCTTCCTCCAGCTCCAGACTCCGTCTCAACATGGGTCCAAGCACCCAGGGCCCAGCTCTGAGAAGAATAAAAGCTTGGGGAGCTGTCCTAATATCCCTCACCCCTCGCTTCTTCTCCAGAGTCCTGGGGAGACATCATTTGTGACATCTGTTGCCCGGTATTCTTGCCTTAGGTTCACAGGTATGTGAGTTTCCTCTCTACTGGATGAGACAGGTGAGGCTGTGAGCTGCCTGCCCCAGTCCTTCTCCCTCTCCCTGTCTGCGGCTGGAGCCCTTGCTCTGGTGCCCCAGGACTGTCCACCAGCTCATCCTCCCTGTCGGCCCCTCCCTGCTCAGCCCCTGGCCCTCTACACCTTAGTTTTGCAGACTAGGAGGTGCTGCCTGTTCTCTATTCTCATGGGGACTGCAGGCAGGACCACATGGGGGGTTCTAAATACATACCCATCCCCCTTTCACAGGGTTGCTATGGGGACACATGCTCAGCTGCTCCCAAACCTTCTTAACCTCTGGAAATTGCTCAAATGGAAACATTAACACAGGACCACCCTCTCACAAAGCCCATATGAGGGCGGAATGAGAGTCAGGAATGGGCTCCGAGCACAAGGCATGCAGGTGTGTTTCACAGATGGGGTGGGGGCAGATAAACCTCAAAGCAACTAGGTCACCAAGCCCTGGGAGACAGCCCAGCTTTGTGAGACACACATGGGAGCTCACAACTATGCGCCAGATCCGAATGGGCTTCTGTGCCACCTTCTTTCACCCTCCTGGCCACTCCATGAGGGATGCTGTGATCTCCACATTGCACAGACAAGAAGCCGAGTTGCAGAGTGGCCACATAATAAAGTCCAGGGACACGCAGATAGTCACGGTGCAGCCAGGATTTGAACCTAGACAGATTCCAGAGGCTGCTGTCTGAGTTGCTGGTCTGAGTTTCCTTCTAGCTAAAGGTAGCAGGGAAAGAACCCACTGCCTGTAGGAAAACAAGATCGATTTTCTTAAGCAACATGAAGCCCTCATGAGGACGACAGGACTGGTCATGTGAAGTCCAAAAGAGCTCCCTGACTTCTCCTGGCTGAGGTCCACTTCTGTCTGCAAGCTGATGAGGCTGGCCCTGAAGTGAGCAGATTTTTCTTACCCCACTGGGGCTTAGCTGGACTCAGAGCTCCTGTAGCCCTGACCTCCCCAGGGCATCCACAACTCCCATATTCAGCCTAGGACTTATAGAGCTCCCTAGAAGGAATTAATTGTGGACAGCAGTGGGGACAGTCCATTTTCAGTCTTCCTAATCCTCTCTGGGAGCTGTTGGCTTGAATTCTTTGACCTCCAGGGTTTTAACAAAAGCCTACTTGTTTAGGATGCGTTTATCAAATAAGGGATGCAAGCTGTGAGTCCTCTTAGGCAGAAATGGACTTTTTCTGACCACAGCTGCACTCCTCCCACTCAGCATCTCAGAGGTGGACATGGGACAAGCATCTCAGTGGTCTCAGCTGTCTGGCTTGGAAGTGGGTGGAGGGGAGAGGGAGAAGGTATAGACCTTTAATCTTCCTCTTTTTGACACCAGAAAGTATCCCACATTAATCAGTCCCGTATTAATCAGCTCCTCCCTCAGGCAAAAGCTGAGCTGGGAGAGTCCCAGATGGGGCAGTGTCCCCATCATTCATTATGAGTAAGTCAGAGATATCCGGCAGGGATCAGTGGAGTTTGTAGTCCTCATCTTATATTCAGGGAGCACAAGACATTCCAAGGCAAAACTAGATAGTGGATACTTAATAATTCATCGATGTTGTCCAACACAAGCTTGCATGTAACATATCTCATCATACCCAGTAACTCATAAAACAAGCAGTGAGAGACATTTATGCGACAAACACTTCCTCAGATCATTTCATCTGCCTGAGAGAACAGACCTGCCACAATGGGCCTTATCCAGCAAAACAGGCTGTGTGTTGGGAGGGCAAAATGGCTGTTACATGAGCCCACCCATCTTGCCATCAAAGGGATGTGTTTGCACCCTGAGTGGTGGCAGGGACAGCTTGCTATGTGAAAGCTATAAGAGAATGACACCTCAGAAACCAAGCCACCCAGCTATGGGATCCTCTAATGTGGGAGAGAGAACATGTTTTTCCTGCCCCTTTTTCAGTGAGGCAAGAAGCAGTAGGGATGTTTTTAACTGCCATCAACAGAAAACCCAACTCAAAGAGGCTTAACCAATAAGAAATTTATTATCTCCTATAACAAGAAACCACAGGTAGCCTTGCTCCAGAAAAGGAGCAAGCTCAGTGGCGTCATCAAGGCCCCAGGTGCTATCCTCAGTGCTGCTGTGAGCTTCAGGCTGGCGGCGGGATGCCTATAGTGGTTCCATGCACAATATCCAGGGCATCTCAGGAGAATAAAATGAGAAACCTTCCCAAAGTACCCCTTACAGACTTCTCACTGGCCAGGATTGGGTCACAAGCCCATGCCTAAGTCAGTCACAGGTAAGAAAAGTGGAACGGTTCTCACTGGCTCGAACCAATTGGGATCCACCTTCAGGGGCTAGAGATGGCCCCAGCTGGGCTAAAGCCCGAGGCTGGCTGGGAGAAGGTGGAAGCCCGAATGAAATCAGTCTCTGTTAGTGAGGAAGAAGGTAAACTCCAGCTGAGAAGACCAACCCCAGGAGCTAACAGATAGCAGGAACTCAATACATAGAGTTATTTTCTTTAAGTGACTTGCCAAAGGGCACAGAGCTATAAGTGACAGAGCCAGAACTCAAATCCAGAAAGAGAACAAGGATGCTAAAGATAAACTGGGCTGAGTTCACAGCTGTTCCCAGGACAGCCCCCATGGTGAAGAGGCTTCTTCCTCTGGGAGTCCAGCTGCTTTGTCATCCTGAAAGTGAAGGGCACAGCAATGCTTTCTGAGGTAGGGGACCCCCTCCTCCACCACGGCCCCAGGAGTCCTTCCTCTGCCAACATCCAGCCAGCCCAGCTATCACATCACAGCTGCATCTTTCTACTCTTCTCTACAAAATAACTCCAAGGAGGTTGACAGTTTTTCTTCTGTCCGCACTTGATTTATAGCTGCAATTACAAGCTTTCCTTCACAACGCCTGCATGCCAACAGATGTCTTTTGCAAGTCAGCAGTGCTGCCATCACAGCTGCTGGCTCAAACTCCCAGCATGTGTGCTACTGAAGACCTTTCCCTCCACATTCTGAGGGATGCCAGGCCCTGCCCCCACCCCCTCCCACACTAGCTGGGTCTGAGCTGCCTGGGATATATCAGAGTTGGGTGAGAGGTTAATGATCTCTTTCAACAGCGACCCCAAAAGACAGGAGAGACCACTCCCTCCACCCAAAACCCACCTGGGATGGCTCAGAGAGCAAGGTCTGCAAACACAGGGGATAGGGGTGGGCTACCTGCCTGGAGCTTCCTCCCAAATGAGATCTGTACCAGATGTTTCAGTGGGGATCCCATCCTTAAGAACAGACAAACTTCTGGGCCATGTTTGATTAGTTCTCCAACTTCATTTCTGCCCCTTCTTGCTACCTCTTCCTAAAATGGCCACTCTGGAGTCAGTATCTCTGGGTTCAAGTCTTGGTTCTGCTCTTGAACCAGTTCCTTACCTCTCTGTGTCCCAAATTCCTTTTGTAAAATGGAAATAGTATTTCAGGTTGCCATAACAGACTACCATCGGCTGGGTGGTTTATACAACAAGCATTTATTGTTCACAGTTCAGGAGGCTAGAAGTTCGAGATCAGGGTGTTTCATGCATGGGCAGGTTCTGGCGAGGGCCTCTTCCAGGTTGCAGACTGCCAACTTCTCTGTGTCTTCACACAGTGGAAAAAGAACTAGCTAGACCTCTGGCCTCCATTTATAAGGGCACTAATCCCGTTCACGAGGGCTCCACCTTCATGACCCAATCACCTCCCGAGGCCCCGCCTCCCATACCACCACGTTGGGGGTTAGGGCTTCAACATGAATTTTCAGGAACAGAAACACTCAGTTCATAATAGATAGTATCTACCCCATAGAGCTATTCTGAGTGTTAAATAAGATTAGATTTAAGTCCTTAGCTTAGTGTCTGGCATAAAATGTGTACTTTCCCTGTGCTGGTTTTTATTACTACTATCTGAGTTCCTTTTTAAGTCTGAAGTAACTGCTCATTACCACTTACGGAGCATCTCACAGAGCAACCTGGACACTCTACAGGTTGTCTCCACAGTGATCCTTACACCCCCAGGAAGATAACATCCCCATCCCCTGGGATGAGCAAACGCAGGCTGTGGGAGCTAGGAACCTGTCCAGGGTCTCACTGCTACATATCAGGAAAGTGGAAACTGCAACCCAGATCTGAATCCAGAGTCCACACTTTTTCACTATGCCAACTGCTTGCAAATTTGTTTTATGTAAGTCATTTTTTTGAGGAATTTGTGGGAATCAGGAATACTCTGAGGTGTGGGAAGGGGGCATCACAAATTAGGACACAATGCCAGGATTCAGAGGTCACCAGGCATCCTGGGCCTTCTCTAAGGAAAGAAGGCGGGGTCTGCAGAACCCCCAACCTCCTACATCTGTGACATATTTTGTCTGCTACCTGATTCTCCATCAAGATTTGGGGGAACCTGGTAAAGGAGAACAGCCTTCAAAGTCACCCCATGGAAGCAAGCCAGGCCCATTGGGGCAGGGAGTACTGCTGTGGCCTTCTGCAGGAAAAAAAAAGTCTCTCTGAACCTTCTCACTGTCTTCCTGGGCCAACTCAGAGGTCAACGGGGTCACTGCACTAGTGGGTGGGGTCACTGTGCCTGTTTAAGAACCCCAGTGTACATGGGCATGGCCCCTTTCTGGCTCTGCCAGGGCACTGCTGAGCCTGGGGCTGGTTCCCCAGCCCTCATCCACTTTGCAGAGTGCAGGGAGGGAAAGCCCAGGGGCTGCTCTCCCTTACAGCATGTGTTTCTCTGTCGAAGTTCCTCCCCCACCTGCTTCCAAGTAGCCCGAGACATCTCTTTCTCGCACCTTCTTCTTTGCTTGCTGCAAGTCCACTCCCATTCAGACAGTGTGATCCTAAGTCTGTTCCCTGGCAGGCCACCTGGACCACAAAGGCCCACACATCGAGGCACCTGCTGCTTCTTGGTGCTAGCCTTTGCTCACCTAAGACTCAGGTGTGGCCGTAGGAGAAAGAGGTTCTTTGGTGCAAGGCTATGGGGCCTGACAGGCTGAGGAGAAAGGTGGCCCCAGCATTGCTTCCTAGGTTGGGGCAGGGGGGTCAAAGCCCCAGCTGGCAACAGGGTATCCTATTACTTTGCTTTACAGTTTTCTGTGAAGGATTGAGAGGTTAGGAAAAGATTTGAGTTCTTCTGAGTCCTCTGATGGAATATGCATCTAAAGCCATCTCCATCTCACCATGACCCCTGGAGTGGACAGTGGCAGCGACTGAAAAAAGAAAAGAAATTTTAAAAGAAGAGAAAGAAAGAAACAGGAGAGTGGGCGGTGTCCTTGAGCCTTTGGAGATAAAAAGGTTGTGTCTTTGGCCCTTGGGAGTTTGCAGTTGAAAGACCCACTTCCCTGGCATGTGGTCACTGACCCTAAAAGCATTTAATTTTGTAAGGGTGACAAGTCCAAGAAAGACAAGAAGCTGGAGGTCGGAGGGCAGATTATGGGGAGGAGGAGCACAGAGAGACAGCTACGTCTTGTGCCCCATGGAGCTAACAAAACCCCTAGACTCAGATCCAATCCTTTCATGTTCTATAGACAAGTCTAGTGATCCCAGGGTAGCAAGGAAGGGCTAGAAGCAGCTCCTGACAAACCGCCTATGTGTCCCATAGCAGACCAGAGCCTGGTTTCAGGCCTTCGGTCTTTAGGGTGAGGATGTGGTAGCCAAGGCCAAAGTCCAGCTGGCCGGGAGGAATGTGGGCCGGGTCCTCGGGAGGGAAGTTGTGGCTGGGGCTGCAAATTTGAAAGCACACATTGAACATACAGTAATGGGTGACTCTGTGTAGGGATGGAGTGGGGGTGGATGGGCTCTAAGCAGAGAGAGGAGGGGAGGGCTGGCCTCTGGGAACACTGAGTTCTCAGGAAACAGCAGTTCCTGTTGTAAACCCTGGCTCCTCGCCTGTGACAAACTTCCTGATTCTGAACTGTACAACGGCCCTCAGTGCTGGCACCTTCCCAGGAGGAGCAGGAATTGGGGGTGGCGGGGGGCCCTCGCCTTAATGAAGACCTACTGTGTGCCGCCATTGTGCCTCGTAACATTTACCGACTCCTTCAAAGCAGGTGCTGTTGTTCCCACTGTGCACATGTGTGAGGCTGATTCCTACCTCGTAGCTCCTCAGAGTCAGGGCTACACCTTGGAGGGGTCAGGGTTTTTTTTGTTTTGTTTTTTGTTTTTTGTGTTTTTGAGACGGAATTTTGCTCTTGTCACCCAGGCTGGAGTGCAATGGCGCGATCTTGGCTCACTGCAACCTCTACCTCCCGGGTTCCAGAGATTCTCCTACCTCAGCCTCCCAAGTAACTGGGATTACAGGTGCCCACCACCATGCCTAGCTGATTTTTGTATTTTTAGTATAGATGGGGTTTCACTATGTTGGCCAGGCTGATCTCAAATTCCTGACCTCAGGTGATCCACCCACCTCGGCCTCCCAAAGTGCTGGGATTACACGCATGAGCCACGGCTCCTGGCCCAGCTTGCTTTCTGAGGCAGCCTAAGCCCCAAGCTGGGATTGCAGGGACCTACGTTCTTGTTCCAGTTGAGTCACTAACTACCTGGGTGTGCTAGAGCAGAGTCTGTCACTTCTTTGGGCCTCAGATTCCTTGCCTGTAAAGAAGGTTGGCTCTCAGAGCCCCCTGGCAATTTTAAGGTTCTAGAATTCCACTTTTGGGACCAGCTGGTGCCCCATGAACAGCTTGTTGTGGTTTCTACGTTAGTTTATATTGGGGTGTCCTACAAGTTCCTGCGGTGAGAAAGGGCATTCAGAGCCTACCTTGGCAGAGGCGTTGGCCTTCCTAATGGGCTGAATCTCCTTCTGCCTCTGAATTATGTTCAACTCGACAAATATTGATTGGGCCGATCGGCATGCCTGGCTCTGTGCTAAGTGTCACTGAACTCAAGGAACTTCCCTCCAGGAATTCTGAGTCTAGTAGAATAGACAGGCAATAAAACCTTACTGAGAGAAGGGCAGGGCTGGGCATGATGGCTCATGCCTGTAATTCCAGCACTTTGAGACACTGAGGCGGGAAGATTGCTTGAGGCCAGGCGTTCTAGAGAGAAGGGCAAGAGACAAGGTCCATGAAGGGAACAATTCACTCAATCAGGGAGGTGAGGGATGGTTTCACAGAGGAGATGGTTCCTAGGTTGGATTTTGAAGAATGAGTAAGAGATCAACAGATTGACAAGGCACGTAAATTTCTCTAGGCAGAGGAAATAGAATGTACAAAGGCATGTCATTATGAAACAGCATAGTACAGAGGAAAACTGCAAGGATCTGAACTGAAATGAAGACGAGAGGAGCACCAGGGATGAGGTGTAGCTACGTGTAGGGGCAAAGCACGCAGGTGTCCCTGATCACACGCCTCCCTCCTAGTGCTCTCCTGATGGGATAGTCAGTGTTTCCCCAGCCCACCCAACCCGACTTAAAACAGCTTCCAGGTTCCAAACAGCAGCTCTCCTTCTGTCTTGGAGGCTCAGAGTTCTGTTTCCCATGATAAGAAGCAGGAAACAGTACCTGGGAGAGATGAAGGGACCCACCCCAGGATCTGCCAGTGCAGCCCCTTGGCTCATCTGTCCTGTGGCTCATCTTCACCTGTCTTCCCTTTAGACCCATGGTTCTCAACAAGGGGCACCTTTGGGAAAGTCTTGAGAGGATTTTGGTTGTCATGATGGGGTGCTACTGGCATCTAATGGGTAGAAGCTGGGGATTCTGCTTCCTGAAATGCACAGGACAGCCTCCAAAACAAAGAAGCCTCTAGCTCAAAATGTCACCAGTGCCAAGGCTGAGAAGCCCTGCTGTAGGCAGGGGTGTCAGGGGTGGTCCTGCCCACAGAAGCCAGGAGGAGCCCAGATGCCTGAGCAGGGCTCCCCAGAAGGCTCTCCACTGATGAGAATAATTCTGATAATAGCAATAGTTATAGTGCGCATGTCACCAATGAGGCTTAGACAGGCTGTGAACTACCCAAGGTCCCTCACGGGCAGGAGCAGGGCCAGACTTGGAGCCCCCATTTCTGGCCTTCTAGGCCAAGCTCCCTGTGTGCCTCCTGGACAGAGTCCCCGCAGACTCCCGAGTCCTCACTGAAGGTCAGAGACTGCCCGAGTTTGAGGAGGTCCTTATCTCCCGTTTCCAGCATCCCTAACTCCAGGCAGCCCATGAGTTTGGAACTGACCACATGTTCTGAGTCTCTGACACTGTGGCCCAGTGAGGCGTCTAATAGGAGCAGCTCTCAAGCCCACCCTCGTCCAGCCTCACTCAGGGCGTGTGGCAACTTGTTCTGTCTCCAGGACATTGTTTGGGTCCCCCTGTGGCTCCAGTGTTATTTGTTTATAGACCAGATGAGGCCTGCATTTGCTGTCATTTTAACCCTCACTCCCAGCTCTCCCAACTCACTCCTCTGCTGTCTGGAGAGTCCCCCGCCTTTCTTCCCTCCTACTCTTTTCTTGCCCCCACTCCCTGCCTGGGCCCGTGTCTTGCCCCTCCCTCTGCACCCTGAAGCCCTGCTCAGCTGACCTGCCTGCCTCGGACCCCCAGGGCCCCTTTGCCTGGCAGGCCTCACCCAACCCCTAAGCCCAGGACTCCAGGGCACTGATCCCAGAGCCCCAACAGCGCCCAGCCCTGAGTTTGGCAGGATCTTCTGAGTGAAGGACTTGCTGGCTGTAACAGAAACCCTCCAGCAGATCAGTACCTGTCCAGTGGGAGCACAGGCCCACAAGCTGGGCTGTCTGGACTGGAATCCAACTGCTCCCCTTCCTGCCCTGGGACCTGGGGCAATTCCTTCACCTCTCTGTGCCCAGTTCCCCATCCGTAAAACGTGGGTGCCAATAGCAGGGTTATGGTAGGGGTTCCAGCTGTAAAGTCCTTTGAGCAGTGCCAAGCACAAGATAAGAATGTGTTGCTATTATTATTATTATTATTATTGTTCTTGTTATTATGTGCCTTTGTGCTCACTTTTGAAGTCTGAGCACTAGAGTCCCGATCTTTGGCCACCTAGCGGTCTGTGCAGGGGTGAAGACCACCCCATCTCCTGACTGGATCCTAGGTGAGCACCCCAAACGCCTCCACCCATGGTGCATCCAGTGCTGACTGAATGAGAGAATGAAGGGGGACAGTTTTGATGGCAGACGCCATTCTATTCCTCCTCTTAGCGTATGCAGTGCTCCGAGGAAGATCCAAGCAGCTCTTTGCTCCTGGACACGTAGCTCTAGGGAGGGTGAAAACCTGGCCCTGATATTGGTCCACAAAGAGACCATGGAGCTCACTGCCCAGTCCCTGGAGCCCATCTCTGTTCCTGCTCTAAGCCCCTGTCTGCTCCCCAGCCCCACCTTCCCCTCCTCAGCAGTACCCAGCCCCTCTGGTGCCTCAGAAGCATCCACACATTCCCACAGGGCTTGTGAGCCTGACTGGGAGCCAGAGGCGTGAAGGCATCAGAATCCGAGCCTGGGGAAGGCCAGCCTTCTGCTCCAGGCTGTGACCGTCTTCACTCTTGCCTTTGGCTGTCCCTGTGTATCTGAAACTCACACAGCTCACCACAATTTCCATCTCCTGCCACAAGTCCTCCCCCCTGGTCAATATACCAGGCTTCTACCCCCTCATCCCAGAACTGTGATTCATCCCCTACCCACCCTAGAACCAACTGTGGGGCCCTCTCCCATGCTCAACCCCAGGAGGCACTTTGCCCTATTCTCTTCCAGTTCCTGTGCTTCCTACCCATCCCCATCCTGCCCACCTCAGCCATCCCACTCCATTCTTTTTTCCTCACCTCTGTCCTGTGGTTCCTGTTTTATCCCCCAGGAGCTGGCCCCACAGAAGACTACCCATCACTAGGGCACTATTGGGCAGTCACTTATAGGGAAAGTGAGGAGTCTAGTCCTTAACCATCCTCAGAGCCTTGACATCAAGCCATCCAATCTGCAGGCCCTGGCTTTTGAATGATCTGTTCCTAATGTTGTTTTTGTTGTTTAGCACTCTCTTATCAAAGGGCTCATTTACTCCTTGCGATAACCCAGCAGTTAGATAGGCCAAGTCTAAGTCTTCTCTTGTGAGCAGCCCCAGCTGGGAGGAGTGTGAAGTCCTCCCAACACCTGCTCCCAGACCATCTTGGGTTCCTGTTGCCAATTTCAATTAATTGCTATGAAGGATGAGAAACAGGACGCAGAGAAGTTCTATCTTCCCTTTAAGACCAGGAATACCCTGAAGGCATTTCCTGAGGATATCTCAAAAGGAAGGACCACATCTCCTCCACACCAGGACAGCCCCAAGCAAGGTCCTGTCTTTCCTTCTGTCTACGGTACTCAGTCCACAGGACTATATGAAGACCCCCAGCTGGTGCTTTTTCTGGGTGAGTGACCAGCGGTGCAACCTAGGACTCACTTCCCCCTCTGTCTCTTTCTTTCATAAAAATGCTTTTATTGGCCGGGCGCGGTGGCTCAAGCCTGTAATCCCAGCACTTTGGGAGGCCGAGACGGGCGGATCACGAGGTCAGGAGATCGAGACCATCCTGGCTAATATGGTGAAACCCCGTCTCTACTAAAAATACAAAAAACTAGCCGGGCGAGGTGGTGGGCGCCTGTAGTCCCAGCTACTCGGGAGGCTGAGGCAGGAGAATGGCGTAAACCCGGGAGGCGGAGCTTGCAGTGAGCTGAGATCCGGCCACTGCACTCCAGCCTGGGCGACAAAGCGAGACTCCGTCTCAAAAAAAAAAAAAATGCTTTTATTTCGTTCTGGAGATAGCCTGACAGTGGGGCCCTGGGGCCCATCTGCTGGAGGAAAGAGTCAGTGAGGGACAGAGAGCACAGCTGCCAGTCTGGCTAGAGCCTGCCTCTCTCAACTGGAACTCCTCTGGAGATGAGTATGGGTGTGAAGGGCCTGCGGCCGAGGATGTTGAGGGGTCTCCACCAACTATCCTCTCCTGATCAGGTTAACCCTTGAAAACAACCACTAGAACTTTCATCTCTGCTTGGCCTCGGCCCAATCATTTCCTTCTGCCCTCCCCAGCATGCGTTCTGGAGCTTGAAAGAGACCAGGGTTCGGAGAAGATGTAAATACAGAACTACTATGGCCTCCAGACCTGGTAACCTTCCAAATCTACTGTCTCAGGCTATTCTCTCTGGTCCATCTTCCTTATCTAATAGGTCTAAAGCTGAACTGTCCTTCAAAGTTAACCTCAGACTTCACCTCCTCCAGGAAGATTTCCCTGAATCTAGCCATGATGCTGTCTCCCTTCTCGGAATTCCTGAGGCCAATAGAGTCTGTACCGGGAAACTGCATGCCATGTCCTCTGGTTGAGCATGCAAGTTATTAGGGCTGTTCACAAATACTCCAGCCCTCCCTCCTCTGGACTCTTGGAAGGGGTTACTCCCGGTCCACTTGAAGTTAGGCGGCGCCATGTGACTTGCCACATGAGCAGAAAGGATAAGTGTTGCTTTCAGGTGGAAACTTTTAAAGTCAGCATACTCTTTTCCATGACAATTGTCCAAGTGCCAAATAATAGCTGCTTGGCCCTCTGGCTGACTAGGACAGGCTGAGCACCTGAAGATCTGTGGTGAACATGTCATTGTGAGCAAAAAAGAAACCTTTGTTGTTTTGAATCACTAAGATTTTCTAAAGCTGTTTGTGACTTAGCATAACCTGGCCTATCCTATGTGATGCATTATGTGAGCAATCAGGATGTCCCTTGACAAGCTTGAAGTTCAGAAGAAGTTCATATTTTCTCCTAATTTTCATTCAAATTAGAAAAGCTTTTGATCCCAACCTGCTAAGACTGGTAGGAAGTAGTCTTTCTCCTGGAGTTCTCACTCCTAATCATTCCCGGACTGCTTAGTGTTACTATAAAGGAATACCTGAGGCTGGATAATTTACAAAGAAAAGAGGTTTATTTGGCTCTTGGTTCTGCAGGCTGGGAAGTTTGAGAAGCATGGTGCTAGCATCTGCTCAGGTCCTTGTGAGGGCATTTGTCCTGCATCACACATGGTGGAAGGTCAAAGGGGAGGTGGACATATCTGAAAAGGCAAAGCCCAAGGGGCATCTTGGTTTTATAATAGCCCACTCTTGCAGGAACCAATCTACTCTCACTAGAGTGAGAACTCAATTATTACCTTGGTAACAGCACCAAACCATTCATGAGAGATCTACCCTCAAGACCCAAACATCTCCCACTAGGCCCTACCTCCCAACACCACACTGGGGATCAAATTTCAACACAAGATTTGGTGAGCACAAATCACATCCCAACTATAGCAGACCTCTAGGATGGCTTCCATGGATCATTTGAATCTGTCTCCCATTCCTCCTTCTTATCCTCGGTTACATTGGTCTTCCTGTTCCTCCTTTGTTGAATAAATAGATGCTTTCCCAACTCCACAACCGGGACCCTGGACGGGCCCATCTGCTGGTGGACGTGCTAACCAAAACCACAGGCAGGGCAGTGGTTTTGGGATTACAAAGTGCCGGTATTACAGGCGTCAGCTGATGATGGCTTTCAAACTGGCAATTTCTGGTCCCCCTGAGACATTTCTCATGCTCAACACTCCAATCTCACTTTGCACCATCCGTGGATTTCTGAAAAGATGCCATGAAATCGATTACGGGGAAATTATCCCTTGTTCTGAATTTCCAGTGCAGAGTGCTGTGTTGAAGCACATCTTCAGTAAATCATCTCATGAAGTAACACCCCCACCAGCACCCCCTTGCACAGATCTGGTGAATTCCTCTAGGCTCTCCCCTCCCTTCCTAACTGAACGAGATCTCTCCCTCCAGGCTCCTCTGGGTTGGAGGTGGAGGCCAGGTTAGGGAGACCCCCATCACGGAAGGTTTGAAAGGACAATACTGAGAAATTTGCCGTGAGGACCTTAGGACCCGCAGGCCTATTAGTCACAGGTGATGAGTCACCCTGCATTGTTTGTGTTGGTGATCCTTTGCAGATGCAGGCAGACTGCAGGAGGAGTTGAGTTCCTCCTCTTGCTCTGGGTGTGTGGACTGGTGCATGCACATGTGTATGCACGTATGTGTGTGTATATGTGTGTGTACATACACCCATGTGCTTGGGCCCCCAGCCCAAAGTGCACGGGACAGCTTATATCTGGGAGATTACTATTTCCTAACACATTTGGGGTAACAATCACTGTCCTTCAATCAGAAGCTTGTGTCTCAAAGATAACAGGGCACGTGGGCTGTATGGGCATCAGTTTCTGGTTGGAATCATCCCTCTGAGGTTACATGGAGGTTTAGGGGCTGTCTACTCAGCATCCCACCCCACTCCTTTTCCCTGGGAAATGCCCTCCACCCACCAGTTCTCTTGGTTACAGCTACAGAGACTTCTGGATCTTGTCCATACAATGTCCCCCTCACCTGGACACAATTTACAAGGCCAGGAGTGGGCATTAGACATGGAAAATTGGAATTGGGACTACAATTCCAGCTTTGGCCCAACTGCACTGGCCAGAAGCCATGTAAATTGAGGGCTCTGGTTGGCTGTTTTCCCCACTCTGCAATCTGGAAGCAGAGAGGTGCTGTTGTGAGAGACAATGAATGCCTAGATGCCCAGACACCCAGAGAAACTGCGCGGGCAGCCTCTTCCTCTGTCCTTGCCACTTGTCCTGTTTTAACATCAATCCCCTGTCCTGTCTGCATCCTTCAAGATCAGCTCAGGGTTTACCTCCTCAGTGAGGCCTTTCTCTATTTCCCCATGCAGGACACCTCTTCCCCCTCTGGGTCACCTCCCTCTCTTCTTGCCAGTCACATCAAGGTTATTTTTGTTTCCCCCTAGAATGAGCTCCCTAAGAACAAGAACTCTGGCTCTGTGACCTTTCTACACTTAGCAAAATGCATCGCACATAATGGTGCTCATAAATGCCTTGGGACTGATGAATCCAAACTGCTGTGTCCTATAGCCAGTTTTGACCTTGTCTCTTTCTGTTCTTTTTAGGAGGAAAGAGCCAGGCTTAATCTTGGTCTCTTCTGTCTCTGTGGAAGCCTGAATTCCCCTCAGTTAATGACGTAAAGAATAGCTGGTCTCCTTCACATGCTTTCCTGACCCTATCCTGGAGAAACTGAGGCAGAAGGCATCTGCTTTCTACTCTAACGATGTGGCTGCCAGGGGTGCCTTCTGGAGAACTCGAATGCTGCAGGCAGAGGGGCTAGTTTCTGAATTGCTTGTGATGCGTTTGACTACCAGTGACTAAAGTCCCCTATGGCTGACATTCTTTAGTTTAAGGAATCGAGGGTGTCTCTTAAACCAGGGATGAGGGCCTTAGAAACCTTCCAAAAATTTTTTATACAATGCGGGTACATACAACTTTTTACAAATATGAAATCATACTGTACATCCTTTCTTTTGTGACCTATTTTCATTCAATAACATTTTACATTTTTCATGTTAATAAACCTAGCTGTACATTACTGATATATACTAGTTACTGGTACATTGACATTTATGACCGGTTGTGTTTCCATGGTAAGGTTGTATCAGAGCTGGATGCATGTGCCCTGTTGTTGGATATTTATCTTATTTGTTATTTTTACATTGAAACAACGCTGTGAATGAATAGTGTTGTAAGTGCATCTGGACTGATCATCTCTACTGGATAAGTTATTTACAGTAGTATTGCTGGACTAAAAGGTAGACCTTTTTTAAAAAAGTTTTTTGATGCATAACACTGTCAAAAGACAAAATTAGGCCAGGTGCAGAGGCTCATGCCTGTGATCCCAGCCCTTTGGGAGGCCAAGGCAGGCAGATTACTCGAGGCCAGGAGTTTGAGACAAGCCTGGCCCACATGGTGAAACCCCATCTCTACTAAAAATTAGCCAGGCACTGTGGTGTGACCCTGTAATCTCAGCTACTCAGGAGGCTGAAGCATGAGAATCACTTGAACTGGGGAGGCAGAGGTTGCAGTGAGCCTAGAACATGCTACTGAACTCCAGCCTGGGTGACACTGTGAGACTCTGTCTCAAAATAAATAATAATAATAATAATAATAATAATAATAATAATAAAAGATAAAATTACACCAAATCTAGTTTAAAGAATTTCATTGTTTTTTATTTGCAATTCATGAATCGGGCAACACCTCTTTTGGAACGAGTGTTCAAAATAGCTGAACAGAGGAGGTTGGCTTTATAGACAGAAAAGGGCTGAGGAAAGGAACAGTGAACAAAAAGTGGATCGGTCATTTTAAAGTTACTCTCCTTATAGGGTTAAAACAGAGGGGATTTCCTTATTCTGCCTGCTAGAACTGGCTTGTTTGGGAATCTGGCTACTATCTCTCACTCTCCTGATTTCTGGGAAGGTCAGATAAACAATTTATTTTCGGCTTTCTGGGGTGGAGCTTCAGCACCAGCGACTCCATTTTGGTTTGGTCTGTCCGATGCTAGCACAGGAGCTCAGTCCTAACCAATGAGCTCTTCTAAATGTATTTGACAATACCCAACCACTCTGCAAGAAAAGACTGTACCAGTGAAACTGCTCCCTCTCCAGCAGCCTATGAAAGTGCACATTCCCTCACACCTGCACCAACACTGGCCTCTATGATCCTACAAATACTTTTAAAGGAGTCAGTTCATCCGTCATAAGAAATAAACATTGCCCTCTGCTGCTTAAAATACAGCTTCGCAGGAGAAAATCCGAACTCCCTGGGGAGGGACTGAAAGCTATTGAATAGATTCTACCGCATGTCAGGCACAAGATAGGTCTGCTCTCATTCAGTCCTACAAGGTAGACATGATTGTTCTCATTCAGATGAGCGAGTGAACGCTTAGAGAGGTTGGGTAATTTGTCCAAGGTCACAGAGCTAAGGAGTGGCCAGAGTCAGGCTGTGACCTCGTCTGAAGACAAGGTTCATGCTCTTTCTCCATGTGGCTTCTGTCTCTCCATCTATGACACAGAACCATCTGGCCCCAGCCCCCGTCTTCTAGCCTCACTCCTTCCTCCACCCAGCCAAGTCCCCACGCGGTAGCCACACTAATGCCTTAGAGGAGGTTGTGCCCTGTGTTAGCCCGGGCACTGCTAGATGGTAGAATCAGAGAGATTTTAAAAGATTCCTTATCAGTATTTTCTACCACGGCAATATTTTACCTATTTAATAAACAAATGGAGGGTTTTTTAAATTAAAAAAGAAAAACCCATTGCCAAGATTCTCTTGGAGAAAAGAGTCTCCTGGAGAGCTTCCTGATATCCCCCAGACACGCGCACACACACACTCGCACACACACACACTCGCACACACACACCCACTCACACACATCCACACCACACACACAGACACAAACACATACACACCACAAGCACTCACACACATACACGCACCACACATACACATACACACTACACACACACACCACACACACACCACATACCTGTACAAACACACTGCACCCACACACATGCACACACCACACACACTACACACATACCACACACACCACACATACACTACATGCATACACACATACACATCACACACATACCAGACACACCACACACACCACATACATATACACATACACATACACCACACCCACCACACACATACCACATATACACCACACACATACACACATAGATGCACACACACATACACATCACACAGATATACACACACCACACACATACACACACACCACACACACTCCACGCGCATCACACACACACCACACACATTTATACATCATACTCACCACATACACATACACACCACACACATACACATGCCACACAATACACATGCCACACACACACACAGACACACACATACACAGACACACCACACATACACACATTCACACACCTGTGCCAACACCACATACACACACACATACACACCACACACCATACACCATACATAGACACCACCCACATACACACCACATACACACTCACACACACATACACAGACACACTACATACATACACACCACACACATACACATGCCACACACACAACACACACATACACAGACATACCACACATACATTCACACGCCTGTGCCAACACCACACCCACACACACATACACACACCATACATACACACCACACCCATACACACCACACGCCATACACACCACACATACCACACACATACACACCACACATACACCACACACCACACACGTATACACCACACATACATACACACACTCACACATACACCACACACACATACACACCACACACACATCACACACATACACCACATACATATACACACACCACAAATACACACCACTCAGACACACCACACACATACACATAGCACACACACACCACACATACACACATACACACATTCACATACATACACACACACACATACATATACATACACACCACACACATACACACACACCACACCACACACACACACACAGTGTCCGCCTGGGCTGGGTGGGCTACAGACTATAGGCAGGAGAAAGAGCGCCTCAGAAATATCTTGTGACCCTCAAAGGCCACAAGTGGTAGCTGGAGCCAAGCGCACCCCAGTCAATTCTCCCACAACAGGCCACTGGCCTTCGAGCGTGTCCCAGAGTTCTGCTGGTCTCTGACCCGCAGGGCCCCGACTTCCCCCAACTCAGGCCAGCCGTCTTCAGCACAGACCATCCACCAGCCAGGCCTGAGGGAAACAACTGGAACCAAATGACTGCAGTGCCTGCTGCTAAATGACCAGGACTTCCAAAATAAGCAAAGGAAAGTCAAGGGAACCAGGACTGCCAGCATCAATGAGGGAGTCTGCTGAGGGCAGTGAGGTGGAGGCAGAGCCTGGGAACATGTTGCTGGCAGGGGTTGCCAGGGCAGTGACAGGGCTACTCTAAGAAAAGTCCCTCAGCCAAAGGGTAGACATTGGGGAATAGGATGGAGGGCAGGGAACTCCCCCAGTAATCCCACATCCACACACATATGCCAGAATGTACACTTTTTTGGAACTTCTGCAATATATTTAAGGCTTAGAGGAAATTTGGCATATATTGGGAGGATATGTAGATGGATGGATAGATGGGTGGGTAGGTGGGTGGGCGGGTAGGTGGGTGGGTGGGTGGGTGGATGGGTGGAAGGATGGATGGATGAATAGATGGGTGGGTGGATAGATGGATGGATGGGTGGATGGATGGATATATGGATGGATATATGGATGGGTGAGTAGGTAGGTGGATGGATGGATGGATGGATGGATGGATGGATGGATGGATGGATGTGTAGGTAGATGAATGGATGGATGGTGGGTGGGTGGGTGGATGGATGGATGGATGGATGGATGGATGGATGGGTGGATGAGTAGGTGAGTGGATGGATGGATATATGGTTGGGTAGGTGGGTGGGTAGGTGGGTGAGTGGGTGGATGGATGGATGGATGGGTGGATGGATGGATGGCTAAGTGAAGTAATGAATGCATGCATTTATGGGTAAGGGTAAGAGTAAATAGGCCCAGGGTTTTTTATTTAGGCCAGTAACACTAAGGTGAATCAAGAGGCATAAATTCATACTTGTTGAATCCTTAATGTCATTTTTTAATTATTCAGGAGAAGAAAATTGTTCTGGTCCCAAAAGTTTGCAGTAGCACTGCTTCTAATACAGCAAAATCAGAGTGGCCTGAGCCATGACCTGGGCTGCTGAGTAAATTAAGTTAAAATGTTAAATTGTGCAGCCATTCAGATGATGACTAGAGTGGTAGCATAGACAAAGATAACCACATTTCTGAAAATAATATTAGGTAAGAAAAGAGTTTAAAATGCGTAAGTGTGTAGAGCTATGCAGAAAACCAGGAGACAGGTATTTTGGTAGACCAGGGGACACTACAGGCTTGGATATTAGAAGAACTGTATTAAGGCCACTTGCATCTCAGACAAGTCATTGTAATGTCTTAGCCTTGCTTTCCACATCTCTGTGAAATGGGAACAATAAGAAAACCTCCATCTCCTGGTTGTGAGGACTGGGTTAGCTCTTATGTATGAGGGTGCTTCGTAAACTGTAAAGTTCAAGTCACATGCTATGCAAAATTACATATGTCTCTGGGTTGAAATTAGAAGGCAACCCAATAAATAAAGTGGTGGAGTGGGGGAGGGGTAGAACTGGTATTCAGGAAAATGCAAATTATAACAAATTATAATTTCACCCAGACAACACAAAACAAACAAACACAAAAAGCACACAGAGAACGTCCTCTATGCTTGAAACCTGAAACCAGGTTGGGCTGCCTGAACCTTGTTGCCCACCTTGACCAGGCAGAACTGGGTCGTGGACATGGACCATGGGGCCATGGGATGGGGCAACTGGAGACAGAGGGCTTTGCTGTCTCCTGCTCCCTGGAAAAGAACCAGTGAATTCAGAATCACTGAGAAACAAGAACCTTCTATGTGCCAGCACCTTCATGGACATTAGAATGATAGCAAACGTTTACAGAGGTTTGCTCTGGGCCAGGGACTATGCAAGTGCTTTTTATGTATTAACTCAGTTAATCCTCATAACAACTCATTGACAGAGATAGTCAATTTCTAGATGGGAATTTGTCACTTTCCAGAGATAGTCACTTTCCAGATGGGAACACTGAGGCACAGAGAGTTAGCTAACTCTGCCCAAGATCGCTCAGCTGGTAACTGGTAGAGCCAGGTTTAGAAACCCTTCCCACCTGTGCCTAGTCCAACCTCTCGCCCCTGCCATGCCTGTCCGATGCTCTCTCCCAAACATGACTGTTTCAGTGTCCTGAGATTGCCAGGAGCAGCCCTGAAATCATAATGCAGGTGTCTCTGGTTCCACTCTAGGGCTCTTTCCAGGAACAAACCCCACTCATTTGTCAGCAATTGACCATTTTTTCTGGGTGAGTAGGTGTGCTGCATTGGAGCAGTAAACCTGGCCTGGACCAACTCCAGATGCTCGTACGTGCACCACGCTGTCTCCGCATGTGCCCTGCTGCCCCATCTCCAGCTGCTACCCTGACCCAGCACCAGCTCTCTCCCTCCCAGGCTCCATTCCCCCAGGGAAAAGGGGGAGTATCCTCCAGGGGACGCCCTGCTCCTGAGTGCAGACAGCCCTGGAAAAACATTTGGAAAAGAGAAACTGACTCTGTGACCTGGCCAAATAGCTGACTTCCGCTGATGCATGTTTCCTTATCTGTCAGTACGAAGAACAATACACATTTTATTCCCAGGTTCAACCCCACACAGGGTTGCAGATGAGGTGAGGAGGCAGGCTGGGAGTTGTGGGCCATTCAGCCTCAGGTGGGAGGAGGGGCAGGCCTTGTCTGGACTGTGTGCTGATGCTGACAGGTGGACAGGGAGCCTTGGCAGGACCAGGGCATGGGCTGGAAGTCCTGCAACACCAACCCTAACTCACAGCTGTTTGGAATTCGGTTCCCAAACATTTACTCTGCCGTTGCTGCAAATGAACTGTGTGCTGGTGCATGTGTTTGGGCCCTGTGGAGTATGGGGGAGGCAATGGAATGGAAAGCAGTGGTCAGGTGGCTAAAACGAGCCATCTCTCACTATGCACCAGACTTACCCGTTTATTACTTCACTTAACCCTCATCACAACCTCAAAAAGTGAACGCTCACCCCCTTTTACAGACAAGGATGCAGAGGCCCATTCTAAACTTCAACCAAGGGGTTGGGTCTAGGAAGAGATGCTTGCCAGGGCCTCTGGGATCCTGGCTGAGTCACCTGGCCTGGATGCCCATTTCATATCCTCTCTGTTACTCATTGACCGAGAATATAACTTAAATCCCTGTGGGCAATAGTCACTAGGCTCATGAGAAAATGGATAATGACCGTGACACAGAAGCTAAAAGCCTCAATTACCCTTCATGACCAAAGTGTGGGACTTTTCTATATAGAGAGAAATTTTTGCCTGATAAATTGCACTTGTGAGAAATCAGTGCACGCAGGCTGGTGACCATGGTTACCTCTTCTACAGCCAGAGGCAGCCTGCCCTGGACAGCCGGCAGGGTCACCCCAGCTCCCAACTGCCAGGAAAGCCTTTGGAGGGAGCACCCCGGGTTGGCCAGAGCAGGATTAGGCCAGGGCAGGCAGCATAAAGAGCCAAGTTCAGGTAAACCCCTGGCTCTCAACCTCAGCTGCTCATTGGCAGCAACTCTGAAGGAAAGGGTGGCAGAAGGGCTTTCAAACATCCTGTTGCCCAGGTCCCAACCCCAGAGAGTCTGATGTCATTGTTCTGGGTGGAGCATGAGCCCTGGACTTTAAAAGCTGCCCAGGTGATTCTCATGCACAGCTGAGGTTGAAAGCTAAATGGACCTTACCCTGTGTGGCCAATCAACCAAGCAGCAAGCTTCTAGCAAGAGCAAACTGGGGAGGGAATCAGAAATAGGACAGAGTTTCTACCCAGGAGAAGCTGACCATGCGGCTTGTGTACATGATGCCAGATTGCTAACTCCCAGCCCCCATGGGCAACAGAGACCCTAGGAGGAGGCCAGAGTGCAGGGCATACATAGCACCTTAGGGAGCAGCAGCTGTATCCAATCCAAGCCCAGAGGCCCAGAGGCCACTTGGGAGCCACGTGGGGATCGCGCTAGTTTTCTGCTCACCACTCTCAGCTTTGGAAATTGAGGCAATACCTGTTGGCCCAGCAAACCAGCTTTTGTCCTTGCCTGTTTCACATGCATTCATTTCTCATTCACTTGTTCCTTGCTGGGCCTCATTCGCCAATTCTATTTTTCTTCATAGAACTTGGATCTGTTTGGGGGCTCCCACCATTGCACACAACCGTTGCCCCTCAATGCCATCGTCACATGTGCACACGTCCTCTTGGTCCTGCTCTCTTTTTCCTCTGCCTTTCATCAAATATCCAAAGGCAGCAGACCCACCTGCCTGAGAATCCCCATTCATTCCATTTACAAACATTCGCAGACCACCTCAGGCATGTGAGGAGCACCAGGATGGTGCTGGGCAGTGTGCTGCCCATGTGAGCTAGTGACACAGAGGTGAAGGAGGCTGTGCCTGTGCCCTCAAGGCCACAGTGACTCTCATCACATGACGGGCGAATCCATTCATTTGATGAACGGGAGGATGCAGGAAGAGGCAGGGTCTCCCTGTGTCATCCAGGCCAGAGTACAGTGGCATCCTCACAGCTCACTGCAGCCTGGACCTCCTGTGCTCAAGCAATCCTCTACACTCAGCCTCCCTAGTAGCTGGGACTACAGGCACACCACCATGCCCAGCTATATATATATGTATTTCATATACACATATAGAAACACATATATATTTACATATGTATATACTAAAATTTATATATACGTATATAAATATATATGTTGCTTTTGTAGAGACAGAGTCTCACTGTGTTGCTCAGACTGCTCTTAAACCCTGGCCTCAAGTGATTCTTCTGCCTCAGTCTCCCATAGTACTGAGATTACAGGCGTGTGCCACTGCACCCAGCCTCCAATTTCTATAATAAAAAAGTCTAGTTCAATTGCATATCAAAGGCTCAAACTCTCACCCAATGTAAACATTGCCCCTGCCAACTCCCAGCCCGATCAGGCCTGAGTTGGCTCCTAAACTGCTTGTGCTCTGGATTCTCAGGTGTGTTCAGCACTGACTCCTTGGAAAGATTCTGTGTGTTCTTGGGAGACTCCCAATGGCTGGAGACGCCAGCCTACAGTTTCCTGGACTTGACTTGACGACTTCTCCTAGAAACTGACGTGACAGGATAAGCTCTGTTTAACAATTGGTTAATTACACAATATTCAAACTTCTGCGGGTTTTCGTTTCTGATGTTGTTTTCTAATAAAAGCATTTAAGGGTATGAATTTTCATCAGAACACACTAATTTTTTAAATTAATATTTGCATCTACTGCTTCCCTTGCCCTTCAACAGTTATATATGCTCATTGTGCCATGATTTATTGAATTCAAGAAGCCTTTCATTCAGTCATTCATTCAATAAATATGTATCAAGTGCCTTCTGGTTCTTAGGGATGTGGATATATCAAGAAATACATTAGTCAAAGACCCTGTACTCAGAGAGCTTACAGTCCCCCCGAGAGTAGAGTGTCAGAGAGAAACTAATCATTATAATGACATGCAATGCAGACAGTGAAAACAACGCAAGTCACTGGTGATCTCAAAGCCCAGAGATGACCATGGTTCACATTTTAGTGCATGACTTTCCAGTACCAGCCCTGTATACAGCATTATATTGTGATCATTTTCCTACATCAGCAAGCATTTTTTAACAAAATGATTTTAGTATTTCAAAATGTGGATGAATCATAAATCTCTTAATCATGGAATCTTAAGCTGAAAGACTTTTTAATGGGTGTCTATTCTACAGATGAGTGAAGTGGCAGGAAAAATTGGGAAATGGTGGCAACTTTGAATTGTAGTGGCATGCTCCTTTAAGAAAGGACAGGGGCCGGGCACGGTGGCTCACACCTGTAATCCCAGCACTTTGGGAGGCTGAGGCGGGTGGATTGCCTGAGTTCAGGAGTTTGAGACCAGCCTAGGCAACACAGTGAAACCCTGTCTCTACTAAACTACAAAAATTAGCCGGGCGTGGTGGCGGGCACCTGTAGTCCCAGCTACTTGGGAGGCTGAGGCAGGAGAATTGCTTGAACCTGGAAGGCGGAGGTTGTGGTGAGCCTAGATGGTGCCACCGCACTCCAGCCTGAGCCACAGAGCAAGACACCGACTCTAAAAAAAAAAAAAAAGAAGAAGAAGAAAGAAAGGAAAGGTAGCTGCTTCTACCTTTTCCACAAAGCCCAAGGTTGAGAGAACCCACTTTGAAAGCTAACTTTTTCTCTCTTAAAGGGAAGACACTGTCTTTCCTGGAGCTACAAGGCTGGACCCTTTAATACCTTCTTACTATGAAGGCTGGATCTGGCTCAAAGCCCCTTGTCTCAACTGCAGCCCAACTGCTGCTGAATTTCAACTTCACTTAAACTTTGGAAATGTCCGGGGCGTGTTTTCAGCTGGGAGAGGTTTTTTGTTTTGTTTTGTTTTGTTTTTCCTTTCTTTTAATCAGCTCATAAGTCAATAAGCAGCCTGGGCAGTAAAGTTCAGACTTTGAGAAACCAAAAGCTAAATCGCCATTTGCATTCACACCCAGGGTGGACAGTCTCAGCTCTCAGGAATTTTATGTTTGTCTTGGAGAAAACTGAGAGGCTAAGTGAAGCCAAGGGAATGAGGAAGAAACGCTGCTTCAGCCTGAGTGCTGCTTTTCCTACAAAGATGGGGGTGACGATCAGAGAACCATAATGCAGGCAAGGAATCCGGTCGAGGAAGACGGTGCCTGTGCGGGTGGTTCGTATGAAGGATGTGAGACAATCCTGCATGGCCGTCAATGTGTCTGTGCAAGGGAATTCACTAGCCCATCTGCCAATGGCGAAGCCCTCCAGGGCTTGACTTGGTCATCATCCTCAGGAGATTCCCACGTGGGTATTTAAGCTTTCCAACTAAACTTTAAGCTTTGGTTAGGAATTTTGTTGGTTTGGGTATTAGGTTTGTTTTAACACCACCTATCCACCCAGGTCTCTGTACACAGGCTCTGCTGTCATGGGATGGGATGGTGGGAAGCACAGTTGGCCCTCGGTATCTGTGTTTTCTACATCCGTGGATTTCAGCTAACCACACATCAAAAGTATTCAGGGGAAAAATGGACTGCTGTGTTTGTACTGAACATGCACAGACTTTTTTTCTCATCATTGTTCTCTAAACAATACAACATAGCAACTATTTACATCGTATTTACATTGTATTGGGTATTATAAGTAATCTAGACATGATTTAAAGTACACGGGAGGATATGTGTTGATTATATGCAAATAATACAATATTTTTATCAGGGACTTGAGCATCCATGGATTTTGGTATCCACAGTGTCCTCGTGGGTGTGGGTCCTGGAACCAATCTTCTATGGATACTGAGGGACAACAGTACATCAAAAGTTTCTGTTCCTGCCTCACTTACACACCACATGACTCTAAGCAAGTCAACTTCTAGGAACCTTGGTTTCCTCATCTGGAAAATGTCTGTGGTGTAAGGTTATGCCACATGAAATACAGCTTGTTAAACTGTAAAAGATTACATAAAGTTACTATTACCCTTCCTGCTAAATGCTAATCATCCACACTGAGATTTGAATTTCATCATGAAGTATGTTCATTTCATTTCATTCTCTCCCCGGTAAGTTCCCAAGGAGAAAACATTATAGGAAACTTCTAGAGCAAAAGAATAAACTGCTAATCACTAGAGCCTAGCACTGGGCTAGATGCTTTCTCATACTTGAAGACTCATTTATTCCACAGCTCTAGGAGGTGAGAAATATAATAATCCCCTTTCAGATGGAAAGACACAGGCTTGGAGTGATTTTCAGTAGTATCTTCAAGGTTACCCAACTGAAGAAAAGTTGCAGTTCTGTGCTGGTAAACTGAGTCTAAAGAAAGAGACAGGAAAAAAAAGTTTCCCAATTACTGTGGTGTAAATGCTCCCACTGTGGCTGATTTCAGGCACACGGGTATGAGCCAGCCTCCGGGCACTACTGGAGGAGCAGCATTTGAATGCAAGCTCAGGTTTCCTGATTTTGGGTAAAGATAATTTCCTAAGCCCAGGGCAGCGACACTCCTCCCCAAGCAAAGAATCCCCTCACACCTGGAAGGACCCAGAGCTGGTTGGATCACTTAGGCCTCCACCCTCGGACCAACCTAACCAGATCCTTTGAGGCAGAGGCTGAGGATCTGCATTCTAGAAAAAGACCTATACATGCACTGTAATTTGGGTACCACCCAGCCCTCAGCACCGAGATCAAAGGCCTCTCCTACTCCTGTCTCCCAAAAGCAGTGGAGGGAGGAGCAGACACGTCCCAGGAGACAGAAGACAGCATTCTGTAGCTGTCCCCTGTACTGGAATTCTGATTGGGTGCCTATGGGCTGAATTATGGTGGTAAGCTGATTGTTCTGTTCCTATCATTAAACTCTCTTTACGCTTACGCGGCTTTTCACCAAATCTAAGATTCCGCTGATTGTAAGTCACACTATTATTTTTTTTACCACCAAGAATTAAAAACTATGAAAAAGTACATCTCAGAATCATGAAATATGATATCAGTGGGTGTATATACACTCCTTTATCTCCCAGTTTTATAATAGCACAGTAAATACTCTATTCTTTGAAAGCTGAAGTTGGGTCTTACTCATTTTAATTTATGTCCTCAGAGATCCAGCAGGCTTGGTTGAATGAATACACGCCTAGCAAAATATAAAAATAGACAATTTATTAGTTAGTCATCAGTAAATGCCCCAGGTTTTGCACCAAGCACTTTCTATTTAATTTCCATAACAATCCGATGAAGTAAGTGCCAGACTTTCTCCGCTTTACAGAAAAGGTAACTGGGGCTTAGAGAGGCCATGCAACTAGTAAGAACCCTGCCTGGGACTTGAATCCCAAGTCGGAAGCTCTTGATACCATTCACAATATGGAGAGATCCTTGGAGATATTAAAATATTTTCACCAGGCCAGGTGCAGTGGCTCCTGCCTATAATTTTGGCACTTTGGGAGGCCAAGACAGGTGGATCGCTTGAGCCTAGGAGTTCGAGACCAGCCTGGGCAATATAGTGAAACCCCATCTCTAGAAAAATTACAAAATTTAGCCAGGCATGGTAGCATGCACCTATAGTCCCAGCTACTTGAGAGGCTGAGGTGGAAGAATCACCTGAGCCCAGGAGGTCAAAGCTACAGTGACCTGAGACCACTGCACTATAGCCTGGGTGACAGAGTGAGACTCCGTCTCAAAAAAAAAAAAAAAGTTCACAAAATAGAATTGTACAGCACTACTATCTTAGTCTGTTTCTCAAGGCTTGACAATAAATAAATCTGTTTGATTTCTCTTTGGTGCTTGTGTTGCAAGAGGATGGCTAACATTTTAAAAAGCAAAGTTACCTTATTTTCTCACCTCCGTTGGACTTTTAGCTTTCTCAGACTTTTTGAAGAGGAATGGTAGCAGGAGGGTTTTCTCGACTTTGGTAACTTCTGGAGGACTTGCTGAAACTAAAACTTAAGGATTCGTGTTCCCATGGAAGCCCCAGGGAGCAAAGCAGTCAGAGCCTCACTCTCTCTCCCTCAGGGTCTGGCCCTTTCAATCTACCCAGTTGTCCAAATTCAGCTTGCGTGCCATTGAATCCCATGTCGCTTGTCTGCTCATCCCCACACTCACTGCAGCGCCTGGGGTGGCCGTCTCCCCTGGGTAGCCATCCTCATGAAAGGGTGGGGAAAATGCCTTTTCCCATCTGCTCAGCTGTTACCAGTTTGGAATTTTTCAGGAAGCATTTGCATTGGTGCAAGAAAGCACAGTGGCTTGGGAGCTGACAGGACGTGGATTCCCTCTTCGAGGTCTAGGCGCAAACTGCTTTGGACAGCTCAGGGTTTACGGGGTCCACAGCGCCACCGTCACCTCTCCCATTTCTGGCCATCACTTCTGTTTGGGGAAAGGCTAATAATTCCTTTCCCCAAAGCAGGTCAATGTGAGCGTTTTGATTCTTTTCACATTCTTATTCATTTTCGAGTGATTTTGGGGTGTGTGTGTGTGTGTGTGTGTGTGTGTGTGTGTGTGTTGTGGAGCTTTTCTGGTGGCCATTTGATACAGGGAGAGGTGAAGAGCAGTCATTCCTGGATTTTATAGGAATGAAATAGAAGTGACACGTAAAAACCCTGGATGGGATACTAAGGCCTAGAAAACGACATTCTGTGGGACACTGCTCCCATCTAGTGGTTCATCTGCAAATGACAAATGTTGTATTAAGAGAACTAAGGGGTTCAATGATTGTCAGGATTGATAATAAGAACTTCGGAATCTTAAAAAGTTGGCGATCAAAGAGTTATCACAAGTAGATTGTCAACAAATGCTGAATGAACATTCCTTCTGGGCCCAGGCCCTGCCAGGCACTGGAATGCGGGGAGTGGGGTAGGAGTGCGGTTCTGGGAACAAAAGCAGACAGACTTGGGTCCACTGTGCACAAGAATCCACCACCCCATAGAATTAGGCAAGTGGGTTGAAGATGTGATGGAGATTGAACTTTAGTACACATGTACTTGGCTTGCATTTTTAAAAACACATTATTTTGGTGGTTATAATGAATGTATTATATGTTACTGAACCTGTGCCATCTAGGCAAGAGCTCTTAACCTTGGGCCCAACAACTCTTTCTATGTACTGTTCAGGGACTTATAAACTTGGGTGGAAAAAAATTATGTCTTTGTTTTGATGAACGTCAAACTGAAATTTAACATTTTCTTCAATTATGAATAACGCAAAAAGTCATGTAGAATCTGCAACTTCATCGCTCACAGAAATTATAAATATTTCCATATCACGTTATGGTTGTTGCAGATATCTCAAATCATTTTAGTCTTCACTACTTTGAAATTACAAAGATTGAGCCCAACGCAGTGACTCACGCCTGTAATCCCAGCACTTTGGGAGCCGAGGCAAGCAGATCACTTGAGGCCAGGAGTTCAACACCATCCTGGGCAACATGGTGAAACCCCATCTCTACTAAAAATACAAAAATTAGCCTGGTGTGGTGGCACACACCTGTGATCCCAGGTATTTGGGAGGCTGAGGCATGAGAATAGCTCAAACCCAGGAGGCAGAGGTTGCTGTGAGCCGAGATCCCTCACTGCACTCCAGCCTGGGGGACAGAGCGAGACTCTGTCTCAAAAAAAAAAGGAAAAAAAAAAAAAAGAAAAAGAAAGAAAGAATTGACAAGAGATTGGTAGACCTGCTACTAGATCTTACTATGCTAATTAAGAAACACATAGATTCTGACAAAGCCTTATAAAAAGAAAAATAATAAGCACATGTTACTAAATCACTCATTTTAACACTATTTTGATGCCTACATTTCAGTATGATTGATTTCTTCGAAATCCTTTTATGGATTTGAAATGCATAAAAATCCACTTATTTTATGCATTTGAAAACATTGTTCTATAAGGGGTCCACAGCACACAAAAGGTAAAGGATCACTGCTCTAGAGCCTCAGAGAGGGGACAGGTGACTATGGCTGGACTAGGCAGAGAAGGCTTCCCAGAGGAGAAAAGACAGAGGACTTTGCACTTTATTAAAAGAGAGCCCCAGGAGCTCTCTTTTAATAAACAGAGTTTATTTCATAAACAGAGCACTTTGGGAGGCCGAGGCAGGTGGATCACCTGAGGTCAGGAGTTCAAGACCAGCCTGGCCAACATGGTAAAACTCCATCTCTACTAAAAATACAAAAAAAAAAAAAATAGCCAGGCATGGTGGCAGGTGCCTGTAATCCCAGCGATTTGGGAGGCTGAGGCATGAGAATCACTTGAACCTGGGAGGCAGAGTTTGCCTTGAACCAAGATCGCGCCACTGCACTTCAGCCTGGGCAAGAGATTAAGACTCTGTCTCAAGAAAAAAAAAAAAAATTAGTCAGGTGTGGTGGTGGGCACCTGTAATCCCAGCTACTTGGGAGGCTGAGGCAGGAGAACCACTTTGAACTTAGGAGATGGATGTTGCAAGCTTGCAATAAGCGGAGACTGCGCCACTGCACTCCAGCCTGGGCGACAGAGCAAGACCCTGTCTCCAAAAATAATAAATAAATAAATAAATAAATAAATAAATAAATAAATAAAGAGAGCCCCAGAGCAATTTCAATACAGGCCTTCTCTGAGAAAGCAGGGTCAAGCCTTTAACCAACGTATAAAAATAGAAAGGTTTCTGTGACTTCTCCTATGTCCAACCAAGAAAGTGGTCTCTTTGGCAAGAATCTGAGAAGATACTTCATACTAAAGGATAAATGACTAGAAACTTTCATTTCAGGAGGATTTTCATTTAACAAGACTCAAAGCATTTATTGTTTATTTTATTTGTTATTCAGACTGGGTCTCACTCTGTCCTCCAGGCTGGAGTGCAGTGTTATGATCACAGTTCACGGCAGCCTCAACTTCCCAGGCTCAAGTGATCCTCCTGCCTCCGCCTCCCAAATAGCTGGGACCACAGGCATATACCAACATGCCTGGCTAATATTTTATTTTTTGTAGAGTCAAGATCTCACTATGTTGCTCAGGCTGGTCTCAAACTCCTGGGCTCAAGCAATCCATCTCTCTTGGCCTCCCAAAGTGCTGGAATTATACGCATGAGCCACCACACCTGGCCTATTTATTTTTTCCCCTGACTCAAAACATTCGTGAACACAGAGGACTGGCCCTCTGTGGGTGGTGTTTGGTTGTATGGCAAACTGCCTGATGCTCTGGGCCTCCCCTTGAATCATACTGTCCCCACCAGACCTGCACCTATGCATTGATAAGATTTTCTTGGTTAAAAGCAATACAGAAACCAAGCTGGCCAGAGTTAGGAAAAGGCAATTCAATAGGAGGCCCCTGGAATCCAAGGGAGCGTGGAACCCCTGCTCTCAGAGCAGCAGGAACCGGGCAGCTCAGGCCTCTTGGTGATAAGTGTTGTGGGACCTCTCCAGAGCAGAGCTTCTCAAATTTAAATAAGCATGCACGTCACTGGGGATCTGTTGAAAAGTAGATTCTTCAGTCCTATGGGATCTGGGGGGAAAAAAAGTAGATTCTGACTCAGCTGATCTGGATGGGGCCTGATGTTTCACATTCATAAACCCCTGGGTGACACTGCTGGTCCATGGCCCACACATTGAGTAGCAAGGGCATGGAGCTCTACTGCTCCTGTGCCTTCCCACTCCTCCTGCCTGCTGCTGTGCTCCTCAGGCCCGGTCAAATCCCAGGGGAGATGATGTGTTGGCCCAACTTGGGTAGGAATCCAGGCCTGGCTCTGAAGCTGTGGTCAGTGAGGCTAGGCAGGTCTGCTTTCTTGGAGGGGATGAACTGTGAGAAGACCTGAGAGGGAGGCACACAGGTACCCAGCTGTAGCCTGGGGGCCTCACCTTGAGGCAGGTGAGGTGGTCAACTGTGGCCCCAGACTTTCCCTGCTGGCCTCCACGCAGTTACCATCGGCCTCTGCTCTATCTGCACCACCTTCTTCCCATCCCATGACCTGCTCCAGGACCCCAAGGCTGGACTGTTGATGAGGTTGTCGTGGATGAGTTCCTGGGCTCCCATTAACCCACAGGTTACAAGAATGGGCACTTCCAAAACCCTTCAAAAAAAAGTCCAGGGGCACCTGGCTTAGCATCCACCACATCTTTGTCCCTTTAGAGACGGTCACCTCGTTCCCTTCTCACACCGGCCAGAGCCCAGGAATTTAACTACAGACACCTGAGACCCCCTCATGGCTAAGCCTTCACTACCTCCTGCACTCTGATTCCCTGGCATGCAGAAGGCTCAGGATCTCTCCTCAAGATCTCCTTGATTTGCATGCCTGTTGGATCTCTGGTTTCAGGCTTGCCGTCAATGGCCATGCCCCCTCATCTCCTCTTGGGCTGTACCCTCAGCTGGGGGCAGGGGACCCTCAGCCTGCTTCAGTCCCGTGGTACTTGAGCCACTGAGGCCAGCCCTATACCACCCCCTCAAACTCTCCCTCCCCTCCCTGGGCAGCGGGGCCTCATCACTCTGGATGACCTGCAGTCCTTCTCCAGCCACCCAGAGGGGAACTGGAAATCCATGGACAGAAAATGCCCAGCGACTAGGTTTCCTTTCAATTCTGTCAGAGCAAAGCAAATTCTCTGAGAGCCTCTGAAACAGGCTTTTATCGAGAGCACTACCAATACAGTCCCTGGGGTTAAACACTAAGTAATGGGCCTAGTGAGACACTGTCCCAGAGGGCTGAAGTTTCAAACTGCCATTGTGGTGTTGAAAAGATTATGTTGCCTTCAACACTTCTTTTTAATTGTTTTAATTTTTAAAAGTATAAATAGAAACAGTGTCTCACTAGGTTGCCTAGGATGGTCTTGAATTCCTGGGCTCAAACAATCCTTCCACCTTGGCCTCCCAAAGTGTTGGGATTATAGGCATGAGCCATGGCACCCGGCCTTAACACTTTTTTTTAAATTACTCTTTTTATTTTTATTATTGTAGATTCTCATGTGGTTGTAAAAAATAACGGAGAGAGATCCTGCGTGCCCTTGACCTTGTTTTCCCCTAATGGTAGCATCTTCCAAAACCATAATACAATATCCTAACCAGGATGTTGGCCCTGGTGCAGTCAAGGAACAGAACATCCCCATCACTACGGGATCTCTCCTGTTGCTCTTCAATAGCTATGCCCACGCCCTCCTGTTCCTACCCCTTCCTTAATCCTTGGCAACCACAAATCTGTTCTCCATTTCTATAGTTTTGTCATTTGAGGAATCCAGTATAAATGGAATCATACAGTATATAACCTTTTGGGATTGGCTTTTTTTGCTCAGTGTAATTTTCTGGAGATTCATCCAGACCGTAGCATGTTTGTTTTCTTTCTACTGAGTTTGCGCCTTTTTATCGCTGAGTAGTGTTCCATGGAACAGATGTGCCACCGTTCGTTTAACCATTCACTGTTTCCAGTCTTGGCTATCACAAATAAAACTGCTATAAACACTCATGTGCAGGTTTTTGTGTGAACATAAATGCCCCAAAATGCAATTGCTGAGTCATATGGTAGTTCCATGTTTAGTTTTTTAAGAAACTGACAATTGTTTTCCAGGGTGGCTCTACCATTTTATGTTTGTCATTTGACCACTTAAAGTGACAGATAGAAAACTTACTTTTCTTTACATTCTTTTACCCTCCCCCCATTTAAATATCTCCTCTACATACATTTAGAACATTAGACTATGTTACAATTTTTGCTTCAATCCCTAACCATCATTTAGAAAATTCAAGAGGAGAAAGTCTATTGTGTCTATCTATATTGTTGCTTACCATGTTCCTGATATTCTAAGGTTCTCTTATGTGTTGTTTTTCTGCTTCTGAATTTCCTTCAGTTTGTGCCCTTAATGTAGATGCTAAGGAAACCACAACCACAACAACAAAACCAAAACAGAACAACAACAAAAAAAAGAATTTCTGGCCGGGTGCGGTGGCTCACACCTGTAATCCTAGTACTTTGGGAGGCCGAGGTGGTTGGATCACAAGGTCAGGAGTTCAAGACCAGCCTGGCCAAGATGGTGAAACCCCATTTCTACTAAAAACACAAAAATTAGCCAGGTGTGGTGGTGGGCACCTGTAATCCCAGCTACTCGGGAGGCTGAGACAGAGAATTGCTTGAACCTGGGAAGCAGAGGTTGCAGTGAGTCAAGATCATACCTCTGCATTCCAGCCTGGGCGGCAGAGGGAGACTCTGTCTCAAAAAAAAAAAAGAATTTCCTTCCGCCACTCTTTTAGGGTACATCTGCTAGGGACAAATTCTCTTAGTTTTCCTTTAATTGAGAATATCTTGATTTCTCCTTCATTCCTAAAGGATACTTGAAATGGATATAGGATTCTGGATTGACAGTTCTTTCAGCACTTGAAAAATGTTGTGCCACTTCCTTCTGGCTTCTGTTGAAATAGCTGCTGTCATTCCATTGTTTTTCCTTTATACATGAGCTTTGTCGTTAGTCCTTTGGCCATGATGTGTCTTGGAGTAGCTTTGCTTAAGTTTACTCTCTTTGGGGTTTGCTCAGCTTCTTAAGTCTATAGCTTCATGTCTTTTGCCAAATCTGTGAAGTTTTCATCCATTATTTCTTTGAGTATTTTTTCAGTCCAACTCTCTTTTCCCCTTCTTCTGGAACTCAGATGACAGGAATGTTAGGTTTTTTGTTATAGGCCACAGGTCCCTAAGATGCTGGGTGTGCCTTTTTCAGTCTATTTTCTCTCTGTTGGTCAGACTGGGTAACACCTATTGTTCTGTCACCCACATCATTAATTCTGTCCTCTGTCCCCTCCATTCTGCCATGGAGCCTACCCCTTGTTTTTTGTTTTTTGTTTTGAGACAGAGTCTCGCACTGTCACCCAGGCTGGAGTGCAGTGGCAAGATCTCGGCTCACTGCAACTTCCACCTTCCAGGTTCAAGTGATCTCCTGCCTTAGCCTCCCAAGTAGATGGGATTACAGGCATCTGCCATCACGCCCAGCTAACTTTTTGAATTTTTAATAGAGATGGGATTTCACTGTGTTGGCCAGGCTCGTCTCAAATGCCTGAACTCGTGATCCACCCACCTCAGTCTCCCAAAGTGCTGGGATTACAGGCATGAGCCACTGCACCCGGCCCCACTGAGTTTTTTATTTCAATTATTGTATGTCTCAGTTCTAACATTTTAATTTGACTTTTCTTTATATCTTCTTTATTTTCTGAACTGTGTTGTTTTCATTTGTTTTATATATGTTCATAATTGTTCACTGAAGCACTTTTAACTATGGATGCTTTAAAATCTTCATCAGATCATTCTGATATCTGTTTTCTCAGTGTTGACATCTTTTTTCCTTTATTCGTGATCTTCCTGGTTCTTGGTATGAAGAGTGATTTTTTTTTTTTTTTCACTGAAAACTGAACATTTTTATCATATGTTATAAGACTGGATCTTATGTAAACCTTCTGCTTTAGCTGGTGTTCTAGGACACCCCTCTGGCAGGGGAAAGGAGGTGTACCTCCCTATCACTGACAGTGTCCGGGCTCCCTGCTCTGCCTCCAGTGACACTCAAGGAAAGGACTCATCATTACTGCTAGGCAGGGGCAGGAGTTTGGGCTCCCATGTGGTCTCTCCTGACACTGTGGTGGACATGATCTTGTTATCACTGGGCGGTGCTGAAAGTCCTGACTCTCCAGTAGACCTCTTCCAACACCATCAAGCAGGAAGGGGAGGGGAGCCTCCCTATTGACAGTTAGGGGTCCAGGCTTCTTGTATGTTCTCCACTAACCCAGTGGCAAAAGGGGGGCTCGTTACCACCCAGGACAATCCCAGCTCCTTCTTGGCCTCCTCTGATGCTACCACAGCAGGAACAAGGTGGGGTGCCTTGGCGAGCCCTGGTGAGGGTGGAAGGCTAGGCTCCCCGCTCTGCTGCCATGGATGCAGGTGGGGCCACAGCCTTCCTGTGGTGTTTGGTTGGAGCAGAGCGGTTATTATCTGGAAGCTGTCTGTCTTGCTTGTCCTTTTCTTCATCCTTTGGGTAGAGAGAGCAAGTTTTTGTTGGGGCCTTTCTACATCCTTTGGTGTTTCTGAGCTCCTGCTTCCTTAGCTCCAAGTCTACATATATGAGGCAAAAGGAAAAACTGGGAAACTCATTACCACGTTGTTGCTCAGGTCTCAAGGTCCCTGGACAGTCCGCTTTCTTTTCTCCACTTTTCAGAATCTTCTTGTTGTTGTTTTTATAATGTCCAGGGTTTTTGTTGTAGTTTGCAATAAAAATTAGGGGGAAGTGCCTCTACTCCATCTGCCTAGAAGCAGAAGTCCTGTTTGGTTTTTAAAGATCCAAAAAGTTCAGATATAATGTTCATGGTTTCTGCTATTAATTCCGTGGTTGAAATGATTGATTGATAGATAGATAGATAGATAGATAGATAGATAGATAGATAGATAGATGATAGATAGATAGAGTTCCTAATATAATGAATTCTCTCTTGAGGTAGAAAAGTGACTTAGCTCTTCTTATTGAGGATGCTATGCAAAAATACATCTGTGTCCTCTGATGAAAATACTCTCAGGGGAAGCCTTTAAGCTGGGCATGGTGGCTCACACCTGTAATTCCAGCATTTTGGGAGGCTGAGGTGGAAGGGTCGCTTGAGCCTAGAAGTTTGAGACCAGCCTGGGCAATACAGTGAGACCCAGTCTCTACAAAAAATAAAAATGAGAAACAAAAGGTCTTTTTTCTTTTTCTGTTCTTCAGAAAGTATTTAACTCCAGAGCCTAGACCAAAGAAGTTACATGGCAAACACGCAATAAATATCCAATGAATGAATCAACAAATAAACAAACACACAACTGAATAAAATGGTAGATACATGTAGTGCTGGTGTACACAGCACTAGTGTGACCAGAAATTTAAAAGCACTAATATCTCGTTGCTCTATGTTTAGGGAAATGCTTGTTAGAATATGCTATGAGTCTAGCTAAAGGAAACAGCCTCTTTATATACAATGTGAATGAAGTTTTAATTAGAGTAACTCTTTGGGACAGCAATTTAGCAATATTGACCAAGGTTTAAAATTGCTCAAACCTCAGTAACTCAATTTCCTCAAGAGCTAATGGTAAAAATAGAAAAGGTTTTATGCATGAGCATGCCTTTGGTAAAACAAACAAACATACAATTGTATAAATACCACGATTACAACTATGTAAGAAACAAACAAAATAGAAACAGGAAAAAAACATCAAAAGGAGATAGACCATAATACAGTGGCTATACTGGACAATTAGATTGTATTTTCATCCCTCCTCTATTCTGTATTTTCAAGTGATCTTTAATGAAAGTGTGTTATTTTTATAATAAAACACCAGCATTTTATTCCTCTAGCACCAAGAGTGACAGAGTGAATTACAGTTGTGTAGTCAAGCAGAGTGGGAAAAGATGTCACATTTATATATTTTAGAGAGCATTACTGTAAAAATCAATTACATCTGACATACAGACTCTCCTCCCTTGAGTTCCCCTGCTAAATGTTCATCCTCACACAATATCCTGTAGACTTTCCCAGGCCTGTCTCCATCTGCAAGTCAGCACCCTGGTGCCATCGAATCCTGGGCACAGACCAGAACATGGTTGACCTTCCTGTTTGCCTCCCATCTCATCTCTCATGTGCCTTCTTGACATACTTCCATTCTCTCTTCCTGTCTATAGGACTTGGATAGATGACTTAATTTTTGTAGGCAGACCTTCCCACTTGCTCAGGAAGTATCCTACTGAAGGGATCTGTCAGTCTCCTGGCTGCAAAGCAGGCACTCCTCCCTGCTAAGGAATGCCTGGGGTGAGGGGAAGCAACCCAGTGCAGATGCTTTGGGTTAAGGTGTTGAGAGGTGTAGATCTGTTCAAATGGCCCTTGCATAGCTGAACAATTTTTGTTTTCCTAAAATGGTTTTAGAGGGGATTGTGTCTGAAAACTACTGTTTGTTCCTGGAAGGTAAGTTTGAGTGATTCCCGGCAGTCAGGGGACAAAACTGGATGATGACGTGCTGACAGAAAGAATAGGCAACACAGCTTCCCCTCTTGTTGATGGTGGGGGCACAGGCGAGAATACAGTGCCCACGGCCCTCTGAACTGCTTTGCTGAAGGCCTGAGCCTTCCAATACAGTATAATAATGGTCTCAGCCGAGCCATGAGGCTAGAATACCAGATAGCAGGCAGGAAGGATATTTCTCTGAAAGAAGCAAATAGTCCATTGCCAATCATTCTATGGCATCCAGTGCAGCAGCTCCCCACCTGCCTCTTCCAGTAATTGTACCTGGATTTCCTTCTCTGAAATGCCTCCTCCCCACTGTCAATCATTTTATCACCAGTGGGGCTACAGCCCCTCACCCAGGATTCAGCACATAAGCAAGGGCTGAGCCAACTGGCCCATGTAGCATGGCCCTGGCCTCAGTGATTTGTCCAGGGATGGACTGAGAATAATAATGCTGGCTGTCGCTGAAAAAGTGCTTCCTCTATCCTGGCTTCGTTGTTAGGATTTTACATATGTTAACTCAATTAACCCTCACAGTGGCCAGATGAGGTGATACCATCATTATTATCCCTATTGTCATATAAGGAAACTGAGGCACAAAGGCACTAAGTAGCATGCCCAAGCGACACAGCTAATAAGTGGCAAAACTAGGACTGATACTAAGGCAGTCTGACCCCAGAGTTCATTCTCTTAGCACTATGCCAGGAGGCTTCTAGGTCAGCCGTGGCACAGGTATGTGGCATAGGTGTGCCGTGATGGGTTTTTTTCTGAAGCTGAAGGGCACGCTCTGGAGCGGGCGCCGCCATCTTGCCCCTACACGGAGCCCGAGAATGCAGATCTGAAGGGAGGAGAGCAGAGCCTGGTGGCACGGTGAGCTCTAGACTTGGTCTGGTCTGAAGCCAGTTCATAACTTGGCCAAAAAATTCTCACGTTCCTACCTCCTGGGCCCGTTTGTTTCTCGTTCCAGGCTGAGTTGGTTTTGGTTACTCTCCACCTCCTATCGCATTTTGTCTTCTCTTCCTAGTGACTCCTGTTGATTGGGTATTAAATGTCCGCGACAGATCCTCTTATTTTCTTATCCATTCTCTGTTATCACTTATCTATATGTCTTTTTGTTCTGCTTTTTGGGCGATTTCCCTGAGCTTATGTTTTAACCCTTTTAAGAGAAAGCATGGGAGAGGGGTATCATCATTTTTATTTCTAGATTCTCTTTTCCAGTTGTTCCTTTTTTTTATTGGCATGTGAATGTTGTTCATAGATGTGATGAAGTCCTACCTCTCTGACGATACTGATTATATATATATATATTTTTTTGAGACAGAGTCTGGCTCTGTCGCCCAAGTTGGAGTGCAGTGGCACGATCTCAGCTCACTGCAACCCCTGCCTCCCGGGTTCAGGTCATTCTCCTGCCTCAGCCTCCCGAGTAGCTGGGACTACAGGTGCCTGTCACCATGCCCGGCTAATTTTTTGTATTTTTTAGTAGAGACGGTGTTTCACCGTGTTAGCCAGGATGGTCTCGATCTCCTGGCCTCGTGATCCGCCCGCCTTGGCCTCCCAAAGTGCTGGGATTACAGGCGTGAGCCACCGCGCCCAGCCTTATCATTTTTAAAAGTTATCTTCTAGTCCCTGCATTATCTCCTTGATGTTTCCTTTCAGTTTGCTTTGATTTCTGTTTCACGTTAAAGCTTTCCTTCAGGCTGGCTCTGTGGCTCCTGCTTGTAATCCCAGCACTTTGGGAGGCTGAGGCGAGCAGATCATGAAGTCAGGAGTTTGAGACCAGCCTGGCCAACACAGTGAAAAACTGTCTCTACTAAAAATACAAAAAGTAGCCGAGCATGGTGGCGGGTGCCTGTAATCCCAGCTACTCGGGAGACTGAGGCAAGAGAATCGCTCGAATCCAGGAGACAGAGGTTGCAGTGTACCGAGATTGCACCATTGCACTCCAGCCTGGGCGACAGAACTAGACTCCGTCTCAAAAAAAAAAAAAAAAAAAGCTTTCCTTCAGCTGTCTTATGATCCTAAATAATCCGTTGAGATTTAAGTCTGAGACACTAGAAAACTGATCTGATGCTGTCGAGGCATGGAAGGACTCAGTTTAGTGGCTTCTCTGCTGGGAGAGCAGGAGGCCAGCCAGATTTTTCATAGGAACTCCTAAATGTCAGGACTTGAAGGTCCTTTCCCTGGGGGCAGTTTCAGTTTCTCCAGAAGAAGAACCTTTAACCTCATTTCCAGGGCATGTGAGCCTGGCTGCTGTGATCACATGCAGTTCATTGCTGTTCTGTTTTCAGCGTGGTCTCTCCTTCCCACTCTCTTCTGCTTGGTATTTCCAAGCTGAGAGTTTCTCTGACTCAATTTCTTCAGTGAATCTCCATCCGGTATTCTGAAGAGACAGAGAAGTCACCTGTCAGACCAGGTGAACCACAAACTCCTTTGGTCTGGCTCCTATGTCAATACTTTTTTTTTTTTTTTTTTGAGACAGTGTCTTGCTCTGTCACCCAGGCTGGAGTGTAGTGGCACAATCTCGGCTCACTGCAAGCTTCGCCTCCCTGGTTCACACCATTCTCCTGCCTCAGCCTCCTGAGTAGCTGGGACTACAGGCGCCCGCCACCACACCCAGCTAATTTTTTTGTATTTTTAGTAGAGATGGGGTTTCACCAAGTTAGCCAGGATGGTCTCGATCTCCTGACCTCGTGATTGGCCTGCCTTGGCCTCCCAAAATGCTGGGATTACAGGCGTGAGCCACCGCACCTGGCCTATGTCAATACTTTTGTGTTGTTCATTGTACTTGCCATGACGCTTAGTTCCTCCTTGAGAGAAGTCACTCATTAATTCATCCATTCATTCACTCGGCATTTATATGGAGGAATATAAGAAGCTGAGAAGACCCTTTGATCCTTGCCCCTAAAGAGTCATCAATTTCTGCAAAGCCCCTCCAGCCCCTAGTTTTCAATGAGGAAGGAGCCCAGGCTCTTCAGCCAGGCTGGGGAACAGATGACTGTTTATTTAGCACCTACTCTGTACCAGGCACAGCACTAGGTGCTTTATCTACTTTCTCTCAATCTGCTAATCCTGTTAACCTTCTGCAGGGAACTTTTATTATAGTTATATTTCAGATGATAAACTGAAGTCTAGAAACTTCAATGCTAAGAAACAGGCCTAGGATTTCAACTCAGGCCTGCCTGAGTCCAAAGCTTGTGCTCTTTCCTCATAGAAGGCTGCCTCTGCTGGATATACTTACCTCCATTTTAGAGAAAAGGAAACTGGGGTGCAGAGATGTTCCCTATACATCCTGAAGAATTCTTGAGGGAGGCTGCAAGAAGCCAAGGCCTCATGTGTGGGAGACAAAGGGCAAATGCAGGGAAGGACCCGTCATGCTGTGTCCCTGATGTCCCAGGAACCTCTCCCATCAGGAGAATTTTTTTATAAGGAAAGGCAGGAAAGCAGGACCACAAGGGCCAGCATGGAATGGTTACTAACAGCAGCCAGCTGTGGAGAAAGAAGGTTCCACCCTTGTCTGTTTGATGGGGTGATTCCACTGTCTGAGGATCTGCTTCTCTCCCTCTCCCAGCTGCCAACATCTGTGAGCCCATTCACCAGATCCATCCAGAGGGGCAGTTCTGGATGAAGAAGGGTCACTGCAAGGTCCCAGGGTCTCAGAGGGTGGGGACGGAGGCAATGATAATTTCCTTTTCAAAAGGCAGAAAAAAGTGTGTCTTCTCAAAATGCCAGGGGAGACTGTTTTTTTGCTTGGGTCTAGTATGTTTTCAATAATGCTATCAAATTAAAAAATAGTCACCAGACCAGGGGAAAACACTATGCATTCTCCTAGAGAATGGTGTCATAATCTAAATTTGGCCAGAGAATGAAGATCCCAAAGTGATTTCATCCAGAAGAAAAAATGCCTAAAAGGGGAAAGGAACTTTGAATTCTGAGAATTTACTCCTGCAAAAGGAACAGGGTATAGCCGAGGATAGTCACAGGAACTATGATAAGAGCAGATACATGTGAACATTTGTATTAAACACACACTTCATGTGGCAGGAGAAGCTGATGTGAACAAAATCAACTCCTCGAGGTTTTGTTTCATCAGTTTTATTGGTCATTTATCCAGAATTCATCATATAAATCTTTCAAAATAATGAGCTATTACAAGAACAGTTTACAAGTCGGCTCTGACTACACAAATACTTGACACAGGAAACCATTTTTACAAATACATATGTTTTCTTATAATACTTTAATAAAGAAAATAAGTCTGTATACATCTTACGGCAAATTTTATGTAGTCTCTTTTTCCCATTCAATTATCATTTCAGGTTTTCTATTACAGAACGTCCATCACATCCAATAAACCAAATTACAATCTTTTGCTTCTTCTCATTTTCAAATACTATTAAGATTCACACTGTTAAAGGGTTTTTTGGGTTCCTTTTCTAATCTTTCCTGATTTGAAAAGAATCCATGTATCTAGGCTAAAAGAGGTAACTTCAACAATATCCCTCCTGACTAGAACTTCTATCTGATTAATCATTGTTTGGTGAATTATCTTTTCACTTCCTACTTAGGCTAGGCCAGGTGGTAGTTTTACCCCTGCTGATAAAAGTCCTGACATTCCTAATAGTTCCTAAACTGCAAATAAAAAACCCTAGAAACAAGAGTGAAATAGAAATATTAAGAAAGCTAAAACACTATCGATTAGAGAACACACTTAAATTCAAGGTCTCTCCCAGGTTGAAGACAGAAAAGCAATAAAGTATAAGGATGTGGCAGTAGTTGTATAAAATACTGAAAATCTGAAAAAGAGTCATCACTTAAGCCAGTAGTGTATCATTTCCAAAATGTCAGAGGATACAGAATCTTAGACTCTGTGGCTAGGCTGAACTCAGAATCTTAGACTCTGTGGCTAGGCTGACATTCTTATGCTGTGGCTTTGAAATAGCCTAATAAATATCCACTTGTCCAGCACAAGTAATCATTTAGGCCAGGGGAACTTTACAGAACACTGACCATGTTTACCTGGATAGGAACCACCAGGGCAAACATTTGGCATTCACTCCACTCCTTCACTGTTACTGAAAAGCATCCACTTGGCAAAGCCTGTTGTTTTACTTTTCAGGTAACGTGAATTAAAATTAAGAAACTAGCAGTCTTCTACTACAGTCAACTTCCTGAGTATTCAGCTGCAATTATCCAATATTCTTGAAAGGATGCTGATATGGTTTGGTTGTGTCCCCCCTCAAATCTCAACTTGAATTGTATCTCCCAGAATTCCCACGTGTTGTGGGAGGGACCCAGTGGGGGTGGGAATAATTGAATCATGGGGGCCAGTCTTTCCCATGCTAGTCTCATGACAGTGAATAAGTCTCATGAGATCTGATGGGTTTATCAGGGGTTTCTGCTTTTGCTTCTTCATTTTTTTCTTGCCGCCATGTAAAAAGTGCCTTTCACTTCCTGCCATGATTCTGAGGCCTCCCCAGCCATGTAGAACTGTAAGTCCAATTAAACCACTTTTTCTTCCCAGTCTTGGGTATATCTTTTTCAGCAGCATGAAAATGGACTAACACAGTAAATTGGTACTAGGAGAGTGGGGCATTGCTGAAAAAATACCCAAAATGTGGAAGCGACTTTGGAACTGGGTAACAGGTGGAGGCTGGAACAGTTTGGAGGGCTCAGAAGAAGATAGGAAAATGTGGGAAAGTTTGGAACTTGCTACAGACTTGTTGAATGGCTTTGTTGAAAATGCTGATAGCAATATGGACAATAAAGTCCAGGCTGAGGTGGTCTCAGATGAAGATAAGGAAGTTGTTGGGAACTGGAGTAAAGGTGATTCTTGTGTTTTAGCAAAGAGACTAGCAGCATTTTGCCCCTTCCATGGAGATTTGTGGAACTTTGAACTTGAGAGAGATGATTTAGGTTATCTGGCGGAAGAAATTTCTAAGCAGCAAAGCGTTCAATAGGTGACTTGGGTGCTGTTAAAGGCATTCAGTTTTATAAGGGAAACAGAGCATAAAAGTTTGGAAATTTGCAGCCTGACTATGCAACAGAAAAGAAAAACCCATTTTCTGGGGGAGAAATTCAAGCCAGCTGCAGAAATTTGCATAAGTAGCAAGGAGCCTAATGTTAATCCCCAAGACCGTGGGGAAAATGTCTCCAGGCCATGTCAGGGCAGCCCGGAGGCCCAGGAAGAAAAGGTGGTTGCATGGGCCAGGCCCAGGGTCCCCAGGCTGTGTGCAGCCTAGGGACTTGGTGTCCTATGTCCCAGCCACTCCAGGGGGCCAACATACGGCTCGGGCTGTGGCTTCAGAGAGTGGAAACCCTAAGCCTTGGCAGCTTCCACGTGGTGTTAAGCCTGCATATGCACAGAAGTCGAGAATTGAGATTTGGAAACCTCCGCCTAGTTTTCAGAAGATGTATGGAAATGCCTGGATGCCCAAGCAAAAGTTTGCTGCAGGGGAGGGGCCCTCATGGAGAACCTCTGCTAGGGCAGTGCAGAAGGGAAATGTGGTGTCAGGGCCCCCACACAGAGTCCCTACTGGGGCACTGCCTAGTGGAGCTGTGAGACGAGGGACACTGTCCTCCAGACCCCAGAATGTTAGATCCACCAACAGCTTGCACCGTGTGCCTGGAAAAGCTGCAGGCACTCAACACCAGCCGTGAAAGCAGCCAGGAGGGAGGCTGTACCCTGCAAAGACACAGGGGCAGAGCTGCCCAAGACCATGGGAACCCACTTCTTGCATCAGCATGACCTGGATGTGAGACCTGGAGTCAAAAGAGATTATTTTGCAACTTTAAAATTTGACTGCCCTGCTGGATTTCGGACTTGCATGGGCCCTGTAACCCCTTTATTTTGGCCAATTTCTCCCATTTGGAATAGCTGTACCCCTGTTGTATCTAGGAAGTAACTAGCTTGCTTTTGATTTTACAGGCTAATAGGTGGAAGGGACTTGCCTTGTCTCAGATGAGACTTTGTACTGTGGACTTTGGGTTAATGCTGAAAAGAGTTAAGACTTTGGGGGACTGTTAGGAAGGCGTGATTGGTTTTGAAATGTGAGGACATGAGATCTGGAGGGGCCAGGAGCAGAATGATATGATTTGGCTGTGTCCCCACCCAAATCTCAGCTTGAAATTGTATCTCTCAGAATTCCCACGTGTTGTGGGAGGGACCCGGGGGAGGTAATTGAATCATCGGGGCCAGTCTTTCCTGTGCTATTCTCGTGATAGTGAATAAATTTCACAAGATCTGATGGTTTATCAGGGGTTTCTGCTTTTGCTTCTTCCTCATTTTCTCTTGCCGACATGTAAGAAGCACCTTTCGCCTCCCGCCATGATTCTGAGGCCTCCCCAGCCATGTGGAACTGTAAGTCCAAGTACTCTTTTTCTTCCCAGTCTCAGGTATGTCTTTATCAGCAGCATCAAAACAGACTAATACAGATGCTTTAAGCAAGCCCTTGTCCAATAAGGTATTTAACAGCACTTAGGGACTATTAGATGTCCCATTTCTCTTCTCTTTCATTTCTCTTATCTCTTCTCACCCCAGTGTAACAAATAGCTACAGGTTTTTACCAAAATGCTGCAGCAGTAGTTGGAAATGAGTTATTTTGCATTACTAAAGTGTTCAATCACATTTTCACGGGTCACATGTGCATATAACCAGGAGATGGCCAAATAACATCTATTGCAGTGATTTTGCAAATTCAGCATAGTCAATGTATCCATCATTGTTCTTGTCATCATCTCTCAAAACACCATCTATTATGTTAATCAGTTCATCTTCGCTCATTAGTGGTGCCTGTTCACTCCCTTCCTACAAAATACAAATTAAACAATGATGAGTTGCACATTTTATCAGAAGAAGTGCTTAGCTAATGTCCAAAATATCCATGTTCTTTCATGGGCAGTGTTTATTAAAAAAAAAAGAAAAACAAAACAAATGTCCACGCTCATATGTGTCCAAAAACTTTCAATGGAGTATGGGGCGACTTCTAGGAATATATATACACACACACATATATATACATATATATATAGAGAGAATATATATTATTGAGTCAATTTATAATAATCCAGTTGAGAAATTACATTTGCCAGATAAAAGAAGGCCCTTCGAAATAGGCTTTTGCTTATTTGTTTCATTACGGCTCATTCTTTTTTAATTGGAAAAGTGCCAGTCCTCCTGAGGGTCAGTTCTGTGTACAAATTTGCCTGATAAAATAGAAATAGTGACGAATTGGACAACAAGTTGGCATCAAAACAAGAGGAAGAAGGCACTGCTGATCAGCAGAACCTGTTACGATCTTTGAGGAGAAAGTATTTCCCATGCTCCAAGACCAGGGATAGTGGGCTGAGGCCGCTCACATCCTTGGCTGGTTCTTCCTTTGTCACATCTCCCACATTCACCCTTCCCTTTCCTATTACCACCACCATCCTCATCTGCCAGGACTGCCGAACGCTAATTCCTTCGCCTAACATTAGTCTCTCCTCATGTTCTTTGGTGTGTCTCCCACAGCCAAGGATCTTCCCTAAATAATGCCATTCTCCTGGGCAAAACTGTTCATGCTCCTTGCTGCCTTCAAACCTCACCTGCACTCCTAGCAGCCAATGTAACCCCACCCACCTGGCTGACTTTGCCTTGCTTCCTCTCTATAGAGGGCAGTGTGGCAGAAGGGGAATGACATTAAACGTGGAGGCACAAGGATTTGGTTTTTTTTTTTGGAGACAGGGTCTGACTCTGTCACCCAGGCTGGAGTCCAATAGCATGATCACAGCTCACTCCAGCCTCGACCTCCCAGGCTCAGGTGTTCCTCCAGACTACCCTCCCACCCCCGTCACGCCAGCAGCTGGGACTATAGGCGAGCATCACTATGCCCAGCTAATTTTTGTAGAGATGGGATATCGCCATGCTGCCCAGGTTGGTCTTGAACTCCTGGACTCAAGCGATCCTCCTGCCTCAACCTCCCAAAGTGCTGGGATAACAGGCATGAGCCACTGTGCTTAGCCTGGCACAAGATCTTGATTTCAGTTTCCTCACCTAGAAAACGGGAGGGTTTTGTTTGTTTTTTGTTTTCTGAGACAGGGTCTCGCTCTATTGCCCAGGCTGGAGTTCAGTGGCAAGATCGCAGCTTGCCGCAGCCTCAACCTCTCAGGCTCAAGTGATCCTCCTACTTCAGCCTCATGAGTAGCTGGGACTATGGGCACGTGCCACTGCAAATGGAAGTATTAACAATGCCTGCCACTGCCTACTCAAGATGTTGCAAAGACCCAACGAGATCTCTAACCTACTTGAAAGTGCTTCAGAAACTTTGGAGCACTGTACAGTATCACATAGCCCTCAATTACTGCCATGTCCCTGAATCCCTTGGTCTCAATTCACCATTCTTCCCAAATGAAATAACTTCTCCCTTGCTCTGCAGTTTGAATGCGGTCTGTCTTTTAGGCACTAACTCTCATACTCTGGTGTGTAACAGTAATGCCTGTAGCACTTAAAGATACAAATGCCCAGCCCTGGGACTTCTGCCTCAGCAAGTTATCCTTTTCCAGAAGGATCGCTGAACAGAAAGAGGCACAACACAGAAGAGAAAGCAGCAGCAGCACCTTTCTTTTCTTTTCTTTTTCTTTTTTTGAGACAAGGCCTCGCTCTGTTGCCCAGGCTGAAGAGCAGTGGCATGATTATGGCTCACTATAGCCTCGACATCCTGGACTCAAGCAATCCTCCCACCTTGGCCTCCTGAGTACCTGGAACTACAGGCATGTGCTACCAGGCCTGGCTAATTTTTTTAATTTTTGTTTTGTTTGTTTTGTAGAGATAGGGTCTCACTATATTGCCAAGGCTGGTCTTGAACTCCTGGCTCAAGTGATCCACTTTGGCCTCCCAAAGTGCTGGGATTACAGATGTGAGCCACCATGCCCAGTGGAGAAGCAGCACTCTTGGCACATAAGGACAACACAAGTCAACAAGATGAGGGACCAAATTAACAAAGGGAGGCCTTTCTGTGATATAGCCCCGCAAACCACCGCCACACCTACCTCCTTATGGACATGAGTGATGGCTGTGGAGAGTTCTAAGCCATCAAGCAAATTATTGCCATCATAATCATGCATTTTGAAGTAATGGAGCTGCAGTTCTTGTGGTGACATCTCCGCCTCTGGTTTGTTGATGACACCTTCTAGATGTTCCATGATATGCCTAAAAATCAACAGTCAGGTTCAGGCCAATTGGCAGAGACACGGGGATCATGCTGAAATCTTAAGGACTCTGAAAAGTTCAAGTTCTTAAACTTCCTCCAGCTCAGAAAAACACCAGCAATGGCAGACCACACTCGAGGATTACATAGAGATAGACAGGGCCTTGACAGGAGCAGGGAAAGTCAAACAGACCATCTGTTATGCTGGCAGATTTAGGGTATTCTTTCCCCTTTATTATTAAAACTTTGTTATAACATATTCAGGCCACCAATTTAAAAATATGTCTTTTAAAACAATTTTTTTTTTTTTTTTTTTTTTGAGATAGGGACTCACTCTGCCACCCAGGCTGGAGTGCAGGAGCATGATCTCGGCTCACTGTAGCCTCAACTTCCCAAGCTCAGGTGACTCTCCTACTTTAGCCCCCCAAGCAGCTGGGACCATAGGCATGTACTGCCACACCCAGCTAATTTTTTAATTTTTTAGTAGAGACAGGGTTTCCCTATATTGCATAGGCTGGTCTCGAATTCCTGGGCTCAAGCAATCCACCTGCTTCAGCCTCTCAAAGCACTGGGATTACAGGTGTGAGCCACTGCACCCAGCCTTAAAAACAAAGGATAACTGAGTATAATGCGTGAGGCTAACTGGCGCAAGACAAAAGCTGCAAGAAATGATTCAATATTTGAACGTGTTGATTAAAAAAAGGTCTTTATGTTATAGTCAAGAAACCTTAGCTATTTTCTGAATTCTGCTACTACGACTGTGTATGTGTACCTGTGTGTCTATTTGTATGTGTGTGTGTCTGTCTGTGGTGAAAAAAGGAGAGACTGGATTCAGACAAGTAATTTGTCCCATTTGGGCCTAAAGATCTTCCACCTGTGATACAATGATGAAAAAAGAATACTTGACTTAGAGGTGGCAATAAGGAATAAGAATCATCCTTGAAGAATGTCAAGGAGCCATAGAAACAGGAAGAAGGAAAGGAGGACTGAGCATGCCCTTGCTGCTGGCTCAGCTGCAGATGATGGGAAGGCCCCTGGACCACAGCCCGGGCTGAATACGTACTCTTGGTCGTGCACTGTGTTCTTATCCAGGCCCATGCTGCCGGGTTGGGAGAAGCTGGCTGCAGGCTCCTCAGCCCTGGCGCCTGGGGCACAAAAGGCCCAGAGCAGGCCACACAGGAAGGGGGTTCTGAGCAGGGATCTCATGGTCATCAATATCTGTGAGACGGGAAACACAGAAGAGGAAGGCAGAGCATCAGAGCCAAGGTTTCGTTCAGGGCTTGACATGGCATGATCCTGGGAAACCTGATGAAGCAGTGAGGTTAGGAAGACAGCTTGTCAAACAGGGCCCAATGCCAGCTCTGCTTTGAGACTACGGGATGGCCCTGGGCACTCCAAGTCACTCAAATGGCAGGGGAAGGCTCATGAGGTTTCCTGAAGTGCCTGCAGAGTGCCAAGCAACACGTGAAAGCTTGAAGGGACTGGAAGATTATTCCTGCCTCCCAGAAGCTACAGTCCACTGAAAGAAATATTTTCTACCAAGAGCACCAGGAAAGGCAGCCAGCAAGTTATACCAGAATATCAGAGAAAGAGAAAAGCCTCTAGGAGTTCAGGGGAAGAAATCTCCTCTGGGTGAAGGAAAATCAGAGAAGGCTGATTGAGCTGGTGACACTGCAGCTGGGTCTGGACAGATATGCAGGGACTGAAGGACCACAGGAATGGTGGGAGCAGAGTGGCAGGTGCCCACAAACGGGAAAGAAACTACAAGTAGTTCAGCTGGGCTGCAGCCTAGAGGGTAGGAAGCAGACAGGACAGAGGTGGCTCCAAGGGTTAGACAGGCTGCACTGGACATGGCTTTGCACACTAGGCCAGGGCTTGACATCTCCTGCAGAGAAAGAGGACAGTCACTTACAATTCGTGAATGGGAGGTGAGATCAGAGCTTGGTTTCAGAATGACTCATCTGGCGGCATAGCGGGGAAGGCATGAAGTGGCAAAAGCAAGACTAGAGGCAGAAGCATGGTAGCCAAGGGAAGTGGTAAGGCGGGTCAGATCAAGGTCTGCGGCAGTGGACAAGGAGAACACCTTAACTCCTCCTTCTGTACCTCCTGGTCGGTGACAGTGGCAAGTAACTTAACCACGGTGAACGGGCACTGGAAAGGAAAGTTACAGAGAAATCAGGATTCTATCGGGGACTCCCAGGGTTTGGCCACACTTGGAATTGTGGTCAATAAGATGACACAGTCAGCTACAGAGCAAGTTCTCAGAGGGCAGGGAGAACTTTAATCCCACCAGTATTACCTGCCAAGAGTCAGGCAGGCCTTTAATAATTGTTGATTCAATGGAAAGTCTTGGTCTGTCCTAGGGCTGACAGACTGACCTCAAAAAGGAAGGTGAAGGGCAGCCAGGTGACCTACATACAAAAACAAAAGACCTGACCAAACACTTGCTTCCCAAAAGGCAAAACAGATTCTGCTAGATAACAAGGCCAGGGATTTCTAATAGGCCAATTGTAGTCCACAGCCCCAAACCAGCAGTGGTAAAAACAAACCATAAGGCACTGGTCATCCCCTTACACACGCTACACACAGGGCTCAGCTGCGAAGCTGTAGCTGTCTCTGTGCCTGGGGCTGGGAGGTAGAGGTGTTATAGCCCCTCTTACCTATCCTAAAAGGCTCTTGGGGCAGAACCCTGAGAGTGTGAGTGTGCCACCCTACAACACTTAGAAAAATTTCCCAAATCCATTTTTCCCATTACCAGTATTGCTTCCCATGGCCCCCTCCTTAAAGGGGACAATGGTCACTGGGATGTCTAACTTCCAGGATAGGCCAGCCATGGTGGCTCATACCTAAAATCCCAGCACTTTGGGAGGCTGAGGCAGGAGGATCGCTTGAGGCCAGGAGTTTGAGATCAGCCTGGACAACACAGCGAGACCCCATCTCTACAAAAAAAATAAAAAATTAGCTGAGCATAGCAGTGCACTCCTATAGTCCCAGCCACTTAGGAGGCTGAGATGGGAAGATTGCTTAAGCCCAGGAGTTCAAGGCTGCAGTATACTCTAGCCTGGGTAACAGAGTGAGACCCTGTCCCCTACTACCAAAAAAAGAAAGAAACTTCCAAGATGCTAAAAAGCACCTAGAATCTAGTCTACTCCTAAACAGTGACATCGAAATGCAATCTGTCTCAGACCTTTTATTTTTTATTTTTTATTTTTTTGAGACGGAGTCTTGCTCTGTCGCCAGGCTGGAGTGCAGTGGCACAATCTTGGCTCACTGCACCCTCTGCCTCCCAGGTTCAAGCAATTCTCCTGCCTCAGCCTCCAGAGTAGCTGGGATTACAGGTGTGTGTCACCACATCCAGCTAATTTTTGTATTTTTAGTAGAGACAGGGATTCACCATGTTGTCCAGGCTGATCTCGAACTCCAGACCTCAGGTGATCCACCCACCTTGGCCTCCCAAAGTGCTTGAGCCACCATGCCCGGCCATCTCAGACCTTTCATACCCGTAGTTTAAAAAAAAAAAGCAATCTGTCATAAGTAATAGGAAAGAATGCTCAATATATATTGAATGAAAAAGAACAGGCTGCAAAAAAGCTATAAATAATATTATACTTTTGTAAAATAAAAATGTATATTTCATACACTAATAACAAAGATTATCTTGAGACATGAGATTAGAATTGTGATTTTCGGCCGGGCGCGGTGGCTCACGCCTGTAATCCCAGCACTTTGGGAGGCCAAGGTGGGTGGATCATGAGGTCAGGAGATTGAGACCATCCTGGCTAACACGGTGAGACCCCATCTCTACTAAAAATACAAAAATAAAAATTAGCCAGGTGTGGTGGCGGGGGCCTGTAGTCCCAGCTACTCGGGAGGCTGAGGCAAGAGAAAGGCGTGAACCAGGAAGGCGGAGCTTGCAATCGCTACATTTTTTTATGAATATGTATTCAATGTAATCTATCCCATAATTTTGTCCCAATACTATATGGATGGGATACAAACGGAGTTTCCGGTTAATTCTTATCTCCAGAAAATAATTTAGAAACAGAAACGACACTTCCAATTTTACCAAATAAAAGTGCCCAGACCTTGGTCAGGAACAATGGCTCATGTCTATGATCCCAGCACTTTGGAAGGCCGACGTGGGCAGATCACTTGAGGTCAGGAGTTTGAGACCGGCCTGGCTAACACGGTGAAACCCCTCTCTACTAAAAATACAAAAAAAATTTGCTGGGCGTGGTGGCGTGTACCTGTAATCCCAGCTATTTGGGAGGCTGAGGCACAAGAATCGCTTGAACCCAGGAGACAGAGGAGACAGAGGTTGCTGTGAGCCAAGATCACACTACTGTACTCCAACCTGGGCAACAGAATGAGACTGTCTCAAAAAAATAAAAAAAAAAAAGTGTCCAGACCCTGATAAGGCCACTGCCACTGTACCTGGTACCAGAAAACAAGGCTTCAGGTAACTCCTAGCAGTGACTGCCTAGGCCATAGCAGAACAACTTGTTCTGACCACACATCTTAGAGTTCTGGGACAGGAAGGATCAGAGAAGGGAATCCAGCTCCTCCTAAGTCTTTTAGACTCATTTACATCAAATGTCTCTTCCTCTAGTGAGGCCTTTCCAAGTCTAGCGTAGGTATTCTTCCTGCAGGCTCCCAAGTGCTTCCGTTCAGAACGCTCCTGTCCACAAGTGATGACAGCTGCAAATGAATTCTTTTTTTTTCCTTTTGTTTTCTTGTGTGTTAATGAATTCTTGAAAAACTGCCTGATTACTTGTCAGTGCCCCTTGCTGGATGGGCTTCGAGAGGACTTGGACTGAATCCACATTCCTAGTATGAGGCACAGTGCCTGGAACAGAAGCTGCTGGTTCTTAGCCTGTGTGCCACGGTCCTTGGGGAGCTGGGGGGACCACCTTTGCAGATATGCTGCCAATTTTTAATGTCACTGTAACTGAAGATGAAACTTTTCTTTTGGAGATATCTATCATGGAACCCATGGCACCATTTCCTCCAACTATGTGATTGGATGCTTAACATATCCATTTGGTGTGTGTGTGTCGGGGGCGGGGGAAATTCTATTTAGATAACATCAAAAAGCAACCAAGTGATTAATAATGTAGTAACTATGAGTCCAAATTATCCCTTCTTTAAGGGAGGCAGGATAAAGGCCAAGAACCACTGATTTTTGAACTTGTCTCATTTTGGTTTGGTGCTGCAGGTTTCTAACTATTGGAATGTAACAAAAGCCGAATCGATAAACATACAGAAAAAAAATTCCTCCAAGCGGTACATTGAAAACAGGAAATCAGGCTGGGCATGGTGGCTCATGCCTGTAATCTTAATACTTTGAGAGGCTGAGGCAAGTGAATCACTTGAGCCCAGGAGTTCAAGACCAGCCTGGACAACATGGCGAGACTCCCTCTCTAATTAAAAAAAAAAAGAAAAAAAAGAGAGAGGAAGAAAGGAAGGCAGGCAGGCAAGGGAGGAAAAGATAGAAAACAGGGAATCTAACTGCCACATAACAAATTAAACTGCTGACAGTCAAAAGAAAGCATAAGCAACTCCCTCTGCCCAAATAACAGGTTGCATCATCCATGCTCTAACTACTTAGCTCAAGGCCATGGGCAAACAGCCTGAAGATAAGCCCCAGCTCATTGGCCTTCTTTAGGAAATTATAAAGGCCAGGCTGAAGAAAAACGCAAGGGAGGAGAGATTTCTGCAAAGGGCCTTCAGAGCACAACCCATATCTTGAGACAGCCCTCACAAGGCACAGCCTCAGTCCTGGGAGGGCAGTGCTGGACCATCAGCAGCAGTGCGCCTCCCAGTGCCTTGGCTGTTACAGTGCTTCCCTCCTGCTCTGCCAGCCTCTTCCTGGACCACAGCCTCCCCTCCTACTGGTTCCATCTGTCCATCTCCACCTTCCTTCCAGGACAGGTTCAAATGTCACCTCAGGATTCTTCCAGCCAACACCAATTGATCTCTCATCCGACCTCAGTCTGCAGCCTCTCACACTCATTTGACCTGAACATACGATCACAGGTTGTTCTCCTTTTCCATTTTTCTCTTTTTCTACCTCTCTGAGAGTCAGGACCCTCGCTCCTCTGTCTCTCATTTACCTTATTGATTTCTGCTGAGCTGACCTGGCTCATGGTTGAATCAGGGCAGTGAGTCTTGGCACCTAGGTGTATGGTTCCCTATCCCACAGCAGATCTAGCCTAAGTTGGAACTTCCTTTGGGGCCTTCCAGTGGTTTGACCTGGCCCACCCCTTCCCTCCTGTTGTGTTATCAGTCCTATCAGCACTAAGAGTTTGGGGCCAGCCTTCCTGCCAGCAGCTAGTAGCAGCTTCTCCTTCAGATCAGGGGCCCTTGGTTAAGAATTCAAACCCAAAGCAGCCACACTCACCAACATCCAGACATCCTGTACCCACAGCCAATGCCAAAGAAAAACTGACCAGTACTTTCTCACTTACCCCTGTTATGGTCCTGCAACGAACGCAAGAAAATAACCAACTTTCTAGGCTAAAGAAACCTTTACACGGACTGAGGGTTGAGAATTGGTTCGAAAAAGCAGGTATTTAATATTAATAACTTGATCTATTTGTTCATCTAGGGAGCCCAAGGAGCACCCATGCTTCATTTACACATTTAATTACCGTACTAATAGCACAAGGTGCTGAAGATAGTAATATGACCTCGATAAACTCCTCTCACACAGATTACAACCTGGCAGAAAAGAGAGACTAGCAGGCAGACACCCATGGGGTACCACCAAATCACCAACTCACAACTGAAATAACACATGAAGGATAAGAAGGATTATGTCAACCAAAGGGCAGTGCCTCCGACATGACGAACATATTGAAGGAACATGTAAACCCAGAAGGAACTTGTTCTGATCCAAGAACCAAAAAAGATACAGTATGGTTGAAGACACAGTAGAGTGGAGACAAATGAATCTAAAGTTAAAAGAAGACAGGTCATGAAGGGCTTTGTAAGCTCTGTTCAAGAGCTTGGAAAAGCAATGAGAATCCAACGCAGGGTGGTAAGGGAATAGGGGGACAGTTCTGATGACATGATCAGATTTCTGTTTTAAGACCACAGCTCTAGCCTCTCTGTATAGTACAAACTCTAAGGATGAAGAAGAGATGCAGGCATCATCAGGAAGACACCGAAGTAGTTCAGAGGAGAAAAGGTGGCCTGAACTAGGTAGGGTAGGGGGATGGGACTGGAGAATGAACGTATCCAAGACAGCTTTGCAAGGGATTAGATGTGGGTGGGTAAAGGAGTGCAGCAAGTGAGAATGATGCCCAGTTCTGGCTTGGGCACCTGGGTGGATGGCACTGCCATGCCCAGAGAGGGAATACAATAGGAGATCAGCTTCCCCCGCCGGGCACGACAGGACCCGAGGTTTCCCCCAGAGGGAGATGGGGGAACAAGGAGCAGATGGAGAGTAACGCCTCCAGCCCGCTGCTTTTAGTCCGGGCCAGGAGCAGTGTCCACCCGACACAGCTGGTCCCACAGGCCGATCCTGGGGCCCCCAGGGACCAGCGAAGGGGGCGGAGATCTGCCCAGCCGGCCCCCTCTGGCTCCAGAGCCCAGATGGGGCACAGGCTTCCGCCCTGGGAGACAGGCCGTGCTCCTAGCCGTTTAAGCGTCCCGAGACCGCCTGGGGGCCCAGCCCCCGCCCCTAGACCGCTCCAGCCTCTCATCTTGAGCCCAAGCCCCCAGCCCAAAGGAGAGGCGCCGGGATCCCGCCCGCTGAGGACTGTACGCTAGTTCACTCACCCTTACGGTCTCCGAGGCAGACGCGAAGCCTTCCAACGTGAGCCTCACCAGCCCCCGTCCCCAGAACGCTCTTCCTCGGCCTCGCCCCGCCCCCTCCCCCTCCCCCTCCCCCCCCCAACCTAGCCTGCGCACGCGCGCTCCCTACCGCTCGCCCATTGGCGCCGCCGGGCCCCTCTCGCTGCGCGACGGCGGGCTGTGAGGAAGGCTCGCGTGAGTCCACGTGTAATGGGCCCGCGCCCAGCACAGGCAGGACTGACGTAGTTCTTCTACCTGCTTTCCCGAGGGCGACACTCGGCTCCACTCCAGTTGGGCCGCTGGACGCCCTAGGGGCCCGGCAGATTGCTAGGCAACCCCGGAAGCCCTCAGGGACGTAGTTCCACGTGCGACGTAGGATGGCGGATCCGGATGGGGCGGACTCCAAATCCGGCTCCCAACTCCGCTCCGCCTCTGCTATACAGGGCCGTTGGTTCAGGTATCTTGGTTCGTCCTGGAGCAAGTTGGGAAGAAAGATAATAGGAATGCTAATTCCTTCCTAATGAAATGACCAGAACACGCTGGAGCCGGCCTTGGACGCTACGTTTCAAGATTGCCTGCTTCCAGCTTCTGCCAGCCCCACTGCACAAGTTGCGGCAGCTGCTGTACCTACCTGTTCGCTTCCACAGGAGTCCCAGCAAGACTATGCGACCCAGTTCAAATACCACTTTCCCTGTACCGTTCGTGAAGTCAGCAGCTTTTGTCATTCAAGAGAGGACAAATTACTTAAAAACAGACTCATGAACAAATAGGGAAACGAAAACATCATCCCTGTATAATCCTGCCCTTACACCTGTGCTCCTATACAAGATTAACATTCAGTGAGTATCTATTAACCTGATGGATAAATAGTGTAGGACGGTCGTTTCGTTTTTTTGTTTTGAGACGGAGTCTCGCTCTGTCCCAGGCTGGAGTGAAGTGGCGTAATCTTGGCTCACTGCAACCTCCGCCTCCCAGGTTCAAGCTATTCTCCTACCTCAGCCTCCCGAGTAGCTGGGATTACAGGCGCACGCCACCATGCCCGGCTAATTTTTGTATTTTTAGTAGAGACGGGGTTTCACTATGTTGGCTAGGCTGGTCTCGAACTGCTGACCTTTTGATCCTCCCGCCTCAGCCTCCCAAAGTGCTGGGATTACAGGCGTGAGCCACCGCGCCCGGCAGGACCGTGGTTTTTTTTAAAGCCCTTCTCCCATTTCTGTCCATAAAGGTGCATAATCGTTTTTCAGATGAGCCTGGGTCCGGACAGGAAAGACAAAGGAAGTGGCTAAGTAGTTAGATGCCTTGAAAGTTGGCTAACGCCACTGCCATTGACTGTCTCATACCTTTTCCCACCTTCATCTGAGATTGAAATCTGTCACCCCATCCCTGAGAAAAATCCCATAATCCCTAATGTTTTTTTCTTTTTTTAAAGAAAAGAATCTCCATGTTGCTCAGCTCGTCTCGAACTCCTGGGTTCAAGCAATTCTCCCACCACCTCCGCCTCCCAAAGTGCTGGGATTACAGGGGTGAGCCACCGCACCGGGACAAAGAATCCCTAAGTTTTGAGGAAACTCTATTAATTCAAGACCCATTCTTCTTTCCTTACTCTGAACTTTGGGTTAGTTTGATCTAGTTCCTTCTACCCTGCACCTGCCATTCATCCATCTCTTCATCCATTCATCCACCCCTCCTTTTGTTCATTTATTCATTAATTCAATAACATTTCTTGAATATCTTCTATGTACTATGCACTCTACTAGGAGCTACTAGAGATATAAATAAGACAAATGAAGTGTCAAGAAGCTAGTGTCTGGTAGATGGATAAAGTGTCCTCATTCTAGCCATTGCTTTCATTTTTTTCCTATGGATGTTATCCTCTGTTATGTCTCTCTTAAATCGACAGTCACTCCCTCTCTACCAGATAATTCCCATCAACGTGTAAACTTGCTCTATTTTCTCCCCCACCATACCACTGAAACTGCAATCTCCATGCAAATCTAGTGGTCTCTTTGATCTCTTGTTTTTATTTTACTTGCCCTCTCAACACTGTTTTATCAAAGCCAACCACTCTCACTTAGAAACACTTTCTTCTCTTGTTTTCTGACACCACACACTCTGGGTCCTCCTGCTACCTCTCTGGTTATCCTTTCTTGGGCTTCTTAATTGGCTTCTCAACCTATAAATATCAAAGTGTCCAGGGTTCTGTCCTGAGTCACCTTCTCTACCCTCTCTTCCTGTGTGAGTTTACCTAGTCCTATGCTTTAGATACCATTTATAAATAGATGACTCCAAAATATGTCTCTCTGACAGTGACCTCTGTGTGTAATTCCTAACTCCTGTAAAATAACTGCCTACTTGATGTCTCCATATGAATGTCAGACTGGCATCTCAAACGTAATGTGTCCCCCCAAAATCTTGATTTTTCACCCCCAAACCTGCACCTCTCTCAGTCTTGTCCATTTTAGTAAATGTCACTGCTACTCATTCTGTTGTTCAAGCTAAAATTCTATGAGCTATTCTTGATTTCTCTCATTCCTTTACCTTTAAATCCTTTAGCAAAGCCTGTTGATGCTATCAAAGTATATCCTGAGTCTTTGACTTCTTTCCACCTCCACTAAACCATTCTAGTCCAGTAGTAGATGATGCTGCCGGACTACTTGAGAGAGAGCTTCCTAACTGACCATCCTGCTTCCATTCTCGCCCCACTATGGTCCATGAGTGAGAAGCCACCTTTGATTAAGTCATTTTATAGTGGGTGTTCTGTAACTTGTAGCTGAACCCATTCCTAACAGGCAAATAATTTGGTACAGCAGCAGGATGCTAAAAACAAGACACTAAAATGTGGAATTGGCTAACTGGAGGTTAAGGTAGCCAGTGTTAAAAGACTCTATTTCAAACTGGAAAGTTGGTGACACTTATAAGCAGTAGTGAAACTGTCACTTGCTGGACCTTGGATACAGACTACATGCCAACCAAAGCTATATTTTTGGAGAAATCTCAGGAGCAATGTGGAACATTAGTGAGTATTGCCTTTTTTAGTAGCTTTCAGCAAACTCCTTCAAGAGAGGGGCAACTCTAGATTAGAAATAACTAATTTGAAAGCAGAGATTAAAGAAAGTAAGGACTTGGTAAGAGAGGATCTCTTTACCTGCAGCCTACTATTTAAGTTGGCCGAGAGTCTCATAACTTGGAGCCTTGCTGAAATACCCCATTTACTTTGTGTCCTCAGGTTGAAACTAGTACAAGTAGAGACAAAGAGGTAGCTGTATCAGGAGATAGGACGGCCATCCTAAGATACTAGAATGGCCTCTAGGCGGCATCTCTTTCCTCAGCTGTTTTGAATTGTCTCAAGACAATGTTTTACCTATGTACGGGATTCTAGAGTGGATGAGAATAGGGGTGAGAATAAGATTTCAATTTATACCTTTTTAGTATTGCTTTGATTTTGTAAACTATGTATTACTTATTTGGAAAAATAAATAGAAAAATATTGCATAAAAACAATTTAAAGACTCTAGATAGGCCGGGCGAGGTGGCTCATGCCTGTAATCCCAGCACTTTGGGAGGCTGAGGCGGCAAATCACCTGAGGTCAGGAGTTCGAGACCAGCCTGGCCAACATGGTGAAACCCCGTCTCTACTAAAAATACAAAATTAGCTGGGTGTGGTGGCACATGCTTGTAATCCCAGATACTTGGGAGGCTGAAGCAGGAGAATTGCTTGAACCCAGGGGTCAGAGGTTGAGGTGAGCAGAGATCGCACCATTGCACTTCAGCCTGGGCAACAAGAGCTAAACTCTGTCTCTAAATAAATAAATAAGATTTTAGATAAGTTCTTTGTGATTACGATACATGAAATTGATCGGAAGTCTAACAAATGATTGAGGTAATCCTGTGTCCCTAAAATCTCAAGCCTGGTCAACAACAGTCTGTTGCTGTTCAGCCCTGTGGTAATCTCTGAACCCTGAAATTCTTTCCAACAGGGAGTAGGATGCAAAAGGTGTGCGTTCTGCACAACTAGAGGAAAAAACAAGGGTGCGGTTTCCAGATTCTCCAAATGAGAACTTAATACACTGTCACCAAAAAAACTGCAGTTTCTTTTGTTTAGAGAAAGGGTCTTGCTCTGTCACCCTTGCATTGCATGAGGGTGACCTCAATGGGTTACATGTTCTAGGCTCTGCTGTCAGCTGGGATGGGGCTTTGTATTTCTCTCTCCCTTATTCGTATTTCTGATAAGAGTGAACTGTGGTGTTAAAAGCTTGGAATGTTGGCATGTGTCGTGGTGTTCTGAATTCAGATATACTATAAACTGGGGTGGTGAAAATGATGGCCATCTGCATTTGATGACCTTGGTTCTTCCATCTCTGACTGTATCAAAGCACACATCACTCCTAATGAAAAGTCTGTGTTGATTTCTTCAAATTCATGTTAGGGGGAAGGTATATGTATTAATTATGTATACATTAATACACAATGTATGTATTAAGTCACATAAATTAGCATTCCTTAATATCCCTTTTGCCTGCCTCTCTTCTCTCATCATGTTGTTCTTGTTTGGGGTTTTTGACATTAGTTATTCTAGATAAACATTCTCTTCTTCAGTCTTACCCTTTTTTTGAGACGGAGTCTTGCTCAGTCACCCAGGCTGGAGTACAGTGGCACGATCTCGGCTCACTGTATTCTTTGCCTCCTGGGTTCAAGCAGTTCTCCTGCCTCAGCCTCCCAAGTAGCTGGGATTACGGGCAACCACAACCACACCCAGCTAATTTTTTGTATTTTTAGTAGAGATGGGGTTTCACCATGTTGGCCAGGCTGGTCTCAAACTCTGAACTCAGGCGATCCACCTGTCTCAGCCTCCCAAAGTGCTGAGATTACAGGCGTGAGCCACCATGCCTGGCCTTAGTCTTAGCCTTTAAAAAGAAAAAAAAATAGATACATTTATCAAAAATTTGATCACCTTGACATCCCATATCTCTTGAAGTTTCTCCTGAACTTGCCTATCTACTTGAACACCTCCTTCAAAGGCATTTTCATTGTGAATTTTGTGTGGCAAACTTCTGAGGTCTCCCCTGCCTGAGGATATCTGTATTACTCTCACATTAAAATGAAAATGTGGCTGTCTACAAAACTTCAGAGTTCTTTTCCTTCGGTACTTAAAGAAATATATGATCATAAGAAAAACTATATGATAATTTTAAAAAGGCATCTGACAAAATTTAATCCCTATTCATGATTTAAAAAAAAAAAAAAAAAACCTTTCAGCAAACTGGGAATAGAGGGATACTCTCTCAGCCTGACAGGGCACCTGTTAAAAACCCACAGTTAATATTCTTAGAGTAGAAGACTGAATGCTTTTCCCTTATATCAGAAACAAAGCAAGGATGTCCACCTTCAACACTATTGAAAGTGCTTTAGTATATTCATTATACTAGAGCTTTGAGCCATTAGAGAACAAGATGTAAAAGGCATACAGACTAAGAAGAAAAAGTAAAACTATCTTTATTCACAGATAATATGATCATGCACATAGAAAATCCTAAATAACGTAGAAAAAAGCTACTAGAGCTATTGATTTAGCAATGTCACAGGACACAATATACAATTAATGGTATTTCTATATATTAGCAATGAGCAAGTAGAAATGGAAATGCTTAAAATACCATTATAATAGCATCCCAGAACATGAAATACTCAGGGGCAAGTCTAATTTAGTTATTTGAAGGATACTTTCTCTTCATAGTCTAGTCATTCTCTTCTCTGAAGTTCTTATGCTCTAGTCCTGCAATAGTGTCTACTCTTGTCTCTTGTCAAAGCATAACTCAAAGACAATAGTTATCTTCATGCAAATGATATGCTCACTTTAAAGAAAATAGCCATTAAACTATATAAACAAAAAAAAAGGATTTATAAGACAGCAATCCCCAACTTTTTGGCACCAGGGACCGGTTTCATGGAAGACAATTTTTCCATGGAAGTGGTAGGGAAAGGGACAGTGGTGTCAAGATGAAACTGTTCCACCTCAGATCATCAGGCATTGGTTAGATTCTCATAAGGAGTGTGCAACCTAGATCCCTCACATGCACACTTCACAGTAGGGTTTGCGTTCCTGTAAGAATCTCATGCTGCCACCGCTGATCTGACACTGACAGGAGGCAGAGCTCAAGCGGTAATGCCCGCTGGCCCACCCAGTGCTTACCTCCTGCTGTGCAGCCGACCCACACTAGTCAGTGGGTGAGGGCCCCTGTAAGAAATAAGAGAGAGAAATAACAATAAAAAACTAAAGACATTCTGGGAACAATAAGTTTTTGGGTTTTTTTGGTTTTATATTTGAGTGGAGGAAAGCTGATTAGCTGGCATCCAGCAAAGAGTCTAGTGTGTGAAGTGTGCCCTTGAGCAGGCTGGCCAGGGTCATCAAACAACAACTTTAGTTACTTACATAGATTCTGATGACCTGGAGATTTTAACCGTGGAGTACTGGTGCCAGGCTGATACTATAATGTTGCATTAGGCCTATACCATTTCCTCCTCAGAATTTCTCAGCAATTACTCATGGTGGATTATTTCCTTGAGCATTTTTATAATTTTTGATGAGTTCATTTTTAGTGGGGCTTTGTTTATGGGAGTCCTATGTGGCCTGGGTTAAGGCTGTGTTTCCTCAAAGAGATTTGATGTTAGCTTCTATCTGCCTGCTATACATTTTTAGTTATTTTTTTAACTTGTGGGTCCCTGGTATTAGACTAAACTCCAGACCTGAGTGCGGGCAGCGTGTAATTATAAATGCTCAGGGGAAATTTTTATTTTTCCCAGTCAAGCGGCTAGGCCAAGACATACAGCTTTACTGTGTTTCTCTGTGCATCTCTGCAAGTTTTGTTTCTGGTTCATAGGTACTTCAATCCCTAAAGTTGTGAGAGGTAGAAACCACTCAGAGTTTCTCTCACTCAGCAACAAAAAACAAGGAAGACATCTCTACCAAAATGTGGGGAGAGGCGGGGGGCTCTTCCCACACTGGAGCAAGCACATCAATTCTGCAGCAGACACCAGCTGGGGGGCCTCCAATTCAATTCAGTTCTGATGCCATCTACCTAGAGATAGCCTCAGAAACCGCTGGGTGAGGGTTCAGTTTTATAAAACAGCCTCCTCCTTACCACCAGTCACAAGTCCAAGGCCCCTAAAACATCTGACCGAACAGCTTCTAGATGGGGTTCCCAAGACTCCCTCTTTATTACAGTTTATTACAAAGGCTATTTTAAAGAAAACAAATAAACAGCCAGATGAAGAGATACATTGGGTGAGGTCTGGAAGGGTCCTGAGCACAGGTGCTTCTGTCCCCATGGAGTTGGAATGCACCACCCTCCCAGCCCATGAATGTCTTCTCATTCATCTTCCTGTCAGCCTCCATGTGTTCAGCTCTCTGGAAGCTCTCCAAACCCTGTTCTTTTGGGGTTTTATGGAGGCTTTATTACATAGGCATGATTGACTAAGCCATTAGTCATTGGTGATCAACTTAACCTTCAGCCCCTCTCTCCTCCCTGGGGGTTGGAGGTGGGGCTGAGAGTCCCAACCTTCTGATCACACCTTGGTCTTTCCAGTAAAGAGCTGCTGTTCTGAAGTTACCTGGGGTCTGCCAGCCATCAGTCAACCATTAGCTTACAAGACATCACCGCGGAGTCTCTTAAGGATTGTAGGAGTTGTATGCTAGAAAACAGGGTCAAAGACCAAATATATATTTCACGATATCACAGAAGGTCTAGGCCTTGGAGAGTCCTAGTCATATATGAAAGTATCAGATCTGTCTCTTTACTCTTTTTAACCCCAAATTTCTTCTCTTGTTGCAGTCTCCATTAAAACTCAGAGTTGGCCAGGTGTGGTGGCTCATGCCTATAATCCTAACACCTTGGGAGGCCGAGACCGGAGAATCGCTTGAGTCCAGGAGTTTGAGACCAGCCTGCGCAACATAGGACAACCCTGTCTCTATAGAAAAACTTTTTTTTTTGAGACAAAGTCTCACTCTTGTCCCCCAGGCTGGAGTGCAGTGGCGCGATCTTAGCTCACTGCAACCTCCGCCTCCTAGGTTCAAGCGATTCTCCTGCCTCAGCCTCCAGAGTAGTTGGGATTGCAGGTGCCTGCCACCGCGCCCGGCTAATTTTTTTTGTATTTTTAGTAGAGACGGGGTTTCACCTTGTTGGCCAGGCTGGCCTCAAACTCCTGACCTCAGGTGATCCACCCGCCTCAGCCTCCCAAAGTGCTGGGATTATAGGCATGAGCCACCACCCCCAGCCTATAGAAAATTTTTAGAAAAATAGCCAGGCGTGGTGGTGTGGGCCTGTAGTCCCAGCTACCCAGGAGGAAGAGATGAGAGGATCGCCTGGGCCCAGGAAGTCAAGGCTGCAGTGAGCTATGATCCTGCCACTGCACTCCAGCCTGGGTGACAGAATGAGATCCTGTCTCTTTAAAAAAAAAAAACCCAACTAAAGGAACCAAAAAAAACCCTCAAAGTCCCTGTAAACCAGTAAAACTGTAAACCCCCCAGGGAAGCTTTAGTATCAGTTCATCAACACTCTTCCCTTCTCTCCACTAAGTTAACTCCTTCTTAATTTTTTGAATATTGAGAATTTTCCCTACTTTCTTGTGAGCTTAGCTCTCCAATTAACTGAAAGCTTGGGTTTTACATTTGTGGAATATAATCATATTTGTGAAGAATTTATATTTTGTATGTGCGTATAATAATATTCTAAAGAAAAATTATAAAATATATTGAGCATGAGTGTTTTTAATAGGAGAAGAAAACTTGAGGAAAACCTTGAATAAAAATATTCCATGTGATATTCATAAGAGTACCTTACTATTCATTGGATATTTTCTTTCTTTCTTTTTTTTTTTTTCCCTCAAGATAGGGTCTCACTCTGTCACCCTGGCTGGAGCGCAGTGGTATGATCTTAACGCACTGTGGCCTCAACCTCCTGGGCTCAAGCATTCCTCCTGCCTCAGGCCCTGGAATAGCTGGGACTACAGGCACACTGCTACCACGCCTGGCTAATTTTTGTATTTTTTGTAGAGACAAGGTTTCACCATGGTGGCCACGCTGGTCTCGAGCTCTGGGCTCAAGCAATCTGCCTTCCTTGGCCTCCCAAAGTCCTAGGATTATGAGCGTGAGCCACCATGCCACAGCCTTCATTAGAAATTTCAAGAGTACTCTTAGTTTTTGGTAAATCATATATTTGGCAAATGGGGTAGCTTGGATATTGAACTAACTAATCCTTCAACAAATTGGCCTTTAGGGATGTGGGCTGCTGCCATTCAGCTTTCAGTATTTTTCTATAATACAGATCTATTCATTGCACTGTACTTGTTATTTATTTATTTATTTATTTATTTATTTATTTATTTATTTAATTTATTTCAGTGATGGGGGTTGTCTCGCTATGTTCCCCAGACTAGATTTGAATTTCTGGGCTTAAGCGATCTTCCCACCTCAGCGTCCTGAGTAGCTGGGACTACCAGCATACACCACCATAGCCACTTGTGTTTTTTTTAACAATATGTTGAGCCGGGTGCAGTGGCTCATGCCTATAATACCAGCACTTTGGGAGGCTAAGGCAGGTGGATCACTTAAGGTCAGGAATTCGAGACTAGCCTGGCCAGTATGGTGAAACCCCATCTCTACTAAAAATACAAAAATTAGCCAGGCGTGGTGGCGGGCGCTTGTAATCCCAGCTACTTGGGAGGCTGAGGTGGGAGAATCTATTGAACCTGGGAGGCGGAGGTTGCAGTGAGCCAAGATCACACCACTGCACTCCAGCCTGGGCAACAAAGCGAGACTCTGGCTCAATCAATCAATCAATCAATAAAATGTTGATACATGCCTGGTCAGAATAAATTAACCTGACTGTATCAACTGACTCATTTGATGTGAAAAGGCAATTCACAAACCAGTTCCTAAGCTGACTTCTCCCCTGCCACCTCCCCGCAAAAAACCTATGTTTATTTTATATTTTTCCCTAAGCAACATTAATAATTGATTCTAGCTAGGGAAAGACCATGTTAACCCCCATTGAAAGGAATTAAAAGTCAATGGAAGATAAAAATAAAGTGGCTTTTGTGGATACAACCCATACTTCCTATGTGTTCAGCATAGGAATCATGTGTTCCACAAGATTCCTTTTTGTTGTTGTTGAGACAAAGTCTCGCGCTTGTCCCCCAGGCTGGAGTGCAGTGGCGTGATCTCAGCTCACTGCAACCTCCGCCTCCCAGGTTCAAGCGGTTCTCCCACCTCACCCTACTGAGTAGCTGAGATTACAGGCACCTGCCACCATGCCTGGCTAATTCTTGTATTTTTGTATTTTAGTAGAGACAGGGTTTTGCCATGTTGGCCAGGCTGGTCTCAAACTCCTGACCTCAGGTGATCCACCCACCTCAACCTCCCAAAGTGCTGGGATTGCAGGCATGACTAGAAGTGTTTTTTAATTTCAAAATAAATGTGGCTTTTAAAGCTCCCTGCTCCCCTTACCCCCGGTGTAACTGCATTATACCAGTGAATAAACTTACATGATTTCAAACCTTGGACTTTTTTATTTTTTCTTTTGAAACAGAGTCTGACAACATTACCCAGGCTGGAGTGCAGTGGTGCAATCACAGCTCACTGCAGCCTCAACCTCTTGTGATCCCGAACTTGTAATCTTTCATTGATTCTGGAAAATTTTAGATATTATCTCTTCAACTACTGTCTTTGCTCATTCTCTCGTCTCCTCCTGTGACTTCAACTACATGCAAGTAAGACCTCACTGACTTCTCTGTTGGAGTGAGCCAAGATCGCACCACTGCACCCCAGCCTGGGGCAACAGAGTGAGACTCTGTCTCAAAAAAAGAAAAAAAACAAAACAAAAAAACAATTCTAGACTTTGTGCAGTGGCTTATGCATGTAATCCTAGCACTCTGTGAAGCTAAGGTAGGAAGACTGCTTGAGGCCCAGAGTTCTGAGACAGCCTGGTCAACAGAGCCAGACCCCATCTCTATAGGAAAAATTTAAAAACTACCTGGGTGTGGTGATACACAGCTGTAGTCCTAGCTACTTGGGAGGCTGAGGCAGGATTGCTTGAGCCCAGAAGTTTGGGGCTGCAGTGAGCTATGATAGCGCAGCTGCACTCCAGCCTGGGCGACAGAGCAAGACCCTGTCTCAAAATACATACATAAATAAATAAATAGCCCTTCTAAATAACACGTAGGTCAAATAAGATATCATAAAGGAAATGTAAAAAATTTTTGAACTGAATGTTAACAAAATTTCTGTGTATCAGTGCTTATGGGGTACAGCTAACACAGAAATGTATATCTTAAATGCATATATCTTAAAAATAAAGACTGAAAATGAGCTGAGATTGAATTGCAAAAAGCTAGAAAAATAAGATATGGGATACTATATTATTATTCACAAAGATTCACTGCCCATCTCTGGGCATTGGTATTAGGCTGAGTCATATTTCTTCCTCTGGTCAGTGGAATATGTACAGAAATGTTGTGTCACACCTAGACAGAAGTTTTAAGAATCAACATACGGTTCACCATATCATCTCTTTTCCTTCTGCCATAATAATTGTCAATGTTTTAGACAGTGGCTGCTTTGCTAGCTTGAGCCCCAGAGTGAAAATGTGGAGAAAAACTCAGCTAAGCTGGGTGGAATAGGTGGCATGAGTGAGAAATAAACTAAGTTTGTGAAAGCTATGAGATTTTGGGGGGAGTTTTTTTTTTACTATGTACCCCAGCCTGGGGCAACAGAGTGAGACACTGTCTCAATAAAAGAAAAAAACAAAACAAAAAAACGCTTCTAGGCTGGGTGCCTCTAGAACCTTTCCCTACTGTTATATAAGTATAGAAGAAACTTGAATACAATAAGATAAATGAAAAAATAAAGATAACAAAATTAATGAAGTGGAAAGCAACATGTAATAGAGAGGATCGTTATAAACAAAAACTGGTTGTTTTTAAAAAAGTAATAAAATTTATAAATCCCTGGAAAATTATCAAGAAAAATTTTAAAAAGAGATAATGCACAAATAATACGAATGCCAGTAATGAAAATTCAAATAGCACTATAAATTCTACAAACATTTAAAAGATAAGCAGCTTTTATAGTTAACTTCATGCCTAAAACGTAAAACGCTAGATGGAATGTATTCCTGGGGGGGGGGGGGGCGGCGGGGAAACTTACCAAAAATTGACCAAAGAAGAAATGGAAATTTGAAGTCCTATAATTTTTATTTATTTATTTATTTTTGAGACGAATTCTTGCTCTTGTACCCCAGGCTGGAGTGCAATGGCGCGATCTCGGCTCACTGCAACCTCTGCTTCCCAGGTTCAAGCGATTGTCCTGCCTCAGCCTCCCTAGTAGCTGGGATTACAGGCGCCTGCAACCATGTCTGGCTAATTTTTGTATATTTAGTAGAGACAGGGTTTCACCCTGTTGACCAGGCTGGTCTCGAACTAGTGACCTCAGGTGATCCGCCCGCCTTGGCCTCCCAAAGTGCTGCGATTACAGGCGTGAGCCGCTGCACCTGGCCTGAAGTCCTATAATTTTAAAAGAAATCCAATCAGTATTTTTTAAACCTTCCCATAAATAGCTAAGTGGAAAAATAATGTGTTATACAAACTCTTTGGAGAAAAGAAAAATATATATATATATACTCTCCGATTCATTTACAAAGCTATCATAATTTTGATGACCAAAAGCCAATGAAGACAGTTCCAGATGAGAAAATTTAGCCGTATCTCATGAATATGGGTACTAAAATTCTAAACAAAACATTTTATTAGCAATTGAAATCAAACAGTATATAAAAAGGAAAATACATATTGATCAACGTGGTAGACAGAATAATGGCCCCCAAAGATGTTTATGTCCTAATCCCTGAAATCTATGAATTTTATTTATTTAGGAGTGCAGTGGTGCAATCATGGCTCACTGCAGCTTTCAGCTGCAGCTGGGATTATAGGCATATACCATCATGCCTAGCTAATTAAAAATAATTTCTTTTAAATAGAGACAGGGTCTGGCTATATTGCCCAGGCTAGTCTCGAACTCCTGGTCTCAAGCGATCCTCTCACCTCAGCTTCTGAAAGTGCTGGTTTTACAGCCATGAGCCACTATGCCCAGACCGAATGTTATTTTACATGGCAAAAAGGACTTTGCAGAGTGATTAAATTGAGGACCTTGAGATGGGGAGATTATCTTGGATGATCTCCATGAGCCCAGTATAATCACAAGAGTCTTTCTAAGAAGGAAACAGGAGGGTCAGAGTCAGAGAGTAGAGGTGCCCTTGGAAGCAGAGGTTGGAGTGATGAGCTTTGAAGATGTAGAAAGGGGCTACCAGCCAAGGAATGCAGTTGGCCTCTAGAACTGATCTTCTCTATTCATGTTTCTAGAGGCCAACTGGTTCTTTGGGGTAAAAACAAACAAAAACAGAGAAAAAAAAATCAATAAAATTGTTAAATCCCTGACAAATTATCAGTAGTAGATTTGAGAAGAAATGCAGCTCTGCCAACTCCTTGATTTAGTTCATAAGACCCACTTTGAACTTCTGACCTCAGGAATTTTAAGATAATGAATACATGTTGTTTAAAGCCATTTAAATGTGTGCTAATTTGTTACAGAAGCAATAGGAAATTAATACAACTAAGTTGATTCCAGAAATGTGAGGATGGTTTAACCTTTGAAAATCAAAGTATTTCACCATGTTAATAGATCTAAGTGAGAAAATCATATGACAATCTCAGTAAGTGCAAAAAAGTATTTGTAAAATTCAATTTCAATCATGATGTTTTTTAAAAACCTTTACCAAACTAGGAATAGAAAAGACTTCCTAAATCTGAGAAAAGATATCAGAAAGCAATGTAGGGCTTCTGGGATTCTTTTTTTTGAGACAGAGTCTTGCTCTGTCACCCAGGCTGGAGTGCAGTGGCGGGGTCTCTACTCACTGCAACCTCTGCCTCCTGGGTTCCAGCAATTCCTGTGCCTCAGCCTCCCAAGTAGCTGGGATTACAGGTGCCCCCACCACACTTGGCTAATTTTTGTATCTTTAGTAGAGATGGGGTTTCACCATGTTGACCAGGCTGGTCTCAAACTCTTGACCTCATATGATCCTCGCACCTTGGCCTCCCAAAGTGCTGGGATTACAGGCATGAGCCATTGTGCCCAACCTGAAACCTTATTTATTGACCCTAGTTGATGGTTAATAAGAGTTTGCTGTATAATAATTACATGTATGCACTTTCCTTTGTGTTATTTTTTACAACAAAAATGTTTGTAAAAGAGAAGAAAAAGAGGAAGAAAAGAAAGAGAAAGACAGATTAATTTAGAAGCAGGTGGAGGCCAGGTGCAGTGGCTCAGGCCTACAGTCTCAGCATTTTGGGAGGCCGAGACGGGTGGATCACTGAGGTTAGGCGTTGGAGACCAGTTTGGCCAACAAGGTGAAACCCCATCTCTGCTAAAAATACAAAAATTAGCCAAGCGTGGTGGTGCATGATTGTAGTCCCAGCTACTCAAGCAGCTGAGGCAGGAAGATCGCTTGAACCTGGGAGGCAGAGGTTGCAGTGAGCACAGATCGTGCCACTGCACTCCAGCCTGGGCAACAGAGTGAGACTCCATCTCAAAAAAAAAAAAAAACAGATGGAGCAAAGCTGTGTTTTAAGGCTCAAAACCGCTGTAATCTCTGAGTGGCTAGACACTCAAGGCTAGCCTTAGGCGTGGTGGGACATAAAACCAGACCAGCCAAGCTGCGCTGAAAAGGCTCTGAGCCCTTGCAGGTTGGGGTGGCTTCTTTCCCTCAGGATGGCAGTAGCTGGGCAGAGAACCAGCACTGGGCAAGATGGAGAAATCATGGGCTCCTGCTCTGGAGAGGGGCCCATTGTAGCAGTCTTGCAAAATGACACAGAAGCCACTAACGAGAAACAGGAGTCACCTGGGACCCTGAGGAACAGAAGGGACTGGGATGGTGGGAGGGAGGGCAGTGCGTGGAGAGATACTGGTATCTCAATCATGAAGTGAGTGGCTGGGGATAAAAAACACCCCAAAGCTCTTGTCTTCCAAGTGTGGGAAAATCTTCAACACTCTGAGATTCTAAAATTAATATAACATAATTACTGAGTGCCTACTATGTGCCAGCACAAAGAATTCATGATTTTGAAGCTTGCCTTTGTAGGACTTCATCTCTTAGCGTAATGATTACATGTAGTTTTTCAGGCAGCTGTCAAAGGAAAAGACCATATAGCGAGCTCCTGTCAGAGTTTTAATGTCAACATTCTGGGAGGGCTGGTTCAGTGTTGAAATTAAGTAAGACATAAGATAACATGGGCAAGATATGCTCTGAGCCAATGATCATGGTAATGAGTAAAAGTTGATTTCTGAATGTAAGGATCCTGGGCCATGCACATGACTACATAAAATTGGGAAGGCAGTTGTCATTGTGCTCTACATCACATGTACTGATGATCTGAGTGGCTGAAATGACTGTTGATCATGAAGCAAATGTTTAATTCATATTTAAATTTAGGATTTCTAGGGTGACAGCAAGGTGAAGTGTCATAAAAGGCAGAGCACTGGTCAGAAATCTAGCATGTGCTGGGAACACAGGGCTCTGGGGGACCCCACATGGTAACTATGAAAGAAGAGGCCAGAGTAGAAGGTGGGAAGGACATCTCATTAGACTTGGTGCTCTACGTCTGATGGCTGGGGGCACTTTGTGACCTCCAGCCCAACTATTCACAGCCACTGTGGCAACTAGTATAAGAATGATTTGATGAAGGGGAGGAGAATGTCATAATAATCATCCAAAGTAAATTTTTAAGTCAGTACACAGGAAGAACAGAAACCATCTATACCCAGGGTACTGTTGACATTGACATGATATTACTATGCAGGAAACTCTTACCCAGGATGATAAAAGTTGTAAATAACTTCATTGTTTTTTGCAGAAGTTTTCAGAAGAAACCATTTAAATGAACTCGATGACTTTTGTTTTTGAGACAGTCTTGTTCTGTTGCTCAGGCTAGAGTGCAGTGGCACAATCTTAGCTCACTGTAACCTCTGCCTTCTGGGTTCAAGCGATTCTTGTGCATCAGCCACCTGAATTGCTGGTATTATAGATGCATGCCACCACACCCAGCTAATTTTTGTGTTTTTTGTAGAGATGGGGTTTTGCCATGTTGGCCAGGCTGGTCTTGAACTGGCTGATTTCGAACTCCTGACCTCAAGTGATCCAACCACCTTAACCTCCCAAATTGCTGAGATTACAGGCGTGAGCCACCTTTCCCGGCCTGTGACTTTTCAATAGATAGACTCAAACTGCTTTTTATTCTCTAAAACACTTTAAAAACCCTCCCCTCATAGGTTGCAGTGAGCCTGGATGACAGAGGGAGACTCCGTCTCAAAAACAAAAACAAAAAAACCCTCACTTCAAAACCATCACTTTGCCCTGTCCCAACAATCCCAATCCTGGAACAAGGTATGAAGACTACTGCTCTTTTTTTTGAGACTGAGTCTCACTCTGTCGCCAGGCTGGAGTGCAGTGGCACCATCTCGGCTCACTGTAACCTCTGCCTCCTTGGTTCAACCAATTCTCTTGCCTCAGCCTCCCGAGTAGCTGGAACTACAGGTGTGCACCACCATGTCCATCTAATTTCTGTATTTTTAGTAGAGACAGGGTTTCACCATGTTGGTCAGGATGGTCTCAATCTCTTGACCTCATGATCTGCCTGCCTTGGCCTCCCAAAGTTCTGGGAGTACAGGCGTGAGCCACCATGCTTGGCCCTAAGACTACTGCTCTTTAAGGCCTTTGATTACTAGACCAACACCCCTGAGAAGCATTGGTCACTAGAAGGCTGAAGTATTGTCTCTGCTGGAAAAGAGCTGTGAAGTGGTCAGGCGTGTGTTCAGGAACAGCTCATTACAAATGTGAGCCATGAGGACTGTTCCTCCCCACACTCCTTCATCCTGAGCCCAGAAGTTCATGGCTACAGTGAGCTATGATACTATTGTATCATGATCCTTGCCCAGTCCTAATCAAGTCCTGTCATTGGAAGAGCTGCTTTAAAATAAACTCCTTTCTTGCCACTGAGCTTAAGCAAAAAAATAAAAATAAAAAAATAAAACAGACCTCAACACTTTATAACTATTCCAACTTTGCTTTCCCTATTCCAGATATTGCTATGACTCTGTCAGGGTAGTGTTCTCCCTTCCTGCCATGAGAACAAGCTAAGCTTTGTGTTATCATAAAAATTGTCTTGATGGTATTTTTAGGAGCCAGCATTCAATTATTGAGGCCTGCAGTGATCCAACTGAGACCTCCTCAACACTGCAGTCCAAGACCCCTGACTCAGAAATAGGGTGATCCTCTGAGACTCTTAAGCTTGCTGCTTGGAGTTCTTTCAGACTGAAACAATGAGAGATGCAAGTCTTGCATTGGACCCAAGCTCCAATTTCTTTTTTTAATATTTCTCTTAGGTGTGATGGCTCACACCTATAATCCTAGAGACTAGGGAGGCCGAGGTGGGAGTATTGCTAGTGGCCAGGAGTTTTGAGACCAGCCTGGGCAACATAGCAAGATTCAGTCTCTAAAAAAATTAGAAAACATAGCTGGGGGTGGTGATGTGTGCCTGTAGTCCCAGCTACTTGGGAGGCTGAGACTGGAGGATGGCTTGAGCCCAGGAGTTGAAGGCTGCAGTGAGCTATAATTGCACCACAGCACTCCAGCCCAGGTGACAGAGCAAGACCCTGTCTCTAAAAACATAAAAAATAATAAGAAATAAATATATCTGCTTATTTAGCTTCCCAAATACTGAGCCTGTTTTCTCTTCTACCAATAAAGAACCCTTTGATTATCTGACCATATTTGAAAATATTTTCTCCTTGGTGGATATCTGCCTTATTACTAACAACGCTACTACTTGTCTGTGTTCATCCTTGTCATTTTTTTGTTGTGCATCTGTAAGAGGAAAGTTTTTAATGAAGAGGACAAGTGTAGGTCTCAGTAAGTCTGTCCCTTAGCTGGCCCAGGGACAAATTTTGTCTCTGATCAAAACTTTATGAGAACTTTTCTCAGACGTGTCTTATTTTGTCTTTAAGAGTTTGGTTCAGGACAATCTCACTGGACCCTCTGTCTGCTGGGAACTGTAAATTCATCAGGGTTACAGTTGGAAAAGGTCTAGCTATGAGGCTGGGGAGTCCTGAGCCACAGGATACACAAGCAACTGTCAGCTCACCATTCGTAGACTCTCATGGGTCTGTCTCAGTATCAACCTGTCTATGGCTTCCTCAGGCCAGACTTCTGCTTCTTGCATGTATTTATGCTGTCACCCAAATGTGTACACTTACTTGTCTAGATAGCATCATCATTTCCCCAAAGATAATTTAGAATTGCAGTAGCCACTATGAGGAATTTCTGATATGAACAAAAGTATTCACTTTAGATTGCAAAGTGAACACAATTCTAAACATCCAGTGGTCTTCATTTTTTTCATTAGCATGAGCAAGCATACAAAAGAAACAGGATTCCAAAATTCTTTTTTTTTTTTTTTTTGAGATAGGCTCTCTGTCACCCAGGCTGGAGTGCAGTGGCACGATCTCAGCTCACTGCAACCTCTGCCTCCTGGGCTCAAGCGATTCTCCCACCTCAGCCCCTCAAGTAGCTGGGACCACAGGCACCTGCCCACCATGCCAGGCTAATTTTTGTATTTTTTGTAGAGATGGGGTTTTGCCATATTGCCCAGGCTGGTCTTGAACGCCTGAGCTCAAGTGATCTGCTCACTTCAGCCTCCCAAAGTGCTAGGATTACAGGAGTGAGCCACCACACCCAGCCCCAAAAATTACTTCCTTAACAGATTTCTTGGCCAAAGTAAAATAAAAAGCTGAACTACTTAAAACTATCTTTTAGACCTCCCCTGCCCCAATATCACAGCTGAGACCTATTTCTTTTCCCCTACCCTATGCTCCTCCATCTCTTCCCTATTCTCTACCTCGGGCCCTTTCCTCTTGGCTGGCTAAATACCCCAAAGCTCACTTAACTTCAGAATAGAAAAAATAAATAAATAAAACTCTATGGGGGATTTTAAGCCCTGTTTTCATTTTTAGCTGAAAGCCCTTGTACAAAGGCCTAAATGGGACTTCGAATTGTTTTAGGAACATATAATCCAGAGCAGCCAGATTTATAGCAATTCATTTATATGCCAGTTGGAGCCTCAGATGCAAAACATTCGATGAAAAAGTCAGAATGGAAAACCCCCCAATGATTATTTCTTATTTATTTTGTAGAGACAGGGTCTCACTAGATTGCCCAGGCTGGTCTTGAACTCCTGGGCTCAAGTGATTTTCCCGCCTCCTTCTCCCAAAGTGTTAGCATTATAGGCACGAGCTGCCATGCCTGGCCCAATGGTGATTTCAAAGACCATGGATTGCATAGGAGGCTGAAGGGGTTTGGGGAAGCTGTGAATGTTAGTCAAGGTCTTTTGGAGGCTATCCTCAGTCTTCCCTGTGAAACCAAAATGTGCTCTAATTAATTCTTTGTCAAGAGAGAAGTCTGTTCAGCAGGTCATGGACTGAAGAAAAATACATATGTATATATGTAAAAGAGAGAAGTCTGATGGAGACTTCAGGGCTAGGTCCTTTACTATCTAGTGGCAGAATTCTGGAGTAGATCTTGAAGCGGATGTGATGGGATTCTTTTCTCTTTTTATGAATGGCCTTAAACCAGAAATAGGGGATTTATTATGCAAACAAAAACTAGAATGGGAAATAGCCCCATGGCCAGATCGCCAAAACCTCCTTGAACATTTTGAAAGAACCCTAGAATTAAGAAACTAAAAGCAAAAATCAAGTCACCGATGAAGGTGTTCAATTTCCCATTCTGCCTTTAAACCCATAAGGAAACATTTCTCTAAAACATAAAGGACAACTTACAAACTTGATGGATATAGGCACAAAATATCAATCTTAAACTTGATCACTATTATACCTTTTTTCCCTTAATATCAATACACTTCTTAGGTCATACGCCTATCTAATCATCCTCAACACAACTTCCCTAGGCCACAGCCTAAAACCGTGCCTCGGACCTTCAACTGAGGGGCATTCTCTTCTACTTTGTGACACTATAATAACTTAATAGAGAGGGATTCATTATGTGAATGGAGTTGCCACACGACATGCTCTCCTGAGGGTTTTTTCCTTCTAGTCCCTGAGGCCCTTCCTGTCCATAATAAGGTCATAGCCAATTTGGATATTGATTTATCAGTACTTTGGTGTGTAAATCAAACATTAAGTTGAAGCTCTCTTACAGTCAAAAAATTCTACTGGCCCTGTGTGGTGGGTGGTTCATACCTGCAATCAAAGCACTTTGTAGGCTGGGCGGGGTGGCTCATGCCTATAATTCCAGCATTTTGGGAGGCCAAGGCAGACAGATCATGAGGTCAGGAGTTCGAGACCACCTGGCCAACATAGTGAAACCCTGTCTGTACTAAAAATACAAAAATTAGCTGAGCATAGTGGTGCACGCCTGTAGACCCAGCTACTCGGGAGGCTGAGGCAGGAGAATTGCTTGAACCTGGGAGGCGGAGGTTGTGGTGAGCTGAGATCGTGCCACTGCACTCCAGCCTGGGCAACAGAGCAAGAGTCCGTCTCAAAAAAAAAAAAGAAAAGCACTTTGGGAGGCCAGAGTGGGAGGACCGCTTGAGGCTGGGAGTTTAAGACCAGCCTGGGCAACACAGAAAGATCCCATCTCTACAAACAAAATAATAAATTAAAAATAATAGTAAAATAAAATAAAAATTTTACTGATATTCTACAGGAGCTAAACCCATCAAGGTTCAGACTGACCCATCTAAATCCCTACCCAAAATTGTACAATAGCCTTTAAAACAAGGCACTAGAAAAGGAATAAAACTGGCTGGGCACAGTGCCTCAAGCCTGTAATCCTAGCACTTTGGGAGGCCGAGGGGGGTTCTTGTTCCTAGTTTTTTACACCCCTGAGAAATGTTGGTCATCAGAGGGCTGGGGTTTTGTCCCTACTGGAAAAATAGCTGTGCAGAGGTCAGGCGTGTGTTGAGGAACAGCTCATTATAAATGTGAGCCATGAGGACTGTTCCTCCCCACACTCCTTTATGCCCACACATATATGAGTGTTGGTGACCCCCTCAAAGAAACAAGCAGTGATTCCCTCTACAGTTGGTTCACTAGGTGCTCTACAACCTGGGGGCAGGGCTGGCAAAGGACTAGGAAAAAAGACACAGGAAGGGAGGTCTTATTTCTGCCAAGGTCGCCTCCCTCTTATCAACCCTGCTGTTCACTCCCTGCCTCAGGGCTGACTCCCAGGAATGCCAGGCGTGGGGCAAATCACAGTGTGTTCTCGGGTCACCCTAATTCACCCTCTCTCTCCAAGTGAAATCCGGTTCTGGTGACCATCAAAGGCAGCCAAAGAGTAACAAAAAGCCAGCTTGAGGAGTTGGCTGGAGTAAGCCAGGAGTTTACAAGCTGCTTGAGTAAACTGTCTCTCAATTCCAACTGCCAGAGCAGCCTCAGCTTCCCTTCATCTACCTCCTGGCCTCTGGCGGTTGAGAACAGTCCCCAGGTGCTCAGAGCAGCACCCACCGTTAGGAAATCCTGCCCACCAAACAAGGACTGGAGCTGCATTTAGAACCCGGAGAGCAGGGCCTCCACAGTGGAGTCGGGGGTCAGTGGGAACAGGAAGACTGTCTTCAGCTAATCACCCTGTGTGGCTTCATGTGAAAGGCCACATGGGAGCCTCTGCACTAGGAGCCTGGGTTCTGCTTGACATAAAAACCTTCCCTCGGTTACAGTTGTCCAAAAACACTTAGGGCAGTGGTGAAGACTCCAGAGGGAGGATGTAGAGCACCTTCTAACTCTTAGGAGTCTGCTCAAAAGTTTGACTCAAACCCGACCCTGCTGTCTTTTGGGTCTTCAGTCGACCATACAATATGTCACTTAAGTGCATTTTTGGTTTCAGATCTTGCTGTGGCTTCTCCCGCACTAGTCTGTGAGCTGCGGAGGCAGCGGGGCCGGGCCCCTGTAACAAGTCTCCTCGCAAGGGTGGACCTCGGCGGGCCCCGCCCCGTAGTCCTGTGAACTTCTGGGCACCCCACAGCGCCGAGATAAACCCTGCTAAGCGCTCCATAGAGCTTTGATCACAGTCTTAGACCAGGATGAAGAAATAAATAAATACCAAGTTGGTGAAACAGCCTAAAGCCTTTAAGAAATCCAGGGCAACTGAGATTCCACAGAGGACAGGTCAACGGGTCAGGGAAGTCAAGTTGGAAAGAGGAACTCCGCTAAAATAAGAAAACACAAATGCTCTCAGCAGAGAGGCGTCCAGAGAGTCGCGGGCCTGGGAACGGGCCTGGGTCCTCGCGCAGCAGGCCAGCTCCCAGGAGGCTCGCCGTCGGGGTTGGGGCCCGTCGGCCGGCCTCTCCCCATTTTTGTGACGTGTCGGGGGCAGCAGCGGTGACGGGGCTACCACACAAAGCCAGGTCGTCGGGCGGTGGTCTCCCAGGCCAAGAGCTCCGATGGGATGGGGAGGGGGCGGGAAGCGAGGCGCCCCCAGGCGCCCGGGCTCCGCGCGGGATTAAAGTGAGCTCGGACTCCGCGGCGGCGGCGGCGGCAGGGGGCGGGTACCGGGGAGTCCGCGAGCGCCCGTCGCGCGCCTGGCTGCTGTGGCCGCGCTGGCAGCCAGCGAGCCGGGCTCGCCGAGGCCTCGCCACGCCCCCGCGGGGGTGGAGCCGCGGCCAGGGGCGGGTCCGCAGCTGGCGGCGCCGGGGCCCGGGGCGGAGGCTGTGGCAGCAGCTGCAGCGGCGGCGGCGGCGGCAGCGCCAGGAGCTGCTGCAGCAGAGGCGGAGGTTGCTCCTGTACGCGTCCGGGCAGCTCAGCCGGAGCCGCAGCCCGGAGGCGCCGGGCGGTGCGCTGGGTGCTGCTGCTGCCGGCCCTCCGCCGCCCGGGCCCCCGCTGCCGCCCGGGCCCCGGCTGCCGTCTGCGCCCCCGTCAACCCCACCCGCGAGTGCGCCCCAGCCGGGACGCCGCCCCCGTCCGGGTCTCCACTTCTTGGCCGCACCTTCCATGACAGCGCCCGCGAGAAGATGGCTGCGAAGGGCGCGCACGGCTCCCACCTGAAGGTGGAGAGCGAGCTGGAGCGCTGCCGCGCCGAGGGCCACTGGGACCGCATGCCGGAGCTGGTCCGGCAGCTGCAGTCGCTGAGCATGCCCGGCGGCGGAGGTAACAGGCGAGGCATCCCGAGCGCAGCGTTCACCTTTCCGGACACCGGTGAGTGAGGCAAGAGGCTGGCTCGCCGGCAGCTAGCGCGCGAAACGCACCGCCTCCTCCAGGAAGCGCGCCCAGACCGTCCTCGGCCGGCAACGGGCGTCCACCCGCCCACCGTGCTGGTCTTAGGAGCAGCCAGGGTAGTTAAGAAGGTCCTTCTGCCGCGAGAGAAAAATCACATGTAGTTTGGGGGCTTGGAGGGAAGAGAAACGGCTTTTCCTCTCTGTCCTTTAGGATAATGTGGCTAACTCTGTCTACCGTGAAATGGTGGTATCTGCACATTATGAGATCAGTGCATTGGCTGGACTCTTGCCCCCCACCGCGGTCCGAGGGTGGGGTGTCCCTAAACTCCAGCAGGTGAAGTGTGTCTGTCTCGTCTTTGTTCATAGTTCTTGCAAGTAAAGTTGAAAACGGAGCTCTGTCCGCAGCAGACAGGGGCGAGGGTTTGACGAACCCCAGGGTGGGGTGGTGGAGAAATGGGGAAGAGGCTTGGCCAGCCTCAGTTTTCTCATCTGTGGCGATCTCGGGACACATCCAACTCTGGCAGTTGGTGGCTTTAGCAGTAGGGCTGGTTTGGCTGGGCCGGGCTCTTGTGCTGGGGCGGGAAAGCACCCTGATGTGGCAGCGGGGAACACCCCGCCCCAGCCTCTAACCTCAGATCCTGTTCCTGGGGCCTTCACCTCACCCTCCCTGAGTCCTCTCTGTGGGCACAATCACTTAGGAGGCTTTGTGGAAGGAGGCAGGAAATAAATGAATACAGATATAGTTTTTAAAGACTGCCCAGCCTGTGGAAGGCTCTGAGAGTGACAGATCGTGATAGTAATAGTAATAGTCAACACTTATCTCGTGCTTCCTGTGTGCCAGACACTGTCCTGAGCCCTTTAATCAACCCCGTGAAGCAAGTACTCTTGTTTGCCCCACTTTACAGATAAGGAAACTGAGGCACAGAGCAACTAAGTAACTTGATCAGCTAACCAGTAAGTTGTGGAACCAGGATTTGAGCCCAGGTTTTGAGTACATCCTTTAAATCACTTGCACTATTACCTCTCAAAGATGTACAGCACAAAATCCCTGTCCTTGAAGAGCTCCCACAGTGGCAAGAAAGTGATTGGAGGGCAATTGTTTGTGGGTTTTTTGTTGTTGTCTTTTGGGTTTTTTTGTTTTTTGTTTTTTTTTTGAAGCAGGGTCTCTCTGTTACCCAGGCTGGAGTGTAGTAGTGCCATCTCAGCTCACTGCAGCCTCGACTTCCTGGGTTCAAGTGAGGCCTCCCAGGTGGCTGGGACTGCAGGTGCTGGCTACCATGCCGGGCTAATTTTTGTAGTTTTAGTAGAGACGGGGTTTCGCCATGTTGCCCAGGCTGATCTCCAACTGGGCTGAAGCATTCCGCCCACCTGGGCCTCCCAAAGTGCTGGGATTACAGGCATGAGCCACTGTGCCTGGCCACTTTCTCTATTTTCTATATTCTTGTGAACAACCCTATTAGGAGGGCAGGAGTTATTGTCCCCATTTTAGACATAGGAACACCAAGGCCCGGAGAGGTCACATAATGTGTATGTGGGAAAGCCTGTACTCAAGCCTGAGTCTCTGCCATCAAGTCTCTTAGTGTCAGAGTTGGGGATGTGGACCCTGGGCTGGCTTCACTGTGGGAACTGGCTAGTATAAGGAAGGACATGGAGGGTCAGCGGGGTCTCTCCTGCCAGTTTTGGAGTCTGTGAATGATTTTTCTCCCACTGTTAAATCCAGATACACTATCACAAAGCAGGCACTCACACTGGGACATACAGTCATACACGCATATGCACACACAGAAACATGAGGAACAAAAACAAATGCCTCCCAAAGCCCGTGCTTAGAGCGTTGTTTGGATTGACTGCTGTTTTGGTCCTTTCTCTACAGGGTTCCTTGATCACTCAAGGGATTGAGAGCTTGTTCTTTTTTGGGATTTGATGCAGACTCCCCTGCATCCCTGAAGGGAGATTCTTCACATCCCACCTGGCCTGTTTGACTCTTACGAGTCAGTGATCTGAAGCTTCCACAGTTACAGAATTGGGACAGGTTCTGAGACTGGGGGTTGAAACCCATTTTACTGAGGCCTTGAGGTCCAGCGGTGTCTGATATTTCCCACAGAAATGAGAAGTAGCTCCCAGAGGCAGATTTAGGGAGCAGAAGGGGAAGATGAGCTGTGGGGACTCTTTCTGAGATGGGGGGATGAAAGATCAGTAGATGCTTCAGCAAAATAGGCCCCTGTACTCTTTTCCTGTCTGAGGTTGCTCCTTGCCACCCAGACAGGGGGAAGGTGCTTGCTACTGTCTTCTCACTCATATCCGGTCTAGATTTGGTCAGGATGGAGCAGGGGAACCCCAGAGTCCTGCTTGCTGTGCTGGGGTTTGTTCATATAAAAACAAAGTTCCCATCCGAGTGATTAAAAAACAACTTTATTATGAAGAATTTTCAAAACATTAAAGAACATGAAAGAATGAGTCCCATGTATCCATCAACCAACTTCAGTGATACGAACTCATGAAGTCTCATCTGAGCTATACTCAACCCATTTCTCCATTTCTCCTCCACATTTCAGTTTTTCAGTATGTACTTGTTAAATAAGATCTCTGGTTTTTTGGTTGTTGTTGTTTTTTTTTTTTTTTTTTTTTTTTTTAGAGACAGGAACTATCTCTTTCACCCAGACTGGAGTTCACTGGTATAATTATAGCTCACTACACACTCAAACTCCTGGGCTCAAGGGATCCTTCCACCTCAGCCTCCTGACTAGAAAGAAGGGCAGACTGGGCAACAAAGTGAGACCCATCTCTACCCCCCATGCCCTCCAAAAAAATTAGCTAAGCATGGTGGCACACACTTGTAGTCTCAGCTGTTTGGGAGGCCAAGACGGGAGGATCACTTGAGACCAGGAGTTCGAGACCAGCCCAAGCAACATACCTCAGGCACACATCAGCAAACCCAGCTAATTTTCAAATTTTTTTGTAGAAATGGGGTCTTGCTATGTTGCCCAGGTTGGTCTCGAACTCCTGTGCTTAAGCTATTCTCCTACCTCGGCCTCCCAAAGTGTTGAGATTTCAGGCATGAGCCCCCACACCCAGCAATAAAAACTCTTTTTAAAAATATAGCCACTGTACCATTATTATACCTTACAAAAAATCTAACAATTACATTTTACAATTAGTTTATTAGAGTCAAGATCCAAATTAGGCCACACATTGCGCTTGATTGTTAGGTTAGGTCTCCGTACCCCACCCAATATTTTGTTATGAAAATTTCAAATAAATAGTAAAGGTCAAAAAGAATTTGCAGTGAACACCTGTGTACCTATTAACCTTTTGCTGTGCTTGCTTTATTACATATCTGTTCTCTACCTATCCATCTTGAGACTTTCTTTTTAATTTTTTTTTTTTCTTAGAGACAGGGTCTTATTCTGTCATAGCTCACTTCAGCCTGGGCTCAAGTGATCCTCCTGCCTCAGCCTCCCAAGTGGCTGAGATCACAGGTGTGTATGCTACCACACCCTTTTTTTTTTTTTTAGATGGAGTCTTGCTCTGTTGCCAGGCTGGAGTGCAGTGGCAGTGGTGTGATCTCGGCTCACTGCAACCTCCGCCTCCTGGGTTTAAGCAATTCTTCTGTCTCAGCCTCCCAAGTAGCTTGGACTACAGGTGCACACCACCACACCCAGCTAATTTTTGTATTTTTAGTAGAGATGAGGTTTCAGCATGTTGGCCAGGATGGTCTCTATCTGTTGACCCCATGGTCCACCCGCCTCGGCCTCCCAAAGTGCTGGGATTACAGGTGTGAGCCACTGTGCCCAGCTACCCAGTTAATTGTTTTATTTTTTGTAGAGACAGGATTTCACTATGTGCTCCAGGCTGATTTTGAACTCCTGGACTCAAGCAATCTTCCTGCCTTGGTCTCCCAAAGTGCTGGGATTATAGGTGTTAGCCACCATGCCTGGCCTTTGAATTTCTCCTAATCTGTAGTCACCCCACCCCGCCGCCCTGCTTTTTTTTTTCTTCTTAAGACTGGAGATTGTTTTGAACATTTCTTCAGTTTCAGTTAGAAAGGGTTTGTTCGAGGCAGATGGCCTCTTGCTAGTTTCAGTCTTTTCCTCCTGGCTGTGGTTGGCAGGTCCCAGCCCTTTATAGTCCTGGGAGGTGAGCAGCTGCAGAAACCACTGTGCCCCTGTTTGTCCCAGCGGGGAAGGGCCCGGTCTGAACCCTGGCCTGGCTGGCTAGACCAGCGTTTCCTGACTGTGAATGGGTGGGTTGTGGAAAGGGGATCACTGTCATTCAAACATGGGGTCTTGAAGGGTGCCCCTGTGACCTGGCACTCTTGGAGAGGCCTGGAGGGGATGTGAGCTGAAGGGGCTGTAAGGAAGGTAGGCACTGAGGCCTTCCCAACACGATGGGGTTGGGAGACTAGGTGGCCAGTAAGTGGGGCTTTGGGACTTTGCTGAGGGCAGGGTGCTGAGCAGGGCTGCAGAATCAGCACCCAGGGTCGGATTCACTATCGGTCTGATGGGAAGGTCTCCTTAAACCCCCCTGGGTAGAGGGAAGCTACAGCACTTCACCAGAACTGGGATAGAGAGGAGGTTTCAGACAACAGGATGATAAAAAGCAACTTGTTTTCCGTTTGGAATGGCAGAGAAGCCTTTATCCACCTGAATTCTTTTTTTTTTTCTTTTCTTTTTTTTTTTTAATTTTCTAGAGATGAGGTATTGCCCTGTTGCCTAGGCTGGAGTGCAGTGGAACAGTCGTGGCTCCCTACAGTGTTGAACTCTTGGGCTTAAGCCATCCTCCTACCTCAGCCTTCCAAGTAGCTAGGACTCTAGGCATGTACCTATAACCTCAGCTAACTTTTTTTGTGTGTAGCGACAGAGTCTCACTGTGTTGACCAAGCTGGTCTCTAACTCCTGGTCTCAATCCATCCTACCACCTTGGCCTCCCAAAGTGCTGGGATTATAGGCGTAAGCCACCACACCAGGCCTGAATTCTTATTTAACAACGAAAAGTCTAGAAGTTCTACTTCCGAAACATCCTTCAGTTCCATAGACTGGACAGTTGAGAATAGTTGGATGGAAAGAAGAGAGGAAGGCAAGAGAGAGGTAGGGCAGGGAGAGGAGAGTTGAGCAAAGGAGGAAAAGAAAGTGAATTTCTGCTGCCTCCTGGGTGTCTGGGAAACAAACAACAAGCAGATTGAGTTGGGGGCTGAAAGGGGCAGGCAGAAAGCCTTCTGAGAAGGACCTGAAGTGTCAATCAACAAAATAGTCTGAAAGTCACAGGTATATGAAGGTGAGGACAGTTCTTATCCCTGTCCTCGGATTTACAACTAGCTTTTAATGTACTGTTTTAAGTTGTTAAGACTATTGTTTATTTTGAAATTACCAGCAGCTCTGTTCTGCATGGGATGCAGGACAGACAGGGTATTTTTTGGCTGTGTTATGTTTTTATTATTGTTACTGGCTGTGACCATAACAATACTGCATATCTTTATTATCATCTATAAAATGGTGATAATACCTACCTTTCAGGGCTGTGGAAATGAAATGATGCTATATGAAAAAATGTCTGGCCCATACTAAGCCTTCAACAAATATTAGTGCCTCTTTCGCAGTCAGTCACTCTTATGGTTTAGAGATATGTGGTGAAGGATCAATTTTGTTTTGTTTAAATTCCCAATCTGGCCAGGCACAGTGGTTCACATCTGTAATCCCAGCATTTTGGGAGGCCGAGGCAGGCAGATCACTTGAGCCCAAGAGTTCGAGACCAGCCTGGCCAACATGGTAAAACCCCGTCTCTACCAAAAATACAAAAAATTAGCTGGGTATGGTGGCGTATGCCTGTAGTCCCAGCTACTCAGGAGGCTGAGGCAGGAGAATTGCTTAAACCCAGAAGGTGGAGATTGCAGTGAGCTGAGATCATGCCACTGTATTTCAGCCTGGGTGACAGAGACCCTGTCTCAAAATAAATTCCCAATCTGTTATGCTCCGATACTTTCATAAAGTGCAATAAAAATGAATTACTAGAAAAATAAAAGAAAAATACACAAAATACTACCTCCCAATTTTTTAGTATTAGATTTCAACAGATTTAAAATTACTCTGTCAAATTTCTAAAGGTGTACTCTTAAGTTTCTGCACTCATCTCCTTGGGATTGGATCACAAGCATTGAGAGACCCGCACCAGGCCATGGCCAGCCGCACTTGGAGCAGCCCGGGTCCAAAGGGGCATGCTCTGGGGAGGAAGCTGGTTTCTTTGGTGTGAAAGCACCCAACCAAGCAGCTCACCCAAGCGAGGAGCTCTGGTCTGGGCAGGTGGATGGCAGAGTGCACGGGATGGCCGCCGATGGTGCTGTGTCTGGTCGCATGGTCACCCAAGGGCGCGAGCCCTGCCAGTGCACAGAGGAAAGGGGGCAACGAGGCAGGGACCAGCTGGGGGGCATGGCCAACGTCCTGAGGGGTTCGTTTCCCTCTTTAGGCTCTGACTTCAAACCCCACCCCTGGCTTTACAGAGGCAAAGCAGGTTAGAAGCAGGGAGGAACTTTCCCCAAGGCCCACAGCTCTGGAATGCGGCTCTATGGGGATGTGCAAAAATAATTTTGATGTATGTTACCAAATTACTCTAGAGATTCTACCAACTTATAGTCTGCCAGCAATGAATGATAGTTTGAACCAGGTACTTTTTGGACCATTTCCTCAAAATGTTAATTTTAAAAGTCATGAGGTACGTAGCAAAGGATCCCATAACAGGTGCCTTCAGAACGAAAACCCCCTGCGATGGTGTTCTCAGGATTCTGAGCTTTAGAATCATTCTCTGTGGGGAATCTCCCTTATGATAAGACATTCGTCTTCAGAGGCATGAAGTTTTTTGTGTTTTTCTAAAGACGGGGTCTCCCTGTGTTGCCCAGGCTGGTCTTGAACTCCTGGGCTCAAGCGATTCTCCCACCTCAGCCTCCCAAGAAGCTGGGACTACAGGCATGCACCACGGTGCCCGGCCAAGGCATGCAGTTTTGGACCAGTGGCTATGAGATGTTAGCAAACTGTGATATCCTGAGAGTGAGGAGGGAATGGCAGCCCTGTACATCTGAGAACACTGTCCTGGTAGCAAAAAGAGCACTTTGAAAAAGATGGCACCAAGCAGGCATTTGTAGGGACATTTTTGGACTGGCACTTAACTCTCGATCCTGATGGCTTCCCTGTGGGGTAGTTGAGAGATCCGATTCACTCAACAGGTATTTACTCAGTGCTTATATTGAATGGTGGGCCTGCTCCTCACCCCAGTTGTTGGGAGGGGCAATGAGCATAGCCACCCAAGAACCACAGTGAAACCACCCTTGACCTCAGACCCTGCACACTGAACACCCGACTCCCATGCTCGAGCCACCTCTGCTGTAGGTAGCAGGAATCTGGTGGTCACAAGATGAGCTTTCAGTGTGGTAAAGGGAGGCAGCGAATAAACCAAGCCGTGTATTATTTTTATTTTTATTTTTATTTTTTGAGACAGAGTCTCACTTTGTTTCCCAGGCTGGAGTGCAGTGGTGCGATCTTGGCTTACTGCAACCTACACCTCCCGAATTCAAGCAGTTCTGCCTCAGCCTCCCGAGTAGCTGTGATTACAGGTGCCCATCATCATGCCCAGCTAATTTTGCATTTTTAGTGGAGACAGGGTTTTGCCATGTTGGCCAGGCTGGTCTCAAACTCCTGACCTCAAGTGATCTGCCTGCCTTGGGCTCCCAAAGTGCTGGGATTATAGGCGTGAGCCACCGTGCTCACTAAACCAAGCAGTATAAAACCACCTACTAGGTGGTGAGGGATGCAAATGAGCTACCCTCATTTGCAGGTATACCCTATATGTGAGAGAACTCCAGAAAATGCAGAGGTATTAAACATGTTCGAGGATTTGCCTTGGCGACAAGTAGATCTGCTTCCCACCTAACTCTACCGTGGCTGCCAGGTTATCCTGAGTCATGTCAAATTACCTTAAAAATGGAATGGTGCAGTGGCTGATGCCTATAATCCCAGCACTTTGGGCGACTAAGTCAGGAGGGTCACTTGAGCCTGGGAGTGCCATGATCATGCCACTGCACTCCCGCTTGGGTGGCAGAGTGAGACTCCGTTTAAAACAAACAAAGAAAAACACTTAAAAATGGAGAAAACCAATTATGGTTACATAGAAATTAGCAGCATGTGAAAGTACATTATTAAGCCACTTCATGTATTTTTCCTCTTCAATCATTTGAGGAGAATTCCTTCTTGGTTTAAGAACTTATTATCCACAGCACAGCATACGTATGACTTTGTCCCTTATTTTAAATTCTGAAATTCTGGGAATTTGTCCCCAGGTCCTGGGAACTCTGTATTCCCAACCATTAAACTACAGCAGAAAATAAATCCAAAGGGGCAATTTGTACTGTAATCGTGGTAGAATGCCTGTGTCTTTTCTTTAAAGGCTGTTGAAATTTATGGAAAATGTGCCTTTATTTTCTCAGACCTGAGCCGTTCATGTACCTGGTAGGGGTGGTTGGGTGGGTCCAGGAAGGAGTGTGCACTGCCCTCCATTATCCGCCTTGTTCAAGGGATTGCTGCTCTGATCCCTGCTTTGCTTTGCAGATGACTTTGGGAAATTGCTGCTGGCTGAGGCCCTCCTGGAGCAGTGTTTGAAGGAGAATCATGCCAAAATAAAAGACTCCATCCCTTTGCTGGAGAAGAATGAGCCGAAGATGAGCGAAGCCAAAAATTATCTGAGCAGTATCCTTAACCATGGGAGGCTCACGGTAAGTCGTCGGCCTTCAAGCGTGAGACCTCCTCTCCTCATCTGCGTTGCCTCCCATCTGTCCAGTCCTCCCTGAGTCATTTGGTCACCTGAGCAACAAGTCTCTCTTACAAGCTGCCCTTACACTTACAGTAGCCACTGGCTACATGTGGCCCCTTGAGCACTTGGGGTATGGCTAGTCCACATTGAGATGTGCTGTAAGTATAAAACATACACAAGGTTTCAAAGTCTTAGTACAAAACAGAGAATATAAAAGAGCAGTAACTTTATGTTGATTACATGTTCAAATGGTATATTTTGGATATATTGAGTTAAAGAAAACGTTATTAAAATTAATTTCACCTTTTACCTTTCTCAGTGTGACTAAAAATAATCTTACTAGAAATTTTTAAATTACACATGTGGTTCACATTTGTGGCTTGCATTATATTTCTGTTGGACAGTGCTTGGTTGACTTAATATGTCCCTGGCCTGTCGGGCACGGTAGCTCACGCCTATAATCCCAGCACTTTGGGAGGCCGAGGCGGGCGGATCACGAGGTAGGAGATCAAGATCATCCTGGCAAACACGGTGAAACCCCGTCTCTACTAAAAATACAAAAAAATTAGCCGGGCATGGTGGTGGGCGCCTGTAGTCCCAGCTACTCAGGAGGCTGAGGCAGGAGAACGGCGAGAACCCGGGAGGTGGAGCTTGCAGTGAGCCGAGATTGCACCACTGCACTCCAGCCTGGGTGACAGAGCAAGACTCCAACTCAAAAGAAAAAAAATATGTGCCTGGCCCTCTGGGCTCCTTGGGTCAGGGGGCTCTCAGGGAAATAAAACTTCAGGGAACCTGTGACCTAGTTAAAAACAGGCAAACATGCAGAGTTGGCTAGGGACAGAAGAGCTCCATAACAGGGCAAGCCCATTTAAGTCCACATGCACAAAAAAAAAAAGTCCACGTGCATTTATCAAGCACCTACTGAGTACAAGACACTGAGGGAGGCAGAGGACCCACCTCTCCCTCCCAGAAGGAGTATAGTCACAACTTTCTCTGGACTTTGCTGTTCGAAATGTGGTCCACCCACCAGCAGTGTGGGCATCATTGGGGAGCTGGTTAGAAATGCAATTAAGAATTAGAATCTGCGTTTTTGTTTTTTTTTTTGTTTGTTTTTTTTTTTTTTTGAGACGGAGTCTCGCTCTGTCACCCAGGCTGGAGTGCAGTGGCCAGATCTCAGCTCACTGCAAGCTCTGCCTCCCGGGTTCCCGCCATTCTCCTGCCTCAGCCTCCCGAGTAGCTGGGACCACAGGCGCCGCTACCTCGCCCGGCTAATTTTTTGTGTTTTCAGTAGAGACGGGGTTTCGCCGTGTTAGCCAGGATGGTCTCAATCTCCTGACCTAGTGATCCGCCCGTCTCGGCCTCCCAAAGTGCTGGGATTACAGGCTTGAGCCACCGCGCCCGGCCAGAATCTGCGTTTTAACAAGCTCTCCTGGTGATTCATATGTGCATCCAAGTTTGAGGCTGTGGCTGTTCTAGATTACAATGTATCCTGAGCTATAATAGTGGCATGGGTATGTCATTAGAAACTCAAAGAGGAGGGGGAGGGGGTAAAAAAAAAAAGAAACTCAAAGAGGAAGTGATCCCTCCCTCCCTTCTTCCCTCCCTTCCTTCCTTGCTTCCTTCCCCCCCCCACCCTTTCTTTCTGTCTGTCTGTCTGTCTTTATTTTCTTCAGGGTCTTGCTGTGTTACCCAGGCTGGTCTCCAACTCCTAGGCTCAAGCAATCCTCCTGCTTCAGCCTCCCAAAGCATTGGGATTACAGGAGTAAGGCACTGCGCCCAGCTGATTTTTAAAGAGATATTCCAAAGTAATATATTCACTTCCTTAAACCTTTTATTCCAACGTACTGTGTGCAAGGCGTTGTGTTGTGCACTCTGAGGGCAATCAAGACAAATCTAGTGTGGACCCTGCCCTCAAGGAGGCTGCAAGTCTCTTGGGAAGATAAGTCCTGTCAGTAAGTAAATAGCCTTCCTCCAAGGTGGACCATGATAGGAGTGGTATCCATGAGGAAGCAAGTCTGAGCGGGATGCTCTTTGAGGGTAAGCAGAGAGCAGACTCCGGGTAATGGTAGTACTAGAATTGGATCCTTCTGGGGCTGGATGTAGACAAGGTTGTAAAGGTACTTTGGGGCTAGGAAGGGCAGACTGGAACACCAGGCTGGGATGTGCAAGGCTTATTCTGTAAGGGAGGGAACGGGAAGGGACAGGGGAGAGGGGAGTGTGTACTAGAAGTTTAAGGTTACTGCTTTTAGGCTCCTTGAGAGGTATTATAGCACTGGGAGGTTTGTATTGGGTTAAAATAACTGCCTGACCGTGAGTATGTCCATTGACCCCACAGACCTTCCAGTTTGTCATCTGCTGGTCAAAAGGGTTGGACCAGATTGATGGGGTTCAAGCTTTTCCCATCAAGACCTCTTTAATTAAATGTTAAATGTTTAAAAATTGTTTCAAAAATAAACATGATTCAGGCTTATTGTAAAAATTCCAGTCAACAAATAAGTAATTTGAGTGATAAATAAAAGTCCCAACTGGCCTGTGACTTACGCCTGTAGTCTTAGCACTTTGGGAGGCTAAGGCAGGAGGATTGCTTGAGCCAGAAGTTTGAGATCAGACTGGGCAACATGGTGAGACCCCATCTCTACAAAAATTTTTTTTAATTAGCTGGGCATGGTGGCTTGCATCTGTGGTCCCAGCTATCCAAGAGACTGAGGCTGGAGGGTCACTTGAGCCCAGGAGGTTGAGGCTGCAGTGGGTTGTGTACATGCCACTGCACTCCAGTCTGGGTGACAGAGCAAGATCCTGATCTCTAAAACCCGGTCTAGCTCAGTTGTGTGGAGATCAGCAAAAACAAGCCACTTGTCCTAAACTCTGTTCTCCACTAGGTTGAGGCTTTGCACCATCCCATGTAGGCCTCCAAGGAACATTCTGCAATGGTATTTACTATTAGCCCCATTTCTTTTTGTTTTCTTTTTCAATTTTTTGTAGAGACAGGGTTCTCACTGTGTTGGTTGGGGTGGTCTCAGATTCCGGGTTTCAAGCGATCCTCTTGCCTTGGCCTCCCAAAGTGCTGGGATTATAGGCATGAGGCCCTGTGCCCTGCCAAGCCCCATCTCTGAGACCCAAGAACAGTGATGACAACCCAGGCCTTTGGTGTCTACAGCCCATGCTCTAATGCTGTCTCTCACTTCTCGGTGCTGCCTCCCAGAGTACTGGGGTGGAAATAAAATAATGACTGGGAAAGTTGGATTCATGTGACGGATGGTGATCACACCCCTACTTTTATAGTTCCCACGTTAGTCTGTGAAGTATTTCCTCATCTGTTATTTCCTCATACCTGGGTATCTCCATGAAGTCCTTTTTCCCTTTCTATTGACAGGGACAGTGAGGCACAAAAGGAGTAGGTGATGCACTGATCCACACAGTAGAGGGGACTGTTCCCCTGCTAAAGCGACCTCCTGCATGGCACCCTCCCACTGGGTGAGGGTTCCGTTCCCTGACTATTGGACTGATAGACCAAGAACATTTCATATCCACATGCATGGGTCCCACGGAGTGCAGCAGACTTTTCATGCTGCCAAGTAAGGACATTAAAAAGCAAGAAATAGCAGCAAAATGATACCATCTTCTGCTCTTACTGTGCCATAACAGAAAAACAGCTTAGCATTGAAGGGCAAGGTAGATATCCTTTCAGAACTAAGAGCCATTTTTTTTTTCAGACGACGGAGTCTCGCTCTGTCACCCAGGCTGGAATGCAGTGGCACGATCTCGGCTCACTGCAACCTCCGCCTCCCGGGTTCAAGTGATTCTTCTGCCTCAGCCTCCCGAGTAGCTAGGGTTACAGGCGCGTGCCACCACACCCAGATAATTTTTGTATTTTTAGTAGAGACGGGTTTTCACCATGTTGTCCAGGCTGGTATCAAACTCCTGACCTTAGGTGATCCGCCTGCCTTGACCTCCCCAAGTGCTGGGATTACAGGCATGAGCCATCATGCCCGGCCGAGCATCTTTTTAAATAGTGTGAATGTGGCTTTATAAAACATGCCCTGCATTGTCTAATTTTTCCCCAGCTTGGTGGAAGCTCTGTTGTTAACTGCCACTGGTCCTCCATGAACCACCGCTAGCCACACGCCATCAGCATGCCTGAAATGTCCTTCTGTGCCTCGCTGCCCTTGTCTCCATGTGCAGGATAATGATAATTACACATACCCTGTATTTATCTTGCTCTTTTCCAAAGAAAAGTTCAAAGCTCTTTTCTGGACTTTACCCTATTAATGTCCTCAGCATCGCTGTGATAGGCGGTGAGGAGTAGGTGTTATTTTCTCTCCCTCACCCACGAGGAAGACGCAGCCCGAGCAGGGAGGAAATGAGCCCATGGCTAGAGACCAGTGCAGGGAACGCAGAGTCACTGCCCAGCCTGGAAGGACTATAGGCCACATACCTCTGGGATGTGTCATCTGTGGCCCTGGCCCAGGGAGTGGGTGGCCTATCTGAGGAGACTAGCAAATCCCCTCAAAAGATTCAGCTTTGGAGAGTTAATTAATAGAGAGAGTAGGTCAGGCGTGCAGAGGCTGAATGGGCTCATTGGTAGAGGCATTGGAGGAGTTCAGCTGAAGGGAGCTCCCTGGTAGTCGGGGAGGCTTTCAGGAGAAGGTGGGCCTGAGCAAGTCCCCAAAGGATGGAAGAGGATCTGGTTAGGTTAGGGTGAAGGGAACTTGAGGAAGCACAGGCAAAAGAGGAATGTGGACTCACAAAAGCCAGAAGGACGAGTGGGGAAGGAGAATTTGGCTTCCCTGGAGCCTATCTGTGCCACGCTCCGTTTCTCTTGGCTTCTGAGAGGGCAGTAGATGGTAAGGAGTGCTGGAGGCTTGCCCTGGGGACACAGGGACCCCAGACTCTTACCTCTTTGCAGGGAGACAGGGGCAGCACCTTCCTGCCAGTGACAGATGCCAGGAGTGGGACCAGAGCTGCATCTTTGGGGAGCTTTATGGACAGATTGGTGCCTGTGTGGCAGGAGCAGTGCCCAGGGCCTGGCCCGTAGGCATTGTGAGCCAGCTGAGGACAGAATCAGAGGCAGCGGACCAGAACAAATGGCCTGAAGAGGTGGGAGGTCACAAGGAGAACTGGGGCCATGTCCAAGATCAGAACGCATGTGCTAGGATGGCACAGCCCAGGGCCAGCACAGCCTCCCTCAGGCAGCAGCACAGGAGCCCAAGCCAGAGTAGGGGTGATCACGGCTGTCCAGACCACTGCAGGCCCTAAGGGAGGCCCTGAGAGTTCCTCTGTGGGGTGGAGATTGAGATATAAGCAGCTTTTGAAAAAGGAGGGAAAAGAAACCAGGTTTAAATTCAGCCACTCTTGGCCTCTGTGGTTCTGCACTTTGACCCATTTCTGATAGGAAGAGGATGGTGACGCAGCAGGCCCTCTCCTCCTCAATCTGTCCCTCCACCACTCTTGGGGAAGGCATAAGCCTCCCCCATAGGCTGTTTCTGAGGCCTTTTACCTAATTATGATTTGCGTATACATGTACACAAGAGGACCCCCAAAATGAGAAGCCTGGGGCTCCACAAAACTTAGCTCCATCTCTGACTCTCCACTTGTGTTTAGAATAAATGCCTGAGCTTCTGAGGGACCCCCATGGGCTGCAATCTTTGGGGGGCTTCAGGAGAGGGAAGACAGGGCCTAGTCTGCAAGGTCTCTGGAGTCTTGCTGGGGACATAAAACGCACACATTTGAAACCATTAGGAACTCATATGAGAATTTCTTTGAGAGCCACGATGTGGGCTATGGACCATGGGTGAGAGCGGGGATCATGTGCTTAAGCATCAGGGAAGGCTTCCTGGAGGAGGCGGGGGAGTTCTGAGCAAGGTCTGAGGCAAACAGGGTCAAGGTTCAGTGGGGGGTGTTCACCCCAAGGTGCCTTTCGGGGAGGTGCTGCTAACATGTCCTTGTCTTTTCAGCCACAGTACATGTGTGAGGCCATGCTGATCCTGGGCAAACTGCATTACGTGGAGGGCTCGTACCGAGATGCCATCAGCATGTATGCACGGGCCGGGATCGATGACGTGTCCATGGAGAACAAGCCCCTGTATCAGATGCGGCTGCTGTCGGAGGCTTTTGTCATCAAAGGTAGCTGTTAGCGCCAGCCTGGGCTCCCCTCCACTGTGTGCAGCTCATTGCACTCTGACTCCCAGGGCCCTGCTGGGCTCGTGTCCAGATTCTTCACCCCTGGTAGTGCCCATGCCCTGGTACTGGTGTCCAATGTGGATGCTGGTAGTAACTGGCCATGTTGACGTTGCCTGGTGCCTGGGACATCAGGAGACTCAGATTCTCGCCCTGGCTCTGTCAACAACGATTACCCTACTGTGTACCCTTGGGCAATCACCTCTTTACCTTCTTTGGCCTCAGTTTACTTGTTTGGAAGATACGGTTGTAATACCTGCCCTCCCAGGGTTACCATGACCAAGAGGCATCAGCGGAGTTGTGTAGCCAGGTTGAGAAAGGTTTACAAAGTATGACCTCTCACTGGCAGGCTGGCTCTGCTGACTGACGCTGGCCCCAGAGGAGGTGCTGGGTGCTGTAGGAGTCTGCTACTCCTCAGTTATTTGTTGGGCACCTGCCGTAAGTGGCCCAGGGAGCGGGGGCTGAGACCCAGTGATGAACAGTTCAGAACCGGTTCCTAGAGGAGCTCTCAGCCTTCCAGGGACAAGGGGTGCTCGGAAGGGGATTTAGGGACACAGATCAATGATGTAGGAATTTCATGAGGGGGCTGTGGACAGCCCAGCTGGGGAAACCATGCCATTTAACAGGACCCCAAATGTGTTCAGTGTTAAAGTCATCCTACCCCAAACTTTGTGCTTCAGGCTCCTTCTTCACTGGATCCCTGGCTGTGGGAACCCCTCTGCCCAGCCTGCTGTCAGGAATCTTGGATGTTTGATCGTCTCCCTAGTGCCGCACAAACCAACCCCCAGAGAAAAGTCTAGAAAAGATGGCTGTGGCTCAGTGGGGATTTGGTGCCTGACATTTGTAGAGTATGTGACACCCTCTATTATAGATAGGGACATTCTCTCCATCTTATATGTGGGGAAACTGAGGCCCAGAGAGGATAACTTGCCCAAAGTTACCCAGATTAATGGTGGAGCCAGTACAAGAACCTCCATGCTCTGACTCTGGCCTTGGAATATGAGTCCTCCAAGGCCCCTGCAACACACACTCAGTTTCCCCTGTCTCCCCTGGGTCCCAGGAGGAGTGACTGTGACATCTGTGGAGGGCACACCCTCCTTGACTCTGGCTGGTGGGACTTCCTGAGGGGGTTTGCCCACCCCAGATCCTTGGATCTCTTTTCCATTGGGTCCACACCATGCCAGGAAACCTGGCAAGATGGTCACTGTGGGTGGACCCAGCGCCAGCCGGTGGGAGGGCAGGTGCGTTTCTGGGACGGCCTGGTCTATGGGTAGTCTTCTCCGTTTGCTCTCTCATCCCCCGCTCTGCGCCTCTGGCACAGGCCAGCCTTGGGGGTGATCTGCATTTGGCATTTGGGTCTTTCAGGTCTCTTAGAAACCCTTTCAGCCATGGACGCCCTGAGCGGAACCCCCTTCCTCGGGCTTCCTTTCTGGGACTTTCTCCTGAGCCTGGCTCAGGACGGATTGCCCCCTGTCTCCTGCTCTCTCCTCTTTCTAGCATGCCTCCAGCTTCTTGGGGGAAACACAGTCCCGGTGGTCAGAGGTTCTGCAGGGGAGGTAAGGAGCCGGGCGCTGCCGGCACGGGCTGCTCGGTCGCGGGCTGTGCTAGCTCCCGTTCCCCAGTGACTGCACATGGCCTTCCCTTTGCCTGCCTCCTCTCTGCCTGTCCTCCTCCCTGTCCTGCTGCAGTGACCATGCCTGCTGCCCGGCATGCTGAGGTTTGCCTGACCCTGCGTGTGCTTGAGACCATGCACGTGGCTACCAGGGTGTGCACGATGTTGATCTGCCTGGGTTTGGGGGATTTGGTGGGTCTTCCCATGCAGAGTAGAGGCCACACCCTTCGGGGGCTGAGGATGCTGGTCATTGGTCCTGACTCCATCTGTGAGCATGAGGGTGGTGGCAGCAGGGGCCACAGAGTTCACAGAATGCTGATATTTATTCAGCCCCCCTCCATGCCAGGTAGACCCTCGTTGAGTCCCCTCTGTAACCCTCTGAGGTAGTGTTCCCCTCATTCTATGTCACGGATGAGGAGTTAAGGTTGGAAGAAGTGAGGTGATTCATGCGAGGTCTCACAGGAAGTGGCGGAGGCGGGATTTGAACCCAGGCAGCTGGAGCTTGTGATACTGTTGCTGAGAATCCTAGGATGAAAGGAATCAAGTGATCCAGGCCAACCCCTCATGTTACAGTTGAGGTAACTGAGGCTGACAAAAATGAAGCAGCTTGCCCAGGACATCAGTTAGCGTGTATTTGAACTGGAGTCCTCCGTCCCAGACAGCCACTCGATCTTGGGCTCCATTTGATGCTGGGCTGCCTGCAGGAGCCAGACTGACCCACACTCAGCACTCCTGGCCAGACTATTACGCCATGGCTTGACTGGCCATTTTTCACAGGAATCTGCTCTGTGGTTCTGTTTGGTACTCTCTAGTGGGGTGGGGAGTCTGGGTCTCAGGCACACCTGACTGGAGGAGGAGGACAGGGCCTGTGTGTCACAGGGGGGCCTGAGCTTGCCAGACTGGGAGGCTCTGTGGGGTCCCCAGTGTGGAGCGATTCCAACATGGAGCTGCTCTTCTTTTTAGGGGATTCAGAAACAGGCCCTGGGTCTCTTCACCCCCACCCTCAAAAGACATAAAAACACATTCCCCTCACCCTCTTTCCCCATCAGAGTAGAGGGACTTGCACTGTGACCCTGTGAGGCGTCACTCACAAAGGCCCGGCCTTCCTCTGAAATGTGCACCCTTGTATTACACCCAAAGATGCATTCTGATTCCCGGGAAAGCTTTAGATGTCAACCCAGGAGCCTGAGTGAAGAGGCAGTTGCAGCAGTCTTGGGTTTTCATTAGCCAGAGTGCAGAGACATCACATGCATATTTGTGTATATAAGGTATAGGGGAGTACATGACCTCCACCTCCTCTGAGGGGAAAAGAGTTATTGTCCATGTCACGTCTGTTTAGAAACAATAGAAAAACCACATGTTCCCCACTAAGATAGAAAAATAAGACAACTTCATGGGAAGACCTGTTGTTTCCATGTCCAGGTGGTCTGTGCCCAGCCACCAGCACTCCTGGTCCCGTAACATTTGAGTCACACAGGTGCTCAGACTGACCAAGTCCGGCCAGGAGTAGGAGACTGGATTTTAGGGCCTCTTGGTAACCTGGGAGGTGGGCTGGGCCCTGCCGGAGGCTCTGGAAGAAAAACCACCTCTTCCCTGGTCCTGCCTTCAGCTGCTCCTGGCTGCAGAGAAGTCGTCATGTTGACCTGTTACTCAGTAATGCCCTATCCTGTGGCCAGCTGCTCCCAAGTCACCTGTGGCCCCGGGCGGAGCCTCCCCTGCCTGTCAGAATCCCCTGTTTGGTTCTTCATTTCCCAGGTACCGATTTCCTGAGCTCCTCTTGTATACCTGATGTTTGATGGCATTCCCAGAAACGTGGGGTGCAGACCCCTCCCTCTGGAAGCTGAGCCTCTGATGTATGTCTCTGATGTATGTGTATGTAGGGGGATGGGGGGAGGTGGGATGATCATATGTGCACCACCCAGGAGCTTGCAGGGCCCCCCCAAACCCACTGAATCAGAATCTAACCCTTATAACGTTCCCGGGTGATGTACACACACATTACAGTTGGTGAGACACTGCCCTGGAATACTTGTTTAATAAATATTTGTTGACTGATTTTTTTGTTTGTTTGTTTGGTTGGTTGTTTTTTGAGACTGAGTCTCACTCTGTCGCCCATGCTGGAGTGCGGTGGCGCAATCTCGGCTCACTGCAAGCTCCACCTCCCGGGTTCACGCCATTCTCCTGCCTCAGCCTCCCGAGTAGCTGGGACTACAGCCCAGCTAAGTTTTTGTATTTTTTTAGTAGAAACAGGGTTTCACCGTGATACCCAGGATGGTCTCAATCTTCTGACCTCATGATCCTCCCGCCTCAGCCTCCCAAAGTGCTGGGATTACAGATGTGAGCCACCACGCCCAGCCTTGTTGACTGATTGTTAACCTTCATCTCTCCTCTGTAAATGGGAGGTGGTTGTTATGCCCATTTTGAGGATGAAGAAGCAGAGGAAGTTCATGCAGCCTGTAAGTAGCATTGGTGGCCAGATGGATGTCTCTAAAGCTTGTGTCCCACCTGTAACAGAGGAGCCGGGAGGCAGATTACGGTTGCCTCTAAGACGGGTCACACAGATGAGGACTGTCTCCTCTCTGGGCCTCCTTCAGCCCTGGTGAAGCCCTGCAGTCATTTTCTTGGCATTTGCTTTCCCAGGGCCGTTTATGGGTGTTTGTGGATGCGTTGTTCAGAAAATTTGCTTTTATATTTCAACCTAACATCAGTCATCTTGGTTTAGACTGGAAGCCCACCCCTCTCCTACCCCATTCCCCAGGACCTGCCATGGCCCCCTTGTAACTTCTGCCAGCCCACTGACCCCTGACCAACCATGTCAGATCAGGGGAAGGCCCTGGAAAGGAAATGCTCCCAGCCAACTCCAAGTGCAGGTGACAGATATATCTTCAGATGAAACAGCTCCATTACCATCCTTGTTTGTTTGGTGAAGAGGGAACATCATCCATTTACTCTGTATTAAAAATAATCAGGCCGGGCACGGTGGCTTACGCCTGTAATCCCAGCACTTTGGGAGGCTGAGGTGGGCGGATCACGAGGTCAGGAGATCGAGACCATCTTGGCTAACACAGGTGAAACCTGGTCTCTACTAAAAATACAAAAAATTAGCCAGGCGTGGTGGTGGGCATCTGTAATCCCAGCTACTTGGGAGGCTGAGGCAGGAGAATGGCATGAACCTGGGAGACGGAGCTTGCAGTGAGCCGAGATCATGCCACTGCACTCCAGCCTGGGTGACAGAGTGAGAGTCTGTCTCAAAAAATTAAATTAAATTAAAATTAATAAAAATAATAAAAAGTAATCTAAGCTGGATGCGGTGGCTCATGCCTGTAATCCTAGCACTTTGGGAAGCCAAGGCGGGCGGATGACTTAAGGTTAGGAGTTCGAGACCAGCCTGGCCAACATGGTGAAACCCTGTCTGTACTTAAAAAAAAAAAAAGTACAAAAAATTAGTTGGTCATGGTGGCATGCACCTGTAATCCCAGCTACTTGGGAGGCTGGGACAGGAGAATTGCCTGAACCTGGGAGGCGGAGGTTGCAGTGAGCCGAGATCACACCAAGGCACTCCAGCCTGGGTGGACAGAGCGATACTCCGTCTCAAAAAAACAAAAATTATCTAGAATGCTTTCAAGGCCCTTCTAGGATGGCCTGTCTTCAGTGCTGCCCACTCCCTTGGCAGAACCCTCTGCACTTGACCCCATGTGCTCATGGCTGTGAGCCCTGTCTTCCACTGAATTCCAAGCCTCTTGAGTACAGGTGTTCATTTCTTTTGTACCCTCAACCAGTCTCCCTCTCTCCTTTCCTGAAGCCCCACCTGTCAGCCTAATGAGGTCTGCTCCTGGTATCCAATATAATCTATGAAGTTCTTCCCTTCACTTCTTCTTGGGACATTGTGCTTGCCTTTTTTCTTCACTCTGCACATAGCTGTGTCCTTACATTCTCCTCTGACACAGTTCAGGTGCATCCTGTGCCAGAAGCTTCCCTTAGTTGTTCAGCTTGCAGCATCGTCTCCCTCCTCCCAGCTCACTTGGACCTCAGCCCAGTATGCACGTCCATTCTCCCCAGTTAGGGGTCAGTATGTTCCTTCCGCCGAGCGTCTGACCTCTTGCAGTTGTATCCCCCAAGGCTCCTGGCCTGCCTCCCACAGGAGGAAGTAAAATTTGTCAGCAGTTGATTCAGCAAACACCTGCTGGGGATGCCAAGTTAGGGTCACTTCCCTTGAGGGAGTGGCAGGCGGGTGAGCAAAGCTCCAGGAGGGATGCAGCTCCAGGAGAAGCAGCTGTTTGGAAGACCCCAGAGTGGCTGGTCTGCTGCTCCTGCCATGGCTTGCTGGGGCAGTGTGGCAGACTTCCTGCCTGGCCGTGGTGTCTCGGCCATATGGCTGTCCCTAGTTTTGTCCTGTGGGAAGCTCTGCCTTGACTCTTGGCCTTTTGGCCACCAGAAAGGGCCATTTGTGAAGAGTCCCCTCTGGGCCACTGCTTCTGGGCAGCCCAGCCCCTGATGGGAGTGGAACACTTGAGCCTACCTTATGGGTTGAACAGTGCAAGGACTTGTTTGCCAGGTTTGGGGTCTGTCTGCCTCTACAGCTCCCTAAAACTCTGTAGTAATAAGCCTTTGGGCAATTGGCATTGCATCATCTTCATGGCTGAGAACCTAGAGCCAAAGATTGTGTTGACTCTAAGTCCATGGATCTAGATCCAGGCCTTGAGGGTCTGTCCCTCAGCAGCAGGCCTCGGGGCTCCTCTCAGGCACCCACCCCTGGTTCTCTAGCAATGCAGTGAGAGCTGCAGCAGGGGGTCCCTGTGAGGTTTGCATGGGGAAGGATTCAGGCCTTTCCAGTCTTGTCTTCTAATAGAGTCTGGTCCCCCTGTCTCCTCTGGCACTGCCTTCAGCAAGGACAGGGAATTTTCAACTCCAGTTATCTGACTTCACTCTCAGCTGTCTTGCATTGTTTTATATAGACAAAACTTTCCTATTCAGAGGGGCTGCGAGGAGTGATGCTTGTAAGGCTTATTTTTATAGGGCTTAGCATAGGCTCCAAGAAGCATCTAGCATAGGCCGGTATCCTGAAGTGTTCTACCACATGCCCAGTGTCTCACCTCAAGACAAAATAGGCTGCATTCCAGCCGGTGGTGCTGCTGCTGTGTATCTGGAATTCCAGTTTCTTAGCTGGGAGATGGCAAAGTCCTCTCTGCCCTACCTGACCTCAGCCCAGCCAATTTTGTATTTCAGGAATTGTCCCATCGGGCACCATGCCTCTGGGGATCAGTTTCTGCGTAACCAGACTTATGGTTGTAATGACAAACATGCAACTACAACTAGTTGGAAAGTAGCAACAAAAAAGAGGAGAGACTGGATATTTATGGCCCCTTGTAACTAGAAAGTTGTTGGAGCAGCATGGCATCAGGCATAGCTGAATCTGGGGGCTCAGCGAGGTCTGTTGAGGTCATCCTCAGCAGCTCCAGGAGTACATGGTTCTTGCAGCATGGCACCCACTACCTCAGAAGGAGAGAGTGCCTGGGGAAGCTTCTCGTGGAAGTGGCTTGGTCTCTTGCCCACCCTGGAGCCAATCGTGGTGCCCAGCACCTAGGATACTGAGCTGGTACCAGGGGTGGGATTTCCTCCACCCGAATCCTGTGGACTGAGATGCAAGAATGATTCCTCAAAGGAAAACCAGGGTACAGTTACGAAAGTAGGTGAAAGGCATGGAGGCAGAGCACCAGAGTGCAGGCAGCAATGATTCACCTCAGGGTACACCAGTAGTGGAAGGGTCAGGCTGTGGACGTCGCTCTCTCTGACTCCAGCATTCGGGCTTGTTCGATTGAAGCACTCTTGCAGAGGCAGGTGAGATCCAGCTAGTTGTGGGGCCTTCACAGGTGAGCTGGGTGGTGAGCCTGAACTTGAGGATGAATCACCGACAGTTGAGTGGAAGAGGTGCCTTCCAGCGAGGGAAGGCCAAAGGGAAGCCCCAGGGGGAAAGAAGGGGAGGTGGCTTGTTTGGAGGTGCAGTGTAATCATAATTCTTGGAGCCAAGAGGAGGTGTGTGTGGGATGGATTGGGAATGAGCGTGAGGGCCAGGTGGGCTCCACAAGAGGGCCCAGAGCAGAGAGTCCACGGTAAGGCTCAGGGTGTCTCTCTTTACTGGGGTTCTAGAACTTTGGCTGCACGTCACCACACCATGAGGTGCAGCACAGCCTGTTCTCCCTCAAATCAGGCTCACCTATGGGTCAGCACGCTGTCTGTGGTCAGCATGCTGTCTGGGGCAATCTTCTCTAGGGTCTGGAGCTGGGGAGTCTGGGCCCTAGACTAGGATGAAGCCTTTGTGGATCCAAGGTAACGAATCACCCACTTTTTTGTTGGTCTGAACTCCGAGGGTTATTCACTGGCTTTGACTGGCTTCCAGGATGTTTCAGGGCCTGCTCTTTGGACATCTCCAGCTTTAGCCGGTTCAGCCTCCCCAAGCTCCGGTGGGTCTCTTCCATTTCTCCAGCCCTAGCTCAGTGTGCCAATGGCGTGGAGAGTGACTCATACTTCTCCAGCCATTCATTCTACCTTGAGCCTGGCAGACTTTAGTCATTGGTGCCTAATTTAGGGTTCATTGTGGCTCCACAGATAAGAGCGCAGGCCTCTTGAGAACCTGTCCTGCCCCCAGTGTCAGCCTGGCTGGCTTGTGTTCTCCTTTACCTCACACTCAGCACCAGGGAGGTCCTGGTGCCCTGACCCTAGTACACAGGAACTCTGCATTGCAGTGACATGCTAGGTTGTGAAGCTGCTGTGCAAAGTCAAAAAAGGTGAAATGCCCTCAGCAGCTGGAAGGATTATGATCGGCAGATTCTCTTCTCCCAGCCCCTTGAAGGTGGGCTTCTTTTTTTACTCTTCTTTTTTGTCAGTGTAACCCCAAGCTATTCTGCTGTCACCTGGAATTGTGTCTCTGATTACAACTTTTAAAAAAGAAAGAACACTACGCTGCTTCCAGGACAGGATATGATAGCATATTTGGTTTTTGTGTTTTTAGCCCTGGTATGGCGGGAATTCACTGTTGATTTTGGCTTCCCTCTCCAAGGGGTGTGGGCTGTGTGCCTCACACGGACAGGAGCTCAGTCCTTGTGGCACTGCTGTCCTGGCCCCAGGTGAGAGGCTGGCTTCCAGATGCCGAAGGAGCAGGCTGCTAGGGGATCAGGCCTCATCCAGCCAGAAACCTGGATCTAGTTGACACTGGTGCTTTTAGCTGAGGGGTCTTGGAATTAATCAGTTTTCCCTGGATTCAAATTTTTTTGTTTGTTTGTTTAGATGGTCTTGCTCTGTCACCCGGGCTGGAGTGCCAATGATACGATTTTGGCTTACTGCAACCTCTGCCTCCCGGCTTCAAACAATTCTCCTGCCTTGGCCTCCAGAATAACTGGAATTACAGGCGCGTACCACCACGCCCAGCTAATTTTTTGTATTTTTAGTAGAGATGGTGTTTTGCCATGTTAGCCAGGCTGGTCTTGAACTCCTGACTTCAAGTGATCCACCCGCCTCAGCTTCTAAAAGTACTGGGATTACAGGCTTAAGCCACCAGATGCCCCGCCTAGATTTTTTATTTGTAACTCTGGAGAAGGGTTAAACCCCTACCTAAGAGGTTATTGTGAGCATCACTTGAAAATATTTCCTAAGTGCATACTTTTTTTTTTTTTTGAGATGGAGTCTCGCTGTGTTGCCCAGGCTGGAGTGCAATGGCGCGATCTCAGCTCACCGCAACCTCCACCTCCTGGGTTCAAGCAATTCTGCTGCCTCAACTGGGATTACAGGCATGCGCCACCATGCCTGACTAATTTTGTATTTTTAGTAGAGATGTTGGTCAGGCTGTTCTCGAACTCTTGACCTCAGATAATCCTCCTACCTCAGCCTCCCAAAGTGTTGGGATTACAGGCGTGAGC